>NC_057861.1:725616897-725921064 GCF_019393635.1 Dromiciops gliroides
AGGCAGCTAGGTGGCACAGTGGATAAAGCATTGGCCCTGGATCCAGGAGGACCTGAGTTCAAATCCGGCCTCAGACACTTGACACTTACTAGCTGTGTGACCCTGGGCAAGTCACTTGACCTTCATTGCCCTGCAAAAACAAAACAAAACAAACAGATTTTGAGCATGCTGAGTTTTTGGAACCTATAATGTTCAAGATTTGCTATTCTAGATAGGGCACAAGAAAATGACTACAATTGAAGAACACACCACAGCATACTAATGATTTTTAATCAGTTCCCATTTTGGGAAAGCATAACAGCCAAGATTTTCAATTAAATAATCATAGGACATTTGAAAAGACTGATTTTCACCAACAACATTTATTCAAACACAGTTTCAGCTAGGAGGTAAAGCCCATAAACATTAAAAAAAAAAAAAAGGAAGGTGCCAATTGGGAGAGGTAGGAGGGAAGGAACCTTAAAAATAAATTATTGATGTCTTTTGCTTTGAAATCACTTTTTTTTTGTTTATTTTTGTTTTTCTTGGGCGGGGCAATGAAGGTTAAGTGACTTGCCCAAGGTCACAGAGCTAGTGTCAAGTGTCTGAGGTTGGATTTGATCTCAGGTCCTCCTGAACCCAAGGTTGGTGCTTTATCTACTGTGCTACCTAGCTGTCCCCCTTGACATCACTTTTATTTCTGAAATGATTCTTCTCCCTACCTCTCCAAAGTGAGCCATCATTTTTTTAAAATTTTTTTTTTGGTGAGGCAATTGGGGTTAAGTGACTTGCCTAGTGTCACACAGCTAGTAAGTGTTAAGTGTCTGAGGCCAGATTTGAACTCAGGTCCTCCTGACTCTAGGGCTGGTGCTCTATCCACTGTACCACCTAGCTGCCCCATAAGCCATCACTTTCAACAAATAATAAAATAAAATGAAGGGGAAAAAGTTGTTCAACAAAATAACCCAAACAGTTAAGAGTCCAAGAGACAATGTTCCATACCTATAGTCCTCCACCTTTGAAAGAGAAGAGGTAAATTTTGTTCTCTCTTCTCTGGAGCAACTTTGGTCATTATAATTACATGGCTTCATTCAATTTTGTTAAAAAGAATCTTTTTAAAAAAATAACTTAGAAAAAAAAGAAAGAAAGAACTGTGGAGTATAGATGCTGATTGAACCATATTATTTCTTTTGTTTTGCGTGCTGTTGGTTTTTTTTTTTCTTTCTATTTTGAGGTTTTGCATCACTGCTCTGATTCGTTCTCTTGTAACAGGATTAATGCAGAAATAGGATTAATGTTATTATGTGTATATATATGTGTGTGTGTATGTATATATATATCTATATGTATATGTATAGAGATATATAGATATAACCTATATCAGATTACCTGCTGTCTAGGGGAGGGGGGAGGGAGGGGTGGGAGGGAGAAAAATCTGAAATTGTAAAGCATGTATAAACAAAAGTTGAGAACTATCTTTACATGTAATGGAAAAAATAAAATACCTCATACATTAAAAAAAATAACTTAGAGATGAGAGTATAAGAAGAGAGAATGAAAGATTATCAATATATATGTTCTTATCTAAAGATTCATCTTTCTTTGAAGGAAATGTTTTGGAAAGAAGAAAATGTGAAAGCTGTCTTTATGTTTCAACATCAATATGTCAATGCCTCAGAGATTTGCAATTTCATGGGCAAACCCCATTTGTAACTCAATGGATAGGTCTTAGAGCTGCCTGGAGCTCAGAGGGGTCACCTATAGTTCTCTATCAACCAGAGAGCTCTGTTCTAGGTCCTCAGGTTACAAATCCAAAGAATGAAATTATTTCTACTTGAAATGGGTTTATTTCCTAGTAAGGTTAATAATACGACCATATAAAAGAGGGAATTGGGACACATTACTATCATGCCATCATTTTAATTGAAATGCTCAGGTCAATGGGGTCTAGTAGAGAGAGTGTTGGATTTGGGAATCAGCGCCCCTGTGTTCAAATCTAGGCTCTTACCATCTGAGAATGGAACTTCATTTCCCTGACCCTCTGGATCCTCAGTTGTGAAATGAGGGAGTTAGATTAGATGGTTTCTACCAAGGCTCTTGCTGGGTTTTATTATATGATCCTATTATCATTAACCTAGGACATATACTCCTATTACAAAGTAGCTATAAACTGGAAAATAGCATCCTCAATAAACCTTTTATTGTACTTCCTGCTTATATTTTTGTTCCCATTGTTTGGCTTGACATATAGTATTTCATAAATGCTTGTTGACTGATTTGACTGACCATAGTTATCTATTTTCTGAGTCCCCTCATTGACTTAATGAGATTACAGGATATGGACCTTTGTTGGAAGGGCACCTCTCCTGGAGGTAGACTTGAGCCCTAGCACTTTGTTGAGAAGACATATTCTGTTTGGGGTTGACTCCAAGATGATTGGTGAATGAGCACCAAATGGGGCTTTTATCAGAAGATCTATCCCTTATCCATGGTGTATAAAAAATGAGTTTTCAAAAAACAATTTTAACCCCTTTTTTTTATGTATTTTTCTCCCTTGGATTTCCAGACTAGAGTGCATCAAAGTGAGTGGGAAATGTAGAAATCTATCTACCTCTTTCTCTTCTACCCACTTCCCCCCAAAGTAATGTCAATTTGTAGGGTGTGTGTGTGTGTGTGTGTGTGTGTGTGTGTGTGTGTGTGTGTGTGTGTGTGTATGAGCTGCTGGGACATTGAATGGCAGTCTGAGAAAAGAAATCCTGAGAATGGACTTCCCCAGTCTTGAGGTGACTCTGTAGGTAATACCAGTTCAAGAGTTCCTAAGTTTGAATGTTCAGGTACTGACTTTCTTAATGTTTGTAGGGACCAATTTTTAATTGGGGAGTGTTAGCTAGGTGGCTTGCCGCAATATTGGGGCAAGGAAGGAGATCAATAGCCTCCCTCAAAACAGAGCAGGATTTATTTAACAAAAACGAACTTAAAAAAACAAAACAAAACAAAACAAACAAATAAACAAACAAACCACAAACAGAATCAGTAGGATTAAGGGAAAGGAAATAAAATGGGGAAAGAGAAATAATACAACCTGAACAAAACCACTGCCTAGGAATCAGCTGAGAACACAGCAGCATCTTGTTGCCTTCCAGCTTCAAGCTAAAATGGCAAAAAACCTCCTTTCTTCCCAGTAGACCCCAGGATGCCCACACAGCCCACAGCCAATTGGCTGGCTGCTCTGACAGTCACATGATTGCCCTCACTGGGCTTCCAATCATTATAATTTTGCCAGGCCCATGTAGGCGTCAGTGAGTGGTGATGATGTGAGGTGCCAGTGCCATGGCAATGGCCACAACCAGTGGGTGGAGCACCATGCGGTTTGTGGAGCCCCAGGCCAGTGTGAGTGAGAGGTTTTTTAAAATTCTAGCCAAAAGATGGGGTCATAAAAACCTCAAATAACAATTAATTCTTTTCATGTTGTTATTGTACAAATGAGGTAACAATTTTTATTTATTTATTTATTTTTGTGGGGCAATGAGGGTTAAGTGATTTGCCCAGGGTCACACAGCTAGTAAGTGTCAAGTGTCTGAGGCCAGATTTGAACTCATGTCCTCATGAATCCAAGGTCGGTACTTAATCCACTGCTCTACCCAGCTGCCACCTAGCCTCCCCCTCAGGTATTGGCTTTCTAGAGAGATTTCCTGAGGTATTATATCTCTTGTTTTGTTTTGTTTTGTTTTTTTTGCGGGGCAATGGGGGTTAAGTGACTTGCCCAGGGTCACACAGCTAGTAAGTGTCAAGTGTCTGAGGCCGGATTTGAACTCAGGTACTCCTGATTCCAGGGCCGGTGCTTTATCCACTGTGCCACCTAGCTGCCCCAGGTATTATATCTCTTAGAGGAAGAATAGGACAGTCATCAAAATTCCTTCACTTTATGTTTTACAACTGCATACCATTTAAAAAGCAAAACCAATGAATTGCCTACATAGTACAGGGGAAGGTGAGTGCTTGTTTAGCATCCCCTAATGTGTGGTTGGGTTTTTTTCCCTTCAGGATGAAGTCTAACTAGCAATTTAAGTGTTCTATCTTTATTTATCAAAAGACATCTGTGAGTCCTGGTATCATGTATTTCCTGTGAGAGGCTATCCTATTCCCAACACCTATATTGTCCTTCGAGCGCTTGTGAGGGATTTGGTGACCATATTACCTACATTTGGTGAAAACTATTCACAAGTCGCAATATTCCTAACCTCTTTTCCCATGCAAGTTAGGCTACTTTTTCATTGAAAGTCTTTGAGACATTCTTCAAGACTTGAGGTATTAAAGGCTCCAATCATTGATTGTTACTTTATCACTTGAATACTCAAAGGCCACCAAAAACACCAAGAGAACTCTGAGGGTCAGCTTGTAGATCATAATGGCAAGAGAATTTCTCTTAGTTGAATCATCTTGAGGTATCCTGAATGCCTGTCCTTACTGAATATTCTTCTCCATGATTTACCGTGATTAATGGTAAATCTCTCTGTCTCTCTGTATGGAAGAGGGAATAGACATTTTTTTTTCCTGTTTGGTTGCAGGGGGCAGAATAATAATAGCACATATAGGACCTAGAGTTTTGCCAAGTCCTTTATATATTGTGTCTCATTTGACCTTCATAACAACCCTGGGATGAAGGTGCTATTATTATCCCCATTTTACAAATGAGGAAACTGAGGCTCAGCAATGTTAAATGACCTGGCCCGACTCATACAACTGATGTTTGCCAAGATGCCAACTTAGTCTTCATATTCAGAAAAGCTTTCTAATAATTGAGAGTCTTCCAAACTAAAATGGGCTACCTGGGGAGGTGGTAGGTTTCTCTTCCTTGGAGGTCTCGAAGCAGAGGATTGATAACCACTCAGTAATTTTTGGTTTTTTGGAGTTGAGTGACTTGCCCAGGGTCACACAGCTAGTAAGTGTTAAGTGTCTGAGGCCAGATTTGAACTCAGGTACTCCTGACTCCAGGGCCGGTGCTCTATCCACTGTGCCACCTAGCTGCCCCAACTCGGTAGTTTTTAATGGAAATTTGGGGACAGAACTATGGTTTGGACAGTAGATGGCCACTGAGATTTTTTTCAACTAAAAATTCTATGACTTAAATAGAATCTTTTCCCTAGGGAGTTCCAAAAACTCCATGTCTCTGGAATCTTTACAGCTTCTCTGGTTGGTAATAAGGAGATCAATCGATTAATCAGTCAACTACTTCTTGAGCTCCTCTGTGGTCCAAGCTGTGCAGGCAATATAATAGCCTAAAAAGTATACACATTAAGCCCAATTTCCCCTCATTTGAAAAAGGAGGTGGTGGGCCAGATGATCCCCAAGGTCCCTTCAACTTTAATATCCTATGATCCTTATTATCCCACTGGGGAAAACTTTACCTACTACAGAGGAAGCCAGAGCTAAGCAGAAATACCATCATCATAACTCAGTTCTAGGGAAAACAGTCATGGTTGTGAAGTGTTTGCATCCATTATCTCACTGGATCTTTTTTTTTTTTTTAGTTTATTTAAAAAAATATTAAGCATTTATTTTTTCTACCTCCAGCCTCCTCCAGTCATGAGAGAGAGAGAGAGAGGAATGAAGGAAAGATGGAAGGAAGAAAGGAAGACAGAAAGAGAGAGGGGGATGGAGGGAGGGAAAGAAGAAAGGAAGGAAGGAAGGAAGGAAGGAAGGAAGGAAGGAAGGAAGGAAGGAAGGAAGGAAGGAAGGAAGGAAGGAAGGAAGGAAGGGATGGAAGGAGGGAGGGATAGAAAGTTCCTTATATCATATAAGCATAGTCAAGCAAAACAAATTCCCATGACATTTCTTATTCTGCATTAGTCCATTGTTTATCTGTCATGTGATAGGTGGCATTCTTCATCATCAGTCCTCTGGAATTAGAGCTGATTATTTAGTTGATGATCAGAATTCTTAAGTCTCTCAGAACTGTTCATATTTACAATATTGATGTTTTAGTATAAATTATTCTTTTGGTTCTGCTCACTTCATTTTACATGAGTTGTAAATATAGATCTCTCTACAAATGCCATTTTGCATTTCTTGTAGCACCATAGCATTCCATTCCATTCCATTCATGTGCCAAAATCTGTTCAGCTATTCCCCAATTGATGGGCATTCCCTTAGTTGCCAGTTCTTTACCGATGTAAAAACAAAAACAAAACCCAACTACAGTAAACACCTTTGTGCATATAAGACCTTTTCCTCTTTCTTTGATCTCTTTAGGATACAGGACTAGTACCAGTATCCCGAGGTTAAAGGGCATGTGCTGTTTAGTAACTTTCTGGAAATAATTCCAAATTGCTTTCCAGAATGGTAGGGCCAATTCTCAGCTCTACCAACAGTGCCTGTTTTTCCACAGTCCCTTTGTTATTTTCTTTTTTTGTCTGCTTTGCCAATGTGATGGGTATGAGTTGATTAGTTATTTGGAGCATTTATTCAGATGGCTATGGATAACTGGGGTTTCTTCCTTTGAGAACTTGCTGTTTACATCTTTTGATGTAAAACAATTGGAACAATTCCAAATAATTGGAGAATCATTGGCTCTTCAAACAGTCTTGTAAGGATTACAGGAGGTTTACTCAAGGTCACTCAGGAAGTAACAGAGTCAGGCTTTGAACCTAGGTCCTTTTCTATTGAACCAGAGCTCTTTCTATTGCACTCCACTGTCTTTTCTATGCAGTCACTCTCTCTCCCTCCTCATCAGCAACTAAGTAAGGCTCAAATTCCTTTGACTAGCATTCAATATCTCCCACTGTCTGGTACCATCTTACTTTTCCAATCTTGTTTCATGCTACTCCCATTCAGGTGCTGCTAACCTAAATGGATGTATCTCAGCAACTCTGCTCCAGTTACTCCATATACCAAGATAGCTTCTTCTTCCTGCCTATTGAATTAAAGTCTACTTGAAACTCTGTCTCCTTGCAGAAATCTTCCCTGATTTTTCCAGGTTGTAATGACCTTTCCCCCTTTTCCCACCCTTGGATATGACTTACAACTTTGTTTTCACTGCTTTTATGAGTTTATCAGGTTAGTTACAAAGAGTTATATACCCTTACTAGACTATAAGCTCCATGAGGACAAGACAAACATCTAAATTCATTATCTCCCCATTGCCTAGTACCATGTCGTATATACTATAGGTATCTGGCAAGTTGAATGAACCAATATCAGTAGTAGTAGTAGGCTTCCACCAGTCATGGATGACTATGGATCAGCGCCTTGAAGAGACACAGGTCACAGTATGGCTGTGCAGTTCCTCTCCAGGGCACTGGACTGAGTGGATCAATATGGAAAACAAGCTGTTGCCCATGCAGCAGGTTTTCCCTCTCCACGACATTGGTGGATCCAAAGGAGAGGCAGAGCCAGTACAGTTTGGCACCAGTGCTGCCTCAGGATATGCCAGAGGGATGTGATGTCCAACATCCAACTGCCTAAGGGACTCCAGCTCCTGATTTTTCCTCAGGGTTAACTTCCAAAGCCTTTCCCATAGATAGGTATAGCCGCAAGGCCCCAGAGGTTTAAAATCAGGGTTTTCCTTCCCCTAGGCGAGTTGCCTGCCAAGGCTGACAAGCCCCACCTGCCCGAAGTGACTGGTTTTAAGGCGCCAGTGACTCGCCTTCGCTCCTTCTCCTGTTAGTGGAAACAGTTCCACCACGAGAAGGCCAGGAGTTGGGCTTCGGTTGTCAGAGGCTATTTGAGACGCACGCCACTGGAGCGTTTTACAGAGTGTGGGAGCTTATCTCCACTCCCACCCCGGCATGACAACCTTTGGAACCTAACCAATATCACACTACCAATAAGTAACAGAGTTGGGAATATAATTCACATCTTTTTACTCCAACTCTGAGACTCAACTCCAGGACATGAGTTATTCTAACTAGTGTTTACATTGGGACAAAGGACACTTAGCAATTTAAAAAATAAAGTGATTTAGCCAGAGCATCTAGGTACTGCATTGTGGTATAGATACTGGTTACCTACTATCACTTTGCTTTGTGTGAATTAGTGATTTTTTACCTTGTAGGTCATAACATTTGCTTGAAAGGATTTTCAAATGTGGGGTTATCTGTACTGTGTTACCAGTTGTCAGTATGGATCAAAAACCACTTTCATTTGGCTAAGCTCCTTTGAACTTTTCCATCATGCCCCTAGGAATCTCATCATCTGATAAGATCTCACCAGCTCTGGTAATCACACTTCATCTGTACCTTCTGCCTCTGGGGTTTCTATAATTGGAGGGTAGAGAGAACTCCTTCCAGAACTTCCATTTAGGGAGGGCATCCAGGCCAGCCATCTCCTCATTTCCCACCTGGCTATACCCTTTTGGACTTCTCCTTCATGCCCCTTTACTGACTACCTTCCCTCCTCTCCCACCCCTTCTAGCTTCCTTTTGTGTGTCTTCCCCCATCCGAAGAGAAGCTCCTTGACAACAGGGACTGTCTTTTTTTTTTTTTTTTGGTATTTGTATCCTTAGTGCTTAATACAGCACATAGCAGATGTTTAACAAAAGTTTATTGACAAACAAGTCATTTTCTTTTCATAAATTGTTTGATTCTCAGTAAGAGCATTTGTCACCCAGGAGTCAGCATGAACTGGAATCTGGCATGCTGGCCTAGGATGTGATGGAACGTTCAAAAAAAGAGTTACTTCTGTGGTTAGTTCCTAAAAGATGAATGTGGGAGATTAGTAATATACACAAACCCAAAGAAACATGCTCCTTGATGTTAAGCCTTATATGTATTAATTGGTTCATTTGGAGATAGGCTGTTCTGATTGAATGTTGAGGAACCTGTAGAGCCACTCAAAACCTTACCAGCTCTGGTTTCAGATAAGAAGGATAAACAAAACTCTGTCCAGGTGGAAAACAAGTTCTATTGTGTCTTCTGTGTGCCTTTGCCTTTTAAATTTATACAAATCTAATAAGAGGAGTTGATCCCTGACTAAGCCCCCAACCCAAGATGTAATCCATGAAAGTAGGAGCCAGACAGTAATAACATGCTAAACTTAGTGTAAAGATACACATATACTTAAATCCCTTTAGAAAGTGGGGGAAAGGGGGGCAGCTAGGTGGTTCAGTGGATAGAGCACTGGCCCTGGATTCAGGAGGACCTCAGTTCAAATATGGCCTCAGACACTTGACACTTACTAGCTGTGTGACCCTGGGCAAGTCTCTTAACCCTCATTGCCCCACCAAAAAAACAAAAACACCAAACAAACAAAAAAAGAAAGTGGGGGAAAGTTCCTTAACTGAATTAAAAGAGAAGTCTGGCCATTAATAGAACAAAAGACTGGTCATTCCAGGGTGGTCCTTACAAGATAATTGAACAGTTCATCTTGAAGAGCTCCTCAGTTCTAGAGAGTTCCAACACAGTTGAGACACATCTATCAAAGAGGAGAGGGATACACTCTATGCAGACACACAGAGAAAAGCACTATTCAAGGCAGGAAGCAGTTTCAAGGATTGAAACCTCTGGCAGCAGAAAAGAGAGCTGATTATGGATTTAAGAAAGAGCCAGCCCTGACTGTTGAGCATCAGTGGGGGACCCTGGGAGCCCAGCTGATCAACCTGCCCAACAAAGACACTGATACCACAGGGGACAATGTGAGAGCACTCTACAAGAAGTCAAAGGGCATTGAGTGCCTGCATGGTATGGGCAAGATTGACCTTGGCCACATTGTAATCTGAGTTTGTGCCCATTCTTTCCATGGGCACTAGGTGCATTTATAAGAGTGTACACTCCAGATTTATGGAGGGAATATTTTGTAGTTGTTATTCCGACTATGCCAACTTAATAAATGTCATTGCTTTGAGCTAATTATGTCTACTGAATATTAAAGGGGATCCCACCAGTTGGGGCATGTGAGCTATATAGTTTGTTTGTTTGTTTTTTAAAGGAGTATATAAGGGAACAAAATGAATGAAAGGGGAAGTGTCCTCTAGGGGACCCAACTTACTAATGTGAGTGCTACTAGAACAACTCCTTGCATTCTGAATATCTCATAAGCACCTCTTGAGAGGTCTAATTGGTTTCATTTGTTTATAATGAGTTAGGAGACCTGGGTTCAAATCCAAGTGCCTCTACTTACTAACTTTTAACAAGTTATTTAGACTTTCTGACACTGTTTCCTCACCTGTAAAACTTGATGAACAATTAATGACATCTGCTTTGTCTACTTCATGGGGTTTTATAAGGATCAAGTAAGATGAGAGATGTAAAAATCCTTTGAAGATCTGAAAGCACAATCATAGAATGTTCAAATTGGAAGAAAACTTCCATCTATCATTCCATCTAACTGGTCCATTTTACAGATGAAGGTGAGGCCCAGAAAGAAGTGACTTAAGATCACAAAGGTCGAGATGGGATTTAGAATGAGGTCTTCAGACCAACTCTGTGCTTATTTCAATAAGTCATTTTCTACCTATGGCCATAGGTTTGGATATTAATAGCTTGGGGGACAGATAAGGAACCTTAGAAGTCATATAGTCCAACCTCCTCATTTTGCAAATGAGGAAACTGACACCCAGACTTGCTGAAGATCATACCAATAGTGACAGAGCTGGGGTATGTGTGCATGGCTAATATGTCACAATAATTTTTAAAGCTCACGCTGTTCCTACTGGTTCTGCTTGTTAGGTCAGGGCAGATGGAACAAAGGACAAGATGTCCAGGACAAGCCCCAGACTGGGTATCACAGAAACAGAGAGTCCCTCCCTTCAGGAACACAGAGTTCAAGCTCTCAACCCCCAATCTCCACAATCCTGAAGCTGAATCTTGGGAAGTGGGAAGGGATGTGCTGGAGTCAACTCTTAGCAGCTCACCAGACACACTTTAACATTTTTCCAGTGTAATTACTGATGCTCAGAAGTCTTTGATTGACTGTTTGGTTGGTTGTCTAGAAGGAAGAAAATGATAGAGAAATATTAATAATAACAGATAATAATAACAGATTATACTTAAAAGTATGGGGGGTGCATGTATACACACATGCATACATACATACACATTCATGCATACATTCATAAACACATACACATGCATACATGCATACATACATATCTATATGGGGCAGGTAAGTGTCACAGTGGATAGAACACTGGACCTGAAGTTGGGAGGACCTGAGTTCAAATCTCATCTCAGACATTTACTAGCTATGTGATCCTGGACAAGTCTCTTAACACCAATTGCCTTAAACATCCATGGCCATCTCCAGTTGTCCTGATATAAATCTTGTCACTGGACCCAGATGACCCTGGAAGAGAGAGTGAGGTTGGAGACTTTACACAGCCCTCCCTCACTTAAATCCAATTCACTGCAAATCATGACATCACCTCCCGATGTCATGGTCCTCTTCAAGAATGAAGGACAGGGGGCGGCTGGGTGGCGCAGTGGATAGAGCAACGGCCCTGGATTCAGGAGTACCTGAGTTCAAATCGGGCCTCAGACACTTGACACTTGCCAGCTGTGTGACCCTGGGCAAGTCACTTGACCCCCATTGCCCCGCAAAAAAAAAAAAAGAATGAAGGACAAACAACAACAACAATAACAACAACACACACACATTCCACCCCCTTCTCCCCAAGAACCAGTTTTAAAACATTTACCAGCACACCCTTGGAGGTAGGTATGGCTGCTCAGAGGTTAGACCCAGTCCTGGGCATATAAGTCTAGGATACCCTCACAAGGTGCCAGAGGTCAGGCCTATCCAGAGGAATTTCTTTGGAAGCTTGAGAGGCAGCTTTGAGGCCACAGCTGCAAGCACCACAGATTCTGTATGTTAAGTAAAACAACCAGGTTTATTCAGCCTATACTGAGGCCCAAGACCTTGGGTAAATTAGGGTTAGTGACTGGTGAACTGTCCTTGGGGAGAAGGTAACACCAGGGATTTGATCATAGAGAAACTTACATCGGGGTAAAAACAGGGTACAAGAAGTCTCCTCTTGACTCTCGGGGGTAGAGCCAAGATGGCAGAGAAAAGGCAGTCAACTCTGGAACTCATGACACGATCCCTCCAAATAACATCGAAATAATGCCATAGGACAATGCCCAGAGCAGCAAAACCCACAGAAGAATGTGCTGAAATCCTCTTTTAACCAAGGACCACTTGGAAGGTCAGAAGGAGGGAGCCACTGTGCTGATACAGGAGTTGAGCCCAAACCCACAGTCACCCTGACACAGCTCCAGTCTCAGGAAGGCCTCACCAGAAAAGCAGACCCCCAGAGCCTCTGAACCAGCTGAAGTGCCAGTGTCTTCTGGAACTAAGCTCACAGTCTGGTGAGTGGGCTAAGCCCTGGGCAGAGGGGAGACTACAGGGGTCTATGCTGGTGCTAAGGCAAAACTTGGGTTTTTCACCCCTGCTGAGAACCAGATGGTAGGCTCCAGTAGCAGTGGCCAAAGTGGGGGAGGGGCACAGGCTTGTCGGAGCTGACAACCACAACACACAAAGCTCGTTGATTAGCAAGTAGGTCTGGGGTCATCTAGGACCAGGAAACAGGCCGGGTGAGTGAAGAACCTGCTCCTCCTTAAATCATACCACCTGGGACTTCTGAAGCTTGGGATACTGCAGCCTGGAAACAGTGCCCCACTTTAAGGAGCTAAAAGTCAAGTAAAAGAAAGGCAAGATGAGCAGACAGACAAAGGTGAAGACCATAGAAAGTTTCTTCAGTGACAAGGAAGATCAAGGGGCACCCTCAGAGGAAGATGTCAACATCAGGGCTCCTATATCTAAAGCTTCCAAGAAAAATATGAATTGGTCTCAGGCCATAGAGGTGCTCAAAAAGGACTTTGAAGATAAAGTTGGAGAGGTAGTGGGAAAAATGGAAAGAGAAATGAGGGTGATGCAGGAAAGAAATGAGAAAAAAGTCAACAGCTTGAAAAGTCAAATTGGCCAAATGGAAAAGGAAGTACAAAAGCTCTCTGATGAAAATAATTGCCTGAGAATGAGGATTGAAAAAAATGGGAGCTAGTGACTTTATGAGATACCAAGACACAATAAAGCAAATCCAAATGAATAAAAAAATAGAGGGCAATGTGAAATGGAGAACAAGCTATATGAGGCAAGGTAGTTTCTGATATCTAAGCTAAACAGTGTGGAGGTTTATGACAATTTAGCAATTTTGTGCAAAAATACAGGTCCTGTAAGACCTGAAATGGTTTTAGACTGGGGGAATAGGTGTGTGAGCAAGCAAGTTGGCTGAATTCCCAGATGGAGCCAGCACAAGATATGAAATACAGACTTTGTCTTTACCTAAGGTTCTTGCTCCACTTACATCACTGGGTATTTTCCTGTCGGTGTGGTGAGTTTGATTGTACAAGCAAGGTTGGGACTCTTCTTATACCCATTCCCTTGTGAACTGGCCTTCGAATGAAAGTCTATTCTTTATATGTTTTAATAAATATGTTTTCTGTTCCAGTGTTTATTAAAAGACTGGAGCTTTTAAGAGGGAAACTGCATAGAGAGAGATTTAAACAAGCTCAATAATGATGTTCCCAAAGTAACTTCTAGGAGAGGATCAACAAGAACCAGAGAATAATGAATGAGGATTCTCTAAGATTGAACTCAGGGCCATGTAAGTCCCAGATCTTCAGTTCTAGAGTGAAAGGTTATATGGGTAACAATGCAGCTCTTGGGATTGAACATCTGTTATTCCTTCTTCTCCCCACATAACTGGGCCATATTCTTGTCTTTCTTGTTTCAAAAATGTTTCATTGATACCCTTTTTAAAAATATATATGATTGTCACTTCCTGATGTCTTTTCCCTCCCCTGAAGAGACCCTTCCCTCTTAACAGAGTAGAGTTAAACAAAATGAATCAACACCTTGACCATATCTTAATGGATGCTTTGTTCTGTCCCCTATTGCAGGAGGCTTCACTGTGGGGCCCCTAAAGTGATTATTGCTGCCACCTTTAATGATTGTGCACATCTTTGATTGATTGATTCATCTTGAATGAAAACTGTTATGTCATTTCTTATGCAAACATAGCTTTTACAACCTATTCACTCCTATGCTGAATCTTTCCTTTGCCCTTCGGGTAATAATAGTAATAGTTAGCAGGTACTGTCCTAAGTGCTTTGCAAATGTTATCTCAATTGATCCTCACATCCTTTCCATTTTTAGAAAAGGAAACTAAGGCAGACAGAGGTTAAGTGACTTGCCCACGGTCACGTAGCTAATTAGTACATGAGGCTGCATTTGTATTCAGGTCTTCCTGACTCCAGACCCAGTGCTCTATCCACTGCACCACCAGCTGCTCACTGTGCCTCCCTAGCTAGCTTTGGGTCATCAACACTTCTGATTCTTCAGAGAACATGGTGTTCTGTGATTCAGAGCTATATAGCATCCTCGAAAGAAGATCAGTATTAAAAAGATGGCATTTTTCCTGTGTATTAAGGTACCATCTGAGATCCTTGAAAATGCTATACAACGTCCGATTGAAACTCTAATTGGTGCAAACAATTTGCAATTATGCAAAGAAAGTGATTAAAATACTCATGCCTTTTGACTAATGCTAGACATATTCTCCAAGGAGGTAACTGATAAATAGAAAGGCTTCATATACATCAAAATATTTATAGCATCAGTATTATTGTGTGTGTTCTCAAAGAACTGGAAATAAAGTATATGCTCAGCAACTGAGATTTCACTAAACAAATTGTGGTATATGAATGAGATGGACTATTACAGCATTGTAAGAAATGACAATGTGATCAATATAGAGAAGCATGAAAAAACTTCTAATAACTAATGCAAAGTGAAGTAAGCAGAACCAGGAAAAAAAAATATATATATAATGATTATAACCATGGAAATATAAATAAGATGACCATCAAAACAATCTAAACTTGAATTTGTGAATCATAAAGACCAAATCTGATCCCAAGGAAGACATATGAGGGGGGGCAGCTAAGTGGTGCTGTGGATAGGGCACCGCCTCTGGATTCAGGAGGACCTGAATTCAAATCCAGCCTCAGACACTTGATACTAACTAGCCCTGTGTGGCCCTGGGCAAGTCACTTAACCCTCATTGCCCCACCAAAACAAACAAACAAACAAACCAGACATGTGAGAAGATGCTTCCCCCACCTCCTTTTGTAGAGATGGGAGTCCATGGGGAGGAAAGTTGAATATAATGTCAGATGTTTCCTTTTTAAAAAAAACAATATATTTTTGTTGATATACTTTGTTTTTACATCATGTAAAGTCCCCTCAAATACCTCCCTTTAATCGCTCCCAGAGAAGAATCCATGATAACATTTTTTAAAAGAAGAGAAAAAACAATTCAGCAAAGCTGATCATTTCATATTTTTTCATCTTGCTCTTTTTTTTGTTATTTGTTATAAGAATGACTTTCTTTGGGCGGAGGGTAGAAAAGAGACAGGGGAGAAATAAATTATGTAAAAACAAAAGATATTAAAAATTTATTTAAAAAAATAATTTCTAATCTACTCTCTTCCTTGTATTCACCTCTGGGCTGAGCTTAATATTAATCTGCAACAGGGGGCAGCTAGGTGGTGCAGTGGATAGAGCACCGGTCCTGGAATCAGGAGTACCTGAGTTCAAATCCGGCCTCAGACACTTAACACTTAATAGCTGTGTGACCTTGGGCAAGTCACTTAACCCCATTTGCCTCACCAAAAAATTTAAAAAATATATATTAATCTGCAACTACTGCCCAAAGTAGACTTGCCTCATTATAAAGAGTTGATGGACTCAGCATGAAGATTGAAACATATTTTGGGGAGCACATGGACAGTGGGGGAAATTTGTTTTGCTTGACTATACATGTTTATAAAAGGAATTTTGTTTTTCTTTCTTTCTCAATTGGGAGCACTGACAAGTGGGAGGGAGAGGAGGCAGGTTTTTGTTTATTGGAAAAAATTAAATTTAAAAAATAGAGGGGCAGCTAGGTGGCGCAGTGGATAAAGCACTGGCCTTCAATTCAGGAGGACCCGAGTTCAAATCCAGCCTCAGACACTTGACACTAGCTGTGTGACCCTGGGCAAGTCACTTAACCCTCATTGCCCTGCAAAAAAAAAAAAAGATATGTTGATAGATGAATATAATAAGTTACCCAAATATGTGTTGTTGTCTAGGGCTGGGCAATATAAATTATTCTGCCTTTTTTTTTTTTTTAGGCCAATAACTTTTGAGTGACTGTAGATCTCATTGAGGAGCTCATTACCTATAAACAGAAGAATCTGAAGGACTTTGACTGCTAAAGAGAACCTTTCCTCCATTTGGATTCTGACTAGGACATCCTCAATGACAATAAAAAAGACATTTAATTGGATTTACGAGGAGAAAGAGAGGTGTCACAATGGATAGTAAAACGGAGCCAGAGTTTGAACTGTGTCCAAATCGAGCTTCAGATTCTAGCTTATGTGATGCTGGGAAAAGCCACTTAACCTCTGTGTGTCTCAGTACCCTCATCTGTAAAATGGGGATAATAATAGCAACTATTCGCAGGGTTGTTTGGGGATAATGCTTGCACATTGCTTTGCAAACCTTAAAGGTCTCAGTTTTATGCTTGTCTTGTATCGATAAGCAGAGAATCACTGAACACAATTCTCTAGGGTTGTATCTTTCCAAGAGTCTTGTATAATCTTAACAAGTGCAGGGGAAATACTTTGTTAGAAGAGAACCTTTAAGAATGGCCTGGTTTCTGGTTTCATCGTATGTAAAATTAAGTGGTTAGACTAACTGATATTTGAAGTCCCTTCCAGCTCCTATGAATCCAGTGTTTTCTACTTCTTTCCCTATGCATGACTGATGATATATATGGTCAGCTATAAAAAACTGTACTCTAAAACTTCTATTCTCTTTTTATATATTCACCAAAGATGTAAGCATTCTCAAAGATTTCGTATTGATGATAAAGGAAACATGGGTCAGTAATTGCTGGTTTCTCGCTTGATAGCTTCTTTAAAAGAAAAAAAGGAAAGTTACAAGTAATCTATGATTAAAAAAATCTTTTGGCATCCTCCACATGTGAAGACATCTTGAAAAATCAATTCCTCAACAATTTAATAATTGTTGTTTCTAGCACATATTTCTTTGGTGTGAACTTAAATCTAACAACATACAGTTTCTGCTTTTTTATTCCCTTCTCAGAGAACAGTGTGCCCAGGGAAGGATAATTATTATTAGAATGGTAAATCACTGACATTTATATAGTGTTTGAAGGTTTGCAAAGCATTTCACATACCTCAGCTCATATGCTCCTCACAATATAGGAATTATATTATCCATTTTATGGATAAACTGAGGCTCAGGGAGAGAGATATAATAGGATCATAGGGTAGATTTGAAAGCTGGAAAGGACTTTCAAGGTCATCTAGTCCAGGATCTTTATTTTATAGGTGAGGAAACTGAGGTCCAGAAAGGTTGTGACTTACCCAAGATCACCCAGAAAGCAAGATTCAGAGGCAGGATTCAAACCCATGTTTTTCTGACTCCAAATTCAGCTCTTTCCCCACCATCCTGAGCTAACTCCCAGTGTTAGAATGAAGCATGGTAATGCCACTATCATTGATGAGACTAGATTGCCATAGAAATATCAACAAGTCTCTTCCAAGTTCTTTGTTATCTTCCTTCTAGTTCAATCGATAAATAAGTTTCTATTCATCTAATTTCTTTGAGTTTCATGTCAAAATTTCTGTAGATAGATAGATAGATAGATAGATAGATAGATAGATAGATATAGATAGATAGATAGATAGATGGATAAATAGATAGTACATTTCTGCCTCACTTACGT
The DNA here is from genome assembly GCF_019393635.1 of Dromiciops gliroides. Classification (NCBI taxonomy): domain Eukaryota; kingdom Metazoa; phylum Chordata; class Mammalia; order Microbiotheria; family Microbiotheriidae; genus Dromiciops; species Dromiciops gliroides. The sequence continues at coordinate 725,634,665 of NC_057861.1, forward strand.
CCAATTTACCCACAGGTCAAGACATCATTCTCATGATGTCATTGGTCCTCTTCAAGAATAAAGGACAATGGGGGTAGCTAGGTGGCACAGTGGATAAAGCACCAGCCCTGGATTCAGGAGGACCTGTGTTCAAATCCGGTCTCAGACACTTGACACGTACTAGCTGTGTGACCTTGGGCAAGTCACTTAACCCTCATTGCCCTGCAAAAAAAAAAAAGGACAAACAACAAGGTAGATAGGTAGGTAGGTAGGTAGATAGATAGATAGATAGATAGATAGATAGATAGATAGATAGATAGATAGATAGATAGATAGATAGATAGATAGGTAGGTAGATAGGTAGGTAGGTAGGTAGGTAGATAGGTAGGTAGGTAGGTAGGTAGGTAGGTAGGTAGGTAGGTAGGTAGGTAGGTAGGTAGGTAGGTAGGTAGGTAGGTAGGTAGATGAGAGAGATGACAGGTACATAGAGTTAGATATATTATGGAGAGAAATAGAGAGAGAGAGAGAGATTTCCACTATGCCAGCAGTTAAGATATAAGATAATGATTTCCTTCATCTCTCAGGGGCTCAGTTTCCTCCTCTCTAAATCGATGGGATTGGAAGAGGTCTCTGAGTTTCCTTGTGTCTCTAAAAGTCCTACAATTTTCCTTCCTTCAGTAATATTTTCTTTTTTAAAAAATTAATAAAGTATTTTATTTTTTTCCCATTACATGTAAAGATAGTTCTCAACTTTTGTTTATACAAGCTTTCCAGTTTCAGATTTTTCTCCCTCCCTCCCCCCCTCCCCTAGACAGCAGGTAATCTGATATAGGATATATATATTATATATGTATGTATGTATGTATGTATATGTATATGTATATTTATATATAATAACATTAAATCTATTTCTGCATTAGTCATGTTATAAGAGAAAAATCAGAGCAATGACGAAAAACCTCAAAATAGAAAAACATCAGCACCAAAACCAAAAGAAATAGTATGGTTCATTCGGCATCTACTCCACAGTTCTTTTTTTTTTTTTCCTGGATTTGGAGATTCTCTTCTATCATGAGTTCCCTGGAACTCTTCTGTACCATTGCATTGGTGAGAAGAATCTAGTCCATCACAGTAGATCAATACTCAATGTTAATGATCTTCAGTAATATTTTCATTTTAAACCTTGTCACTCATTAGAGATTAAGAAGAGTTACCCCCTTAAAAATCAGGAAGCAGTCTAACAGGTGGGGAGATTTTATAGGAAAGGAGGGAAGGCATATTTCTGGGACCCTAAAATTGGCAACTGCCTATTCTGCTGGTCTAGCTTACTGAGTAAAGGGAGATATTTACAAAATGCCACCTGGTAAGATATGTCAGGTGGTTGGACTTGCCGAAAAGGAATCTAGAGGCTTCATTTCCACTCACCAGAGACCAAATGAGATAAAGAATTGGCCTAAGGGGGATATCTCTCCCAGTAAACAGGAAAGATTGAGTCTCTGTCCAAGCTTCTCAAAAGTACATTATAAATAGAAGTTATGGTTCCAATTTATTGGATAGAGATGTTCTGGCTCTATACTGTTTGAAAAAAAAAATACTCCTCTTATTTTATGATCAACAGCTTGGGAAAGATGCATGCAATTCTTGGCAAATACTCTAGGAAAAAATTATGGAATAGGATGAAGATTGCTCGTATAGAAATTTTAATTTAATTTAATTAGAATTTATTAAGCTCTTACTATGTTCAAAGTACTGCACTTAGAGTTGTGGATGCAAAGATGAAAAATGACAGTCCTTGCTCTGAAGGAGACTCTACTTTAATAATTTCTGTGCTTTATGAAACTCTAAGTGTCCTGTCCTTTTCATCTGAATGCAACAGGGCATTTCAATCGAGTACAGTTACCAATCAATCAGCATTCATTAAGAACCAGCTATGTGCTAGGCACTGTTCAAGGTGTAACAAACAAATACAACAAACAAATAGGAAGCAATCCCTATTCTCAAGGAGATTACATTCTGTTAGGGGAGACAATATTTAATTATGTACAGAACAAATACAAAATAAATATGTTGTTATTCAGTTGTGTCTGGTTCTTTATGACCCCTTTTGGGGTTTTCTTGGTAACATGAGTGGTTTGCCATTTCCTTCTGCAATACATTTTACAAATAAGGAAACTGAGGCAAATAGGGTTGAGTTATTTGCCTAGGGTCACACAGCTAGTAAGTGTCTAAGGATGGATTTGAACTCAGGTCTTTTTGATTCTAGGCCCAGTGTTTTATCCACTACATCACCTCCCTGTCCAAAATATATATAGTGTAGCTAAATACAAGGTAGTTAGGGAAGAACAGTTGGAAGAATCAGGAACAGTATCATGAGAAAGGACCTACTTGACTTCCTTCCCTTCTTTGCAGAAGTAGGGAACTACAGATGTGAAATATATATGATAACGTTAGATTTTTCATTGTGTTGGTTAATTTTGCTGTTGTGTTTATTTCCCTTCTTTTTAATGCCTTATTATTAGGGATGGCTCTCTGAGGGGGGAGAGGAAAAGGATACATTGAGAAATAAAAGTGATGTCAAAACAAGATGTATCCAGAAAATCTATTAAAAGAAGATGATACTTGAGTTGTGTCTTGAAAAAAGTCAGGGATTCCATGATGGCAGAGGTAAGAAGGGAATGAATTCCAGGCACAGGACATGGCCAGTGCAAAAGTGCAGGAGAAGGGCAGTGGATATCCTTGTAGGAGGATCAGAGAGAAGGCCAGATTAGCTGGATTTTGGAATGTGGAGATTGGAGTCATGTATAATGAGGCAGGAAAAAAGATGTTAGGGCCAAGTTATGAAGGATTTTATATTTCATCCTGAAGTCAATAGGAAACTACTGGAGTTTATTGACTAAAATAACAGCATTAAAGAACATCACTTTGTCAACTGTGTGAGGGATGGATTGGAGAAGGGACAGACTGCGTCAGGGAGCCCAATAAGAAGGTTATTGCAATAGTCCAAGTGAGAGACGTTGAGGGTCTGAATTAAGGCAATGGCTGTGTGAGTAAAGAGAAAGTAACATATGCAGAGATGCAGTGAAGACAGAAACAATAAGATTGGATATGTGGGATAAGGGAGAATGAAGCTAATACTGCAGTTACATAACTGGAAAACTATAAAAATAGTGGTACCTTCAACAGAAATAGGGAAGCTCAGCAAAGGAAAGCATTTTGGGGGATAGATAATAAGTTCTGTTTTAGACATGGTTAGTCTGAAATGTCTCCAGGCCATGCAATTTGAAAGTTCCACCGAAGAGTTGGAGATATGGGACTGAAATTCAAGAGCCAGACTGAAGCAGAATATCTAGATATGTGACTCATCTGTGTAGAAGTGATAATTAAACCCATGGGATCTCACAAGGTCATTTGGGGGAGAGAAAGTAGATCTAGGAGAGAAGAGGGCCCAAGATAAAGCTCTGGAGTACATCCAAAGTTAAGAGATGTGATATGGCTGATCAGTCTGCAAAGGATATGAGAAGTAATCAGAGAGGAAGAAGGAGAACAGAGAGGGAAATTTGTCAATGAAAAATCAGAAAGTAAAGCATACCCAGAAGAGAGTGGACATCAAACATAGGAGAGAGGGAGGTTAAGGATTAAGAATGAGAAAGCTCATATTTGTTATGAAATTATTGGCTATTACTACTATAATATTTTGGGGAGAGTAGTTTCAGTTGATGATGAAGTCAGAAGCCAGACTGCAGAGTTGAGGTATAAAAGGAGTGGAAGTAGGGACAAAAAGTATAAACAGCTTTTTCTGGCAATTTGGCTGAGAAGGGTAAGAAAGATGCAGTATGATGGTGTAAAACGATGGTAGGATCTACTGAAGGTTCTTTAAGAGGTTTGAGCACATTTGAAGGCAGTAAAGAAAGAATAGTATATGGGGAAAGATTGAAGACTGAAGAAGGGGATGGGGATGATTCACTAGGCAACTTCCCATCTTCTCTAGTGGAGAAGATAGGAAGGGATATAATCAAGGAAGCATGTAGAGAGATTGGTCATAGCAAGGCTAAGGTCCATCTCACTTAAGGAAAGCACTGGGGATGATGGCAAGGGATTTTTTTTTTTTTTTTGCGGGGCAATAGGGGTTAAGTGACTTGCCCAGGGTCACACAACTAGTAAGTGTCAAGTGTCTGAGGCTGGATTTGAACTCAGGTACTCCTGAATCCAGGGCCAGTGCTTTATCCACTGCACCACCTAGCCGCCCCTGGTGGCAAGGGATTTGAGATGAAGAGAAGAGGAAAAGAGAAAGCTAGTTGTGAATTGCCCTAATTTTCCTAGTAGAGTAAAAGACAAAGTACTCAGCTGAAAGAGTAAAGGAAAGCACCAGCCTTGGATTCAGAAGGACCTGAGTTCAAATCTGGCCTCACACTCTTGATACTTACTAGCTGTGTGACCCTGGGCAAGTCACTTAATCCCAATTGCCTCACACACAAAAAGAAAAGAGTAAAGGAAGGGGAAAAGTGGGAGGCTTGAGCAAAACTTTCCTAGGCGTATTATGATGTACTGCTTCATCACTCCATTAAAATATTTTTTGAAGTTATGGCGGTGCTAACCACGATTAGGGATGTGTAGTTATGTTTGTAGAAGAATGAATTAGTTTGGTGTTGGTGTGAGAGGCATGGATTGGCCAATAGCTGGATGAGTGGTTGGCTAGTCAAAGTTGGACACTTCACATACATTCTGGAAATTCTTACTTAAGTTACAAACCAGAAACCCTAGAATAGAAACTCTCCACATTGAGGCTTGATAGAGAATAGGATAACTGTCTTCAAGTATTTCCAGGGCTCTCAGGGAAGAGGGATTTGCTTTATTCTGTTTGGCCCCAAATATCATGACTAGGATCAATGATTGGAAGTTGCAGAGAGACAGGTTTTGGCTCAATGCAAGGAAAATTTCACTAATAATTACAGGAGTCTAAAAGTAGAATGCCATGCCTTGGTAAGGAGTGGATTCTCCTTCACTAGAAGTCTTTAAGCAAAGGCTGAATGAACCAATTGTTGGTGATATTGTAGAGGATATTAATGTTCAGGTATACATTGGACTAAAAGGCCTTTGAGATCAATCACCCAACAAGCATTTATTTAGCACCTACTATGTATCAGATACGGGGAATAGATAGACAAAAATGAAACCAACCCACCCTGAAGAAGCCTCCATTCTGTGGATTGAGATCATAGGTATATAAGTAAGAAAATACAAAATATACACAAAATATAAGGCAAATTTTGAAGGGGAGAATGCTAGCAGCTGGAGGGATCAAGAAAGGTTTAATGTAGGCAGTATCTCTTGAGTAGAATTTTGAAGAATTCCCTTTCCTACTCCAAGGGCTGGGATCTGTGAAAGAACACTATCGTAGTCTACATGTACAAGTAGACAATGCCTTTGACTCTGAGATTGCATGTTTTCAGCAGTGAAATAAGGATTATAATACCTATTCTCATTACCTTTGCACAATTATTGGGAGAGAGTATTTTGATTTAACCACCAGGTGGTTTAAACATCAGTGGCCACTCAGTGGGAAGTCCTATGCCCATGTGGCATGCCCTCATGGGCTAGGTGGAAGTCCTGGGTACCTAACGGTTAGAGCGTCAGGGACTCTCCAACTCTCAGCTCTGCCTCTCTCTCCTGAGTCCCCCATCTTGTGAATTTCAGAGGGATGAAGGATTTAAAGGTTTTCATCTGCATCCTGGCAGCTTGCCCAGAACTGGTAGAGCTGGTGGCAGCGTCTGCTTTAGGAGCTAAGGATAAACTAAATGCATTGAGGAAAAGCAGCTTTAGGACTCTCCAAGAGGCCCAGCAAAAACTCCTCTGTACCTAATGAGGACACATTGAGTATTCCAGCAAATTATAACAATAATAATAAATAAAATAAAAATAGAATAATAATAGGACTTTAAGATTTGCAACATCCTTTACAAATGTTAACTCATTTGATCTTCACAACAATACTGTGAGAGAAGTGCTATTACTATCTCCATTTATGGATGAGGAAACAGGCACATAGAGGTTGAGTGACTTGACCAGGGACACCCAGCTAGGAACCGTCTGAGGTAGGATTCAAACTCAGGTCTTCCTAACTCCAAGTCCTGTGTTCTATCCACTGTACCACCCAGCTGCCAAGAGCTATGGGCTACCTCTTTACCACCTATGCTCTAAACTTGAACCTACTTTTCTCTGGACTCTGTAGGTACTGATGGGAAAATGTATTACAGTTTTTGGAGGAATGGTTTGGACCAACTCATCTCACAATTATGGCTTTTTTTTTTTAAGGCAGTTTGGGTTAAATGACTTGCTCAGGGTCACACAACTAGTAAATGTTTGAAGACAGATTTGAACTCAGGTCCTCCTGACTCCAGGACCAGTCAGTGCTTGATCCACTGCACCACCCAGCTGCCCCCTACAATTACATCTTAATAAAAACCCCTTTCTCAAAGCCTGGTTGACTAATTGATATCAACTTATAATCATTAGGGAAGCACATTGGTAAGGGCTCATAAATTATAGTAGTAGCAGAAAAATACCCCAGCCTCCAGTGTTCCCTGGAATACTGAGGGGAGAAGAACTTAGTACAATGCTTGGCACATACTAAATGCTTGTTAGCGATTTATTTATTTTTTTAATCTTAATGTCCACTAAATGATTCTAATCCTAACCTTTCTCCCAGAGCTCTCCATTGTAAAAAAAAAAAATAAGTATAGTCAAAGAAACAAACTAATATATTGGGCATATTTTTAAATTTATGTCACATTTTGCACCCCTGGTCTCCTTCACCTCATTGCTAAAATGTGTAAGGCAAGGTTAGTTATCAGTTTTTTGTAGTCACTGCACTGATCAGAATTCTTAAATCTTTCCAAATTGTTTTCCTTCATGTTCCTGGAATTATGACAAAATTATTTTGCTACTTCTACTATTAATTTCATATTATATTTGTAAAATTCTTCCTAAACTTCTCAAGCTTTCTGATTTCTTCCTGGTCAGCATTTCTCTTAGTAAAATAATACTCTATAACATTCATATATTATATTTTGTCAGCCATTCTGCAACTGATGGGCACCCACTTTATTTCCAGTCCTTGCTATGTGACTGCCAATATTTTTGTACATCTGAGTCTTTTATTCTCTGTCTTTGATCTCTTGAGGGGTAGTACCAAAGCCTTAGATTGTTTCTGCACTGAAGAAGGCAGTTTTCAGCATGGCTCAGCACACAAGACTGCTCCAGGGACACCTATAACACAGGAGAAAACAAACAGAGATGTACTAGGAAAATCATCATATGATCCCAGATACCCTTAAATCTCTTCTTCTAAGGCAAACTGTTCCCCTGAAGCGATATAATGGACCAGTCCTGATAAACACCACTGAAGAGGCCCACTTCACCAAGCTGTTATCTACTGGCTTTGAGCATGAAGAGGGAGGGATATTCTCAGGATAACTGACCACAGCTGCTGCCTCTCTATCTCCACAGCACAGGTGTCCTGAATTCCTTACTTGGGCATTGCTATGTTTTAAAACAAAATTTAAAAAAAATTAATGAAAGATAAGCATGAATGAATTATCTGAATATGTCAATGTACCAAACCCTCATCCAAATGTGGCATTGTATCAGCTACCGCTGAAATACCTCACAAAGGTTGCTCCCGGCTCCACTGGGCCTCAAAGCTAGATCAGCCAGTTGCAAAACCTGTCATGGCCTTAGTGTTTAGATCTCCTCAATGGCTCACCTTCCTGGCCTTTCAAAACTTAAAAGGTCATAGCCTCCAACCTTATTCCCCAGAACAAAAGAACAAATGCAGTGACAGAGATCTGTATTTGCAGATCACTTGTCAACCTCAGATGGGGAGGACCCAGGCCTCCCCTTATTTCACAGTCTCTTTTCTCTCATCTGTGCACCATCAGCAGGAAGGGGTCAACCAAAGAGAGAAGGCTGCCTCTTTTCTTAACTGCATTCCCATCACCACAATCAGGCTGAATTATTCATTTTACTTTCCCTTTTATACCTCACGGTCTGAGATCAGAAAAGAAAGATTATGTTTTTTTCTCTCTTTAATTTAATATTTTATTTTTCTTCAATTACACGTAAAAACTGTTTTTAACATTCACTTTTTTAAAAATTCTGAATTCTAAGTTATCTTCCTCTTTCCCTCCCTTCCCCTGCTCTTTGGCAAAGCATGAGAAAATGGATAATTGTCTCCTCTCAATGAGGATATAAAAGTCAATCATACTCCCCTTGACCTGTTTTTAGGACAAAGGTCTCAGATCCCGTCCTCCCGCTCAGGCTAACAAAATCACATGGTTCAAGGAGCCCTGAGTGGGTCACAATAAGGTCCGCTCCTGAGTTGTGTCCATATAAGGAAGAATTGATTAGGGATGGGAATACTGCGTTCTGATTAGCTAGTTTTTGCACGTAGATTACAACCCTTGAGTAATTGGACCAATGATGGAAAAGGGGAGGGTCCATTCACATTAGGGACTAGGGTTTAAAACAGCCCATGAGCCCTCTTTCTTGGCATTCTTGGCTGTACACGAGGGTGCCCCTTTCTCATGAGAAGGAAATAAATGAGCCTTTGTCACATTGCTGCTGAGTTCCCCAGAATTATTGAGAAGAGGATTGTTTTCCCTCACACAAAACAAGTAATTTGATATAGGTTACACATGCATAGTCATGCAAAAACATTTCTATGTTAGTCATGTTGTGAAAGGAAATACAGATAAAAAAAAACAAGAAGAAAAATAAAGTAAAGAAAAAGTGTGCTTCGATCTGCATTCAGATCCATCAGTTCTTTCTCTGGAGATGGATAGCATTTTTTATCACAAGTCTTTCAGAATTGTCTTGGATCATTGTATTGCCGAGAATAGTTAAGTCATTCACAGTTGATCATTATATAATATTGGTGGCTTTTTTTTCCATTCAATATTGTTGTTACTGTATACAGTGTTCTCCTGATTCTTCTCATTTCACTCTGCATCAGTTCATGTATGTCTTTCCAGGTTTTTCTGAAATGATCTTGCTCATTACATCTTATAGCATAATAGTGTCCCATCATAATCATATACCACAACTTGTTCAGCCATTACCCAACTGATGGACATCCCTAAATTTCCAATTCTTTGCCACCACATAAAGAGCTACTATAAATATTTTTGTGCGTATAGATCCTTTTCCTTTTTTTTTTTTTTAATCTCTCTGGTATACAGACCTAGTAGCAGTATTTCTGGGACAAAGGGTATGTCCAGTTTTATAGTTCTTTGGGTATAGTTCCAAATTGCTCTACAGAATGGTTGGATCAGTTTACAACTTTACCAACAGTACATTAGTATTTTAATTTTCTCACATCCCCTCCAACATTTGTCATTTTCCTTTTCTGTCATAATTAACCAATCTGATAGGTGTGGGGTGGTAGTTTGGAGTTGTTTTAATTTGCATTTCTCTAATCAATAGTAATTATTTTTCAGTGCAACAAACATTTATTTTATTTTTTCCAGTTACATGTAAGGGTAGTTTTCAACATTCATTTTCATAAGATTTAGAATTTCAAATTTTTCTCCCTCTCTTTCCTCCCCCCTCCACAAGATATCATCCAATCTGATATAGGTTATATATGTACAATCCACAAGTGCTCTTTTTATCAGTTCTTTCTATGGGTGTGGATAGTATGCTTCATCATTAGTCCTGTGGGATTATCTTGGGTCATTGTATTGCTGAGAGTAGTTAAGTCATTCACAATTGCTCATCAAACATTATTGCTGTCACTATGCACAATGTCCTCCCAGTTCTGCTCATTTTACTGTTAAGGGCTAAAATTCTAGCTAGTCTGTCTAAAATATTTAATGAGTGGTCGCCAATAAATTATAAGCTTTAGCAAGAGTTAGACTTTTAAGCATTTATTAAGGAGAATAAGAATTTTGGTAAAGAGAGAGAGAAAGGCCTAGATTCCTATCTATTAAAGGGAGAGCACATTTCTAGCTCCCCTCTCCACTAGCGTCCTCCGGAAAGAGCCCCAGAGTCAGCGCCCGTCTCTTCCTTCCTCCTCCCACTAGTCCGCGTCACTTCCTGACTCCTGGTCTTGCCCTCAAAGACCTTCCCTTCATGGGCAGAACTCTTCTACAGTAAGTATCCAGCAGGTGGCATTATTCCAATCGTTACATTACTATACATCAGTTCATATGAGTCTTTCCAGGGTTTTCTGTTTGTCATTTCCTATAGCATAATGCCATTCCACTACAATCACATAGCACAGCTTCTTCAGTCATTTCTCAATTGATGGACATTCCCTTGATTCCCAATTCTTAGCCACCACAAAGAGTTGCTATAAATATTTTTTGTACAATTTTCCCCCCTTTTCTCTTTTTCATGATTACTATTGTTAACTGTTTCCCTTCATTCTATTCCCTTCTCCATGATATTTACTCTATTATTTATCTTCTTTCACCATATCCCTCTTCAAAAGGGATTTGCTTCTGTCTGTCCCCTCCCCAAATCTGCCCTCTCTCCTTTTGCCCCTCACTCTTTATTCCCTTTCCTTCTTATTTTGCTGCAGGGTTAGATAGATTACTCCACCCAATTGAGTGAGTATGTTATTTCTTCCTTGAGCCAATTCTGATGAGATTGAGATCTTTGAGCCAATTCTGATGAGTGTTAGGCTCATTTACTGCCCAGATTAAATAGATTACTCCACACAATTGGGTGTGTGTGTGTGTGTGTGTGTGTGTGTGTGTGTGTGTGTGTGTGTGTGAATCCCTCCTTGAGGCAACTATCATGAGATTAAGGTCTTTGACCCTATTCTGATGAATATAAAGTTCATTTACTGCCCTGCTCCTCCCCTATCTCTTCCCCCACTCCATAAACCCTTTCCTGTTTCTTTCATGTGGGATTTTACCCCATGCTAGCTCTGCCCTTCCCCCTCCCCCAGTGCATCCCCCTCACCCCTCAATTTAACCCTAAAGATGTCATCATGGGGCAGCTAGGTGACACAGTGGACAAATCATCCATCCTGGACCCAGGGGGATCCCAGCCAAAACTTGGCCTCAGACACAAGATAGTCACCCACTGCCTTACCCCAGGTATGTCTCCCAAATCTAATTTTTTATGGTTCTCAAGGGTCTTGCATTTGAAAGTCAAAATTTCCATTTAGTTCAGGTCTTTTCATCACAAATACCTGAAAGTCCTCTTTTTCATTGAAGGCCCATTTTTTACTCTGAAAGATTATGGTCATTTTTGCTGGATACATGATTCTTGGTTGTAATCCCAATTCCTTTGCCCTCTGGAATATCACATTCCATGCCCTCTGGTCCTTTAATGTAGAAACTGCTAGATCTTGTGCTATCCTGACTGGGGCTCCACAGTACTTGAATTCTTCCTTTTTGGCAGCTTGCAATATTATCTCCTTGACCTGAGAGCTCTGGAATATGGCTATAATATTCCTAGGAGTTTTCCTTTTGGGATCACTTTCTGGAGGTGATCAGTGGATTCTTTCAATTTCTATTTTATCTTCTCCTTCTAGAATATTAGGGCAATTTTCCCTGAGAATATCTTGGAAGATAATGTCTAAGCTCTTTCCCTGATCATGGTTTTCAGGTAGACCAATGATTTTCAGATTATCTCTCATGGACCTATTTTCCGGGTGAGCAGTTTTTCCCAGAAGATATTTCACATTGCCCTCTATTTTTAATTCATTTGGATTTGCTTTATCGTGTCTTGGTTTCTCATAAAGTCACTGGCTTCCATTTGTTCAATCCTAATTCTTAGGCAATTATTTTCATCAGAGAGCTTTGTACCTCCTTTTCCATTTGGCCAATTTGGCTTTTCAAGCTGTTGACTTTTTTCTCATTTCTTTCCTGCATCACCCTCATTTCTCTTTACATTTTTTCCTCTACCTCTCTAACTTGATCTTCAAAGTTCTTTTTGAGCACCTCTGTGGCCTGAGACCAATTCATATTTTTCTTGGAAGCTTTAGATATAGGAGCCCTGATGTTGACATCTTCCTCTGAGGGTGCCCCTTGATCTTCCTTGTCACTGAAGAAACTTTCTATGGTCTTCACCTTTGTCTGTCTGCTCATCTTGCCTTTCTTTTACTTGACTTTTAGCTCCTTAAAGTGGGGCACTGTTTCCAGGCTGCCCTATCCCATACTTCAGAAGGTCCCAGGTGGTATGATTTAAGGAGGAGCAGGTTCTTCACTCACCTGGCCTGGTCTGTAGATGTTCCAGACCAACTTGCTAATCAACCAGCTTTGTGTGTTGTGGTTGTCAGCTCTGAAGAGCCTGTACCCCTCCCCCACCTGGGCCACTGCTACTCAAGCCTATCTCCTGGTTCCCAGCATGGGTGAAAAACCCCAAATTCTGCCTCAGCACCAGCATAGATCCCTGTAATCTCCCCCCTGACAAAGGCTCAGCCCTCTCACCAGGCTATGAGCTTAGTTCCAGATAACTCTGGTGCTTCAGCTGATTCAGAGGCTGGGGGGGTGGGGGGGAGTCTCTTTCTCTGGTGAGGCCTTCCGGGGACTGGATCTGTGTCAGGGTGACTGTGGGGTTGGGCTCCACTCCTGTCTCAGCACAGCAGCTCCCTCCTTCTGACTTTCCAAGTGGTCCTTGGTTAAAAGATGATTTAAGCACATTCTTCTGTGGGTTTTGCTGCTCTAGGAATTGTCTTATGGCATTGTTTGGATGTTTTTTGGAGTGATCGTGTCATGAGTTCGAGAGCACACTGCCTTTCCTCCACCATCTTGGCTCTGCCCCAGAAGTCCTAATCAATAGTAATTTAGAGCATTTAAAAAAGATGTTATAGATGAGGGCAGCTAGGTGGCGCAGTGGATAGAGCACCTTCCCTGGATTCAGGAGGACCTGAGTTCAAATCTGGCCTCAGACACTTGACACTTACTAGCTGTGTAACCCTGGGCAAGTCACTTAACCCCCATTGTCCCACCAAAAAAAAATTTTTTAATGTTATAGATAGCTTTGATTACTTCATCTAAAAACTGTTCATATCCTTTGACCATTTATTAATTGAGGAATGATTCTTATTTCTATAAATTTGATTCCATATATATATATATTTTTATGTGTATATAAAAGAGAAATGAGGTCTTTATCAGAGAAACTTGCTGTAAATTTTTTTCAAAGTAATAATTACCAACTATGTATTTCCCTCCATCCTATTTCCCCTATTTAGTCTAGTCTCTCCTTTTCCCCTGTCTATTCTCTTTCTCTCTCTTTTTTTTTTTAAGTGAGGTTTTTGAGGTTAAGTGACTTGCCCAGGGTCACACAGCTAGTAAGTGTTAAGTGTCTGAGACCGGATTTGAACTCAGGTCCTCCTGACTCCAGGGCCAGTGCTGTATCCACTGCACCACCTAGCTGCCCCTTGCCCTGTCTATTCTCAAAAGTGTTTTGCTTCTGACTTTTACCTCCCCGAGTCTGCCCTCTCTTCTATCAGCAACCCCCTTCTCTTATTTGCTTTCCCTCCTACTTTCTGGTAGGGTAAGATAGATTTCTATACCCAAGTGAGTGTGTATAATATTCTGGTTTTGGGCCAATTCTGATGTGTAAGATTCATATGCTCCCCCCGCCCCTCCCCTTCACCTCCCCCATCTTCCCCTCCACTGAAAAGTTTTTTGAAGGGGTTTTGGGGAAAGCCCAAGAAAGTCCTTGCCTTTTCTGTCATCTTGGCTCCACCCCCTCCAAGATTATATTTTAACTTGAACTGTTTGGAACCAACATGGTGCACTCTTTTTGGCCTGAGTTTTGTTACCTTTGAACATCATCTCTCCATTTATTGTGCTGTGGCCAATGATAGTTTCCTTCACTCTGTACCAGCTCACTTAAGACAGAAGGACCTCAGAGAACTTCTCTTCCAAACCATATCTCAAAAAGAATCTTCCCTGTAACTTTCCTGAGACGTGGTTACCCAGCCTCTATTTGAAGACCTCCAGTGAGGGACAACTCACTACTTCCAAAGGCAACCCATTCTGCTTTAGGGACGATTCCAACATTCTCCCTTAAATCAAGTCTAAACTTTCCTTTTTGGCAGCTTCTGTCTAGGTTCCTGGACCTGCCCTCTGGGGACTGAGAGATAATGCCTAATCCCCCTTCTACATCACTGCTTTGCAAATACTGGAAGATAGCTATCAAGTTTTCCTTGAGCCTTCTCCTCCCCAGGGGAAATATCTGGGGAAAAGTCTATTTAAGCCCTTTTCATAAGACTTGGAAATAAGTCACTTTGCTACCCTGTTTACCCTTTTCAAAATGCTGTGGAGTTTATCAATGACCTTCCTAGAATGTGAGGCCCTGAACTGAATACAATAGTCCCTATATGGTCTGACAAGGTCAGAGGACAGGCAGACAGTTAGACTTCTCTCTTCCTAGAAGTTATGCTTATTTAAATAGGCATATTATTCCTGTCTAGTCCTGAGTCTCTAGAGTTGCTTTATCATTTCACAGAAAACTCTTCATCCCGAAGTTCACTTTACCCCAGGACTTCTCTCCTCAGATATCTCCCTCCCACCCCCCCAGTCACTTCACTGTCCTGGAGCCAGCTTCAACCAGCTCCCAAGAGATGATCATTAAATTTACAGTGTGAGCATTTATACCCAGGAAATCAGCAAATGCTACAAATCAAGGCTTGATTTATTGTTTTGCTGATTGTCTAGACATAGTAATGTGATAGAGAAAATGTTAATGATGCAAATTGAAATTTTTGAGTGTCATGCATATATATGTATGTCTACATATACACACATATGTATATACATATTATGTGTATCTATGCACACATGCATGTGCACATACACATACATACATGTATGCATACATACGCCCCGCATTAGTTGTTAAACACCAGCACACTACTGCCTTTGCCCTTGCTGCCCCTTCTTCTGATTGGCTGATTCCTCCTAGAACCTCCATTTTAAGGAAAATGCTTAAGCCAACCCTGTTGTGTTTTCCATGCTGCACTCCTGACTCTATAGACTTTCTCTACCATGCTCCCACAGGTGCATTATGTTCCTGACAGTTCCCTTTTATGTGTTGTCTTTGCTCATTAGAATGTAAGCTCCTTGAGGGTAGGGACTGTCTTTCTGCTACGATCTGTATTCCTAGTAGTGCTAACTACAGTGCCTGGCACATTGTGGGGTCCTAATCAATGCTTGTTGATTTGATATCACCTTTTTTTTTAGTTTTTTTTTTTGGCTACCACATCATGTAAATAGACTCATATTGAGCTTACAGTTCAGTAAAACCAGGCTCAAGTTTGTTTGTTTGTTTGGTTTTTTGGTGAGGCAATTGGGGTTAAGTGACTTGCCTAGGGTCACATAGCTAGTAAGTGTTAAGTGTCTGAGGTTGGATTTGAACTCAGGTCCTCCTGAATCCAGAGCCGGTGCTCTATCTACTGTACCACCTAGCTGCCCCCAGGCTAAAGATTTTTAGGATGAACTACTAACTATTTCTCTTCCCCATCTTATTTTTAGGAATCTGATTTCTTGAACATAAGTGTAAGTGTATTTATCTTTAACAAATGTCAGGCAGCTAGATGGCTCAGTGGATAAAGCCCTGGGCCTGGAGTCAGGAAGATCTAAGTTCAAATCCAGTCTCAGACACTAGCTATGTGACCCTCAGCAAATCATTTAACTTCTATTTGCCTTAATCCACTGGAAAAGGAAGATACTCCAGTATCTTTGCCAAGAAAACCACATAAACAGCATAGCCCACAGGGTCATGGAGAGTTGGACATGACTGAATAACAAAAACAACATTTAATCTTATTAAATTCAGTTTAATTCTCTAGCCTAGCAAGATATTTTTAGATGACAAATCTGTCATTTAATATGTTAACTATCTCTCCTAGATTTGTGTTATCTGAAAATGTGATAAGCATACCATCTGTCCCTTTGTCCATGTCACTGACAAAAATGTTAAACTGCTTACTTCTAAACACAGATCTTTGGGAAACTCCACTGGAAATCTTATGAGCTGACACCCATTAGAGGTTAGTCTTTGAGTATGGCCATCCAGCTAAGGCAGAATCCATGTAATTGTACCTATCTTCTAGCACACATCTTGCTATCCTTTCTATAAGATTAGCGTGAGATATGTTCTTGGCCAACATCTAGTAGGTAAACTAGATCTATAGTGCCCCCTTTAATCCTCTTTAAAACAGGAAGTCAATAGACTAAAATTGCCTGGGTTTCATGAATCCATTTTGACTCTTTGTAATCACTTTCCTTCTCTCCGTGTCCACCATCTCTTTAATGATATTCTAGACTTTTGTCAGGAATTGAACAAGCTCCCTGACCTGGAGTTTTTAGATGACATTTTCTGTCCCCCCTCCTTTTTTTTTTTTGAAAATTGGGATAAGAACCCATCTCCAGTCTTCTTCTCCTGAGGACTCCATAATCACTGAAATGGGACTGATTCAGGAATCCTATCCTCAGAAATAAAAAACAAAGGGAAGTGGCAGAGGTTATCAACTCAATCTGGCCCTTTTCATTTTACCCCAAGTTGATTTGCATAGCAACCAGGGGCATTGTGGGAGATTAAAAAAACACCTCACCAATCTAACTCCACACAGTTTATAGAATGGAGAAACCAGAATGACTTGAAGGGTACATATTAACAGCCAGGGTTATGATAGAAATTGAAAGGAATTTCAGGTCAAAATTCAAATAAGAGCGGCAGCTAGGTGGCGCAGTGGATAGAGCACGGGCCCTGGATGCAGGAGGACCTGAGTTCAAATCCGGCCTCAGACACTTAACACTTACTAGCTGTGTGACCCTGGGCAAGTCACTTAACCCCAATTGCCTCACTAAAGAAAAAAAAAATTCAAATAAGAACCAAGAGTAGCAGAGCACATTGGGTGCTCAGCAGTGCCAAAGGTATGATTTTCCCCTGCCACATATGTACCTTTCCATGCTCGTTCTTGACCATATGTGTTCCTCGTACAAAGGGAGGGGTGTGCAGGTACATGCTCAACTCTTTGGGGGGGAAATGTGTGCCCAACACACTTGAAAATTTCTTGTGCTTTATTAACATTTTCTTCATTACCTTCTTAAGTCTAGAAAATCAACCGAGCAATAAATTAGTCCCTGATCTGAAGCATTTGTCAGTTTCCAAGGTGTGAATACATGTTCCCCCTGAAAATTTAACCATTGGCTCTACACACCTGCTTGTATGGGTGTTCTTTCCCATGGGGAGAGAGGTAACCTGTGGAATGTTGTGCCCCTAGTGTGCAGGAGGGAAATTCTTGTCACTTATCTTCTTATATTGCTTGTTTAAATGTCTCTCCTTTGAATTAATATGTTTTCTGGATTGATAAAAGAAACATGGCATCGACTTCATATCAAGTTTAAGGCAGCTAGGGGTATAGTAGACAGAACTCTGAGCCTAAAGGTAGTTAGGAAGACCTGAGTTCAATTTGGCCTCAGACTCTTACTAGCTGCGTGACCTTGGGCAAGTCATTTCATGGCTATTTGCCTCAGTTTCATCAATTGTAAGATGATGATAATGATTGCACTGACCTCCCATGGTTGTTATAACTCTCAAATGAGACAATATTTTTAAAGTGCTTAGCACATGTGATGTATAAATACTTCTATAAATACTTATTCTCTCCTCTCCCCAACCACCCAATTTCCCATCAGTTCATGAGCCATGAATTTTAATGCATACTAACTCATACCTGCAATATGCCTTGAAATCAGAGCAATGTTTTTCAAACTATATTTTTTTCAATGAACAAGAATTTATTTAATTTTCCTCTTACCTCCCCTCAATTCACTGAGAAAGAAGTGAAAACAAAACCTTTGTAACAAATGTGAATAATTGGGGCACCTAGGTGGTGCAGCAAATAAAGTACTGTCCCTGGATTCAGGAGGCCCTGAGTTCAAATCCGACCTCAGACATTTGACACTTACTAGCTGTGTGACCCCAGGAAAATAACTTAACTCTCATTGCCCCGCCCCCTCCCAATGTGCATAGTCAAACAACACCAATTCTTATATTAGCCATGTCCAAAAATGTATGTCTCATTTCATGTATGTATGCGTTTATGCCTGCATCTTGAGTCCAACACCTCTCTGTCAGGAGGTAGATAGCATTCTTTTTTAAGTGTCTTCTGGACTATGGTTGGTCACTAGCATTGATCTTGAGTTCTAAAGTCATTCTAAGTGGTGGGGTTTTCCCTGATATTGTTATTATATAAATTGTTCTGGTTCTGCTCATTTTATTCTACATCAGTTAATGCAAATCATTCCAGTTTTTTCTGAAACTGTCCTTTTTGGTCATTTAAAAAATAACTGTATAGTATCCCATTGCATTCATATATAAAATTTTGTTCACCCATGCCTCCTCACCTCCTGGTTCACCCAAGCCTCCTCCTGGTTTCCTTCACATCTCAGATAAAATTCCATCTTCTGCAAGGAGCCTTTCCCAATCCCCATTTATATTTATTCCTTCCCTCAGAGATTACCTCCAATTTAAACTGTTTATACCTACTTATTAGGGTGTTGTCTCCCCCATCATAATATAAGTTTCTGGAGGGCTGGTATCATTCTTGCCTTTCCTTATATCATCAGTGCTTAACACATCACCTGTATATAAGAATTTAAGAAATGCTTTTTTATTGCACAATTGACTGATCCCTTAAATCAAACCTAGAGTAATATCAAGATAGCTGGTGGATGAAGACAGCCCCAGGGCTTCATCTATAGTCGTCATTCTTTATGGTACCATTACATACCATGACTTCCCTATATCACTATTTGTTCAGCCATTCTTAAGACATTGGACACACCATTTGTTTCCAGCCTTTTGCTATTACAAAAAGTACTACTATGACTATTTTGACACTTTCTGGACCTTTCTTTCTGTCACTGATTTCAGAGTATGAACAGTTTAGAAAGTTTTCGCTCATAATTCCAAGTAGTTTTCTAGAACATTTGGCCTAATTCACAACTCCATCTTCAGTGACTGAGTGTATGTTTTTCCACAGACTTTCTTTCTTTTTTTGTTGACACAGACTTTCTAACATTGACTTTTCCCCATTTTTTCCCTTATATTTACAAAATTTAATGGGTGTAAGGTGATCATCAGAGTTGTGTTTGCAAATTTAGATTTCTCTGATTATTGGTGGTTTTGAATGATTTTTCCATGTGGTTATTGATTGTATTCCTTCTTTTGAAAACCGTTTATATACTTTCACCATGTGTCTTGAAGTTAGTGGACCTTGACCTTAAAGATTTGTGTCAATTCCCTGTAGATTTTGGACATTAGACTTTCATCAGAGTTGTTTGATACAAAAATTTTGAGAAGTTGAAATCTCGCTTGTTTTTAACCAGTTTTCCCCAGAATACAAAGATCAAATTGAACTCTAGCCCAGGTGCATTATCAAAAAATTACAAGTTAATAGATTCTGAATTAATGAAGCTTCACTGTGTCTTTCTAGTCTTTGGAGAATTACTGCTCAAGTAGAATTAGGAAGCTTATAACATTTCCTACATGCATACAATATCATTCCCTAGAGAAAGAATTATGGTCAGACTTTAAATTGGATCAACAGATAAGACCAGAAAAATCTCCTGAGGAAAATATAATTAATTATTTATAAATATTTACACAATTAACTAGAAGAAGGAAGATTCCTTTTTAAAAATACAGTACATATAGAAACCAATTCAACATGAACAGGATTCACTTGAATTTCTGCTCATCAAGAAATGCTCTTACCACACTTGTGCCTTGGGGTAAGGTCCCTTAGGTCTTCTTGACCAAGGATTCTTAAACTTTTTCCACTTGCCACTCCTTTTTGCCAGAGAAAATTTTATGCAACCCTGGGTATATAGATATAGAAAATAAGTATACATAACCTTTTACTGTTGCCAAATTTTTCATGACCCCATATGGGGTCTCAAACCACATCATCATCATCATCATGAAGCTAGGTTCTAAAGGAAGCATTAGGGGTATCACTTTTTTTTTTCCAGGGCAATGAGGGTTAAGTGACTTGCCCAAGGTCACACAGCTAGTAAGTGTCAAATGTCTGAGGCCAGATTTGAACTCAAGTCTTCCTGAATCCAGGGCTGGTGCATTATCCACTGTACCACTTAGCTGCCCCTAGGGGTATTACTAATCAACCCTAACTTATAGCATCCAAAAAGCCTGATACAGATAGCACTAAAAGAAGAAGAGAAAAATTAAAACAGAAAGCAAAACAGTTGCTTGAAGCAGTGACTGAATTTGGGAAAGTCCCAAGGCATATCTATCCCAAGTCTAAGTGATCAGGTTCGTGTTGGGTGTGACATCAAATCTTTATAGTTCACAATGACTATATCAATATAAAAAGATGAAAACAAGTACCAGTAACATCAGGGCTATTGCAAAGATCACCATACTTCCTGCATAGTCATCAATCCTTACAGATCAAGGATGATTGCCCTCCACCACCATCCACTTAGCCAGGGAGTCCCATGAGGGTAGTATCCAAAATATTGTTACTACCATAGGTGACCAGAAGTATTGTAGTACCCCCCCCACCCCATAGCCATGGGGAAATTGGAAGGAAGATGTATTTGGGGGAGGAAGACGATTAATTCATTTTGGGACATGTTGAATTAGAGGCATAGACAAGCTATCCAGGTGGCAATGTCCAGCTAACATTTGTAAACATATGATTGAAGCTCAGGGAAGAGATTGGGTAGGACTTTAGGTGTTATTCTTGAATAAATATTCATTGAAACCATGTGAGTAAATGAGATCACCAAGTGTAGAGAGAGGCCAGAGATTCAGGGGACTCAGGTAGAGAAAGGTGAAAAAGGACTCAGACAGATAGGCGGTAAATCAAGAGAGAGCAGTATCAAAGAAGGCAGGGGAAGAGAGAATACTAAGGAAGAACACAAGGTAGATCAACGGTGTAAAATACTACAGAAAATTCAAGGAACGTGATGGCTAGATGCCAATTTAAAGGTCCCTGGGTATTTTGAAGTGAGAGGCTTCAGTAGAGTCATGGGAATGGAAGCCGTATTGCAATGGACTGAGGAAGTGAAAGGGTGATAAGGAAACAAAAGCAACTAGTACCAGCTACTCTTTATAAAACCGTATCAATGAAAAAGAAGAAAAATATAGGACAATAGTGTAAGAGGGTAACAGGCTCATTGGAAGGATCTCTTAGGCTATGAGAGAAACATCAATCAATCAGTAAGCATTTATTAAGTGCCTACTATGTGTTAAGCGCTGAGGACATAAAAATTAATATGAAACAAACCTGACCCTCAAAGAGCTTGCATTCTATTGAGGGAGACAAATATTGGTTAATAATAACAAAAGAAATAATACTGGCAGTAGGGGTAGTGGCTGGTAGTATTAATAGTAGTAATGGCAACAGCCCCGTGTCACACAGATGACGGCAAGTCCCCATCCAGCTAGTCACATTGCCTCTCTATGATGGTGGTAGTGGTGATGACAGTGATGATGAGGAGGAGGAGGATGACCACGACAACGACGACACATAATTATAGCACCTATAGCCTTTGACTCCCAAGGGGAGGGTGGGGAGGAGGCTTCATCAGGACCAAATTCCTCTTCTATCTCCCCCACCCCAATAGGTGCTACTAAATCCACTGTCTAAATTAGGAAGGATCCCATCCTACTGTATTTTACCAGAGCCCTCCATTCTTCCCTTTGTCTCACTGGAAAATTCCACCTTGGTATGGCTTATGTTTGGGGAAAATGGAAGCATGCTCTTCTGTGCTTCTGCATACCTCAACTGACCTGCTATATGCAGTGCCTAGAATGAAGACCCTACCTTTGTGGAAACAGCAAGCCAGAATCCCTCAGTGCCTAATCTCCCTGGTTGAGACAGCTCAGAAGAGAATGAAAGGAAATGAATTACCACATGTCCCATGTCCTGGTCTTCCAGACCCCAACACTGCTTTCCATTTTGTCTTTTTTTTTTTTTTTTTGGCAAGGCAATTGGGGTTAAGTGACTTGCCCAGGGTCACACAGCTAGTAAGTGTGTAAAGTATCTGAGTTTAGATTTGAACTCAGGTCCTCCTGAATCCAGGGCCCTTGCTCTATCCACTGCGCCACCTGGCTGCCCCCCATTTTGTCTTGTATCCCAGTGCCTTGAATCTAATAGGAACTTAAATGCTTCTTGGATTGCTAAAACTAGTCTAATTCTTAGGACTAGCTTGGGATGAGAGGAGGCCATCCTGATTGACAAAGCTTGGCCATAGCCAAATTATCCACACTCCCGAAAACTCTGAAAGTGATAAGGTCATAGATTTAGAACTGAAAGGGACCTCAGAGGTCTTGTAGTCCAACCCCCTTATTTGACAGATGAACAGACTAGAAGAGGCAAAGAGACTTATCCAAGGTCACACGGCTTACTGTGGCGGCAGAGCCACAATTCAAGTTTAGGTCCACCAGTGCTAAATCCAGTACCCAAGAACACTATGGGGACAGGTCATATTTACTTTAGGACAATTGGGGACAATTCCTGCATCTCTTTGAGCCCCCAAGGCACTCCAGTACCATTCTAGAATGGCCCTCTAAGTCTTCCATGACCCTGGAATGGAGATGATCTCCCTAGGATTCTTTGGACTGGGTCCGAGGTCCAAGAGAGGTCCCTGAAGCTATTTTTTTTAATTTTTAAAAAAAATTTTTGTGGGGTTTTTTTGGTTGGGCAATAAGAGTTAAGTGACTTGCCCAAGGTCATACAGCTAGTAAGTGTCAAGTGTCTGAGGCTGGATTTGAACTGAATCCATGGCTAGTGCTCTATCCACTGTGCCACCTAGCTGCCCCATCCCTGAAGCTATTTGAAAGCAAAGCTAACCTTCCCCTAGGCCATCCCATATCCCCTGAAATGAATCTGGCCTCCCATGTACCTCTAGCAGACAGATATCACAGTCAATCATTTGCCAAGAAACACTTTTAGGAAGAGACAGGTCTATGACAGTAGAAGTGTGGACAAAAGGCATCAGAACATAATCACTCTTTTCTCCTGATCCAGAGTAGAAAGAGCTTAGCAATGAGTCCTTGCTCTGTTAGAATGGGGTAACTGGGAGTCTTCCATTATACCCCCTTGTAATTAAAGGCCTGAGGTTTGCAAGGTTGCCACATAGCAAGCTCATCCACATGTTAGCAGACTTACACACATGTTGAAAGACTTATTAGGGGGCAGCTAGGTGGCACAGTGGATAAAGCACCAGCCCTAGATTCGAGAGGACCTGAGTTCAAATCCGGCCTCAGACACTTGACACTTACTAGCTGTGTGACCCTGGGCAAGTCACTTAACCCCCATTGCCCCATCAAAAAAAACAACAAAAAAGAAGAAATACATTTGAGGAACGTGGAGGGAGTAGGGGTGTCCTTACTCTCTACTTCCCACCCCCTTGCCTTATTTCAGCACCCATTTCTGATCATGTCCTTTTTAAAAAATCCATCAAAAACTGCACTTCATATTTCTTATAAACATCTGTGGTGATTGAGTTTCCTGGTGTCTCTTTTTTCAGGGTGTGAAGGTGTGGGATACGCAGGAGAGGGTGATTTCTGTTAGCTCCGGAAGGGCTGGGATCCCAACCCCAGAGTTCATAGTTGGAAAATTTCTGTTCTCTAATTGGGGGCATCATCAGAGGACAAGAGCAAGATGACTACAGAACTACAAACAGCCCCAACAGACCTGAGTCTAACCTAGAGATAAAAGGTTGCACATATTTACATACTAAAGGCAGGGGGAAGATAATGATATTGCCCTTTGGGGTTAACTTTTGTGTTTATTTAGATTCATTTGCCCAGGATCTGAAGCATTTTTAATGGTACTTTTTATTCTAAACTTAATAAAAATCAAATGATGATCATTTCCATATTCAAAGCAGAAAAGAAAAGCCATCAATCAGTCAACAGGCAACAGGTACACTTACACTGAGCCTAAGTGCTGGGAACACTAACATAAGTGGAAAAGATGACAATCCTTGACCAAAAACAGGATGGCACACAGAACCTTGGATCTCCACTATAAAAATAACTTCTCTCTCTTGAGGATACAGTAAATTCAACGTGTGATTTTCTTTTTTTTTTTTTTTAATTTATTTTACAGGACAATGAGGATTAAGTGACTTGCCCAGGGTCACACAGCTGGTAAGTGTCAAGTGTCTGAGGTCACATTTGAACTCTGGTCCTCCTGAATCCAGGGCCGGTTCTTTATCCACTGTGCCACCTAGCTGCCCCTCAATGTGTGATTTTCAAAGTTGTCTTGCTTGTCTGTCTCCTATTAATCTTTATTTCTGTGTATTTTTTTTAAATGCTTCAATGACACTTCTTAATTTTTGGTTTTCTTTTTCTTCTCAGAAACCTTATTAACTCCCCTCCTTGCCAATGCTGCCTCAATAATTTGGGGGGGAAAAGAGTATTCTTGTATCAAATTACAAAGGAAAATAAATTCTCATGGTGGTCATATCCAGAAATATACGCTCTTAGATTTGTCACCTTGTGTTCATCACCTCACCCTCAATGGGTGGTTAGCAGGATTCATCAGGGATCACCTGAAATTGTGGCTAGCTATCGCATTCATTAGTTGATAAGTCTTTCCTAGCTTTTTTCTTTATAATATGGTTGTCATTGTATAAATTTTCCTCCTGGTTCAGTTTACTTCACCCATATAAATCTTCCCATGTTTCTCCGAAACCACATCCTTTATCACTTCTTGGAGCACAACAGTATTTCATTATGGTCTCTCAAAGGTTAAAACAAAAATGATTATTTTAGACACCTTTGTCATCAATAATTTTTATTATTAATTTGATCTTTTCTGAAGCCACACACTTCTAATTTCCAGAACTAAAGATGGTATAGTGGTATAGTAGTGATGTCCCTCGGTGCCTCCATCAATTGGATGCTGATAACTGAGATTTCTTCTGTTGAGAACTCCTTATTTGTATTTGTTGATCATTTATCTACTAGGGAATACTGATCAGTCTCTGCTATTTGATCAGATCCTTATCTGTCTTGGATGTCAGACCTATATCAGATAAAGCTGTTGCCGCTATGTTTCCAGTAAGCCATTTCCCTTCTGAGTTAAACATTGATTTTGTTTGTACAAGTCACTTTTTCCTGTTTACCTCTGTTTCCTCATCTGTAAAATGAGCTGGAGAAGGAAATGACAAACCTCTCTGACGTGGGATGGGATGAGGGTGAGCGGATTGATCGTGAGTATCTTTGCCAAGAAAACTCCAAATGAGGCACAGAGAACTGGATATCACTGAGAACAACGAAAGAATAACAACAGGCGTATCAAGAGCAACAGAATCAGAATCACATTAGTAGAAGACTCAATAGGCCTGCAACACTAAAGGTATAAGCTCCTCCTGCACCCGGGCTCTCTACATATGTCCACTCTTCCCACTAATAGTATGTATATTTGTGGGACAATATGGACCAAGTTTATGTGTAGAAATGTTATATTTCTATTATATTTCACTCAATGCCTTTGCTTTGAAATAATTGTGTCCTATGCATGATTAGAAAAAGTGAACACAGGGCAGGTAGGTGGTGTAGTGGATAAAGCACCGGCCCTGGATTCAGGAGGACCTGAGTTCAAATCCGGCCTCAGACACTTTATACTTACTAGCTGTGTGACCCTGGGCAAGTCACTTAACCCTCATTGCCTTACCAAAAAATAAAAAATAAAAAGTGAACACAATGGTGGAGGCTATGAACTATGATTTTCAAAGGATAAAAACCTATGGAATATTATTTTAATTTACAGGAGCCTTGTTTGGGGAAACACACTGTGCAAGGTCAAAGATTCTCCCATCATTATCAAGGAAAGGTTTGGGTCACACTCTCTGGATTTAGAAATGGGAAGGGCATGCCCCCTGACTTTTCCTTTGAGTCTATTCCCAGCTATAGTAACAATCTGAGAAGTAAAACCATCCAAT
Organism: Dromiciops gliroides; assembly: GCF_019393635.1. Classification (NCBI taxonomy): domain Eukaryota; kingdom Metazoa; phylum Chordata; class Mammalia; order Microbiotheria; family Microbiotheriidae; genus Dromiciops; species Dromiciops gliroides. The sequence continues at coordinate 725,660,599 of NC_057861.1, forward strand.
CTACTTTTCACAGCAAAACACAGGAAGACATGCTGAGCCTCAAATGAGCACCAAGGTGGGTCATTGTTCTCCCTTAACTGTCTCTACACTTTTCCCATTTGCTGGTTTGAAAAGCTGAATTTCCCCAGGACGGTATTGATGAAACCCAGAAGCCCCAACAAAGGCTGAAACAATAAGAACAACGAGGGGGACAATTTGGAGATGGGAGATATTCAGTGTTAAATATATAACCATGTTCAGAAAATGTGAGTGTTCCTTTGGAGGGTCTCTCTACTTGCTAATCTCGGGCTCTTTAAGGAGGGAAATATAGTTGCAATAAATGCTATATGCTTAATACTGTTACTAGAGATGGTTTATTGAGTTCACTTCAACTTATTTTTCCTGTAGATCATCTATCTGATTTGAGGACCAAGTATTTTGGAAACCCACTAGCTCATACCACTCTCCCAATTGCCAGAGAATCCTTATTCATTATGGAATCCATAGTGAAGTTTGCTCTGTTCTGAAGAGTCTTTGCCTCCCTCCTCCTTCCTTCCTTCCTTCCTTCCTTCCTTCCTTCCTTCCTTCCTTCCTTCCTTCCTTCCTTCCTTCCTTCCTTCCTTCCTTCCTTCCTTCCTTCCTTCCTTCCTTCTTTCCTTCTACAGAGAAAGATCCCATGGGGGAAAAGGTGCTAGTTAAAAAGAAAAAAGAGGGGGGCATCTAGGTGGCACAGTGAATAGAGCATCAGCCCTGGATTCAGGAGTACCTGAGTTCAAATCTGGCCTCAGACACTTAACACTTACTAGCTGTGTGACCCTGGGCAAGTCACTTAACCCCAATTGCCTCACTAAAAAAAAAAAAAAAAGAGGTTGCTATAGGCAATATTTGATCAATAGATAGATTATATCAACAAGGAATGCTATGTGATTGAGTCTAGTGCTGGCATTGTGTCCATCAGCGGATCTTATTTGTGGTTTGCTTTGCCAGGCACCCCCCTCCCCATAACATCTCTCACCTATCAGCCTGTGACAGTCCCATAATTAAATTAGTGTCTTTGGTTTCCTCTCCCAGCTATCCTTTTCTAAAATGCAAATTTACTTGGATAATAGATTCAGTTAATTTACACTAAGGCGTTCCTGAATTATGAGATTCAAATCAATTCAACAAATAATTATTAAGCACTTTCCTCCAGATAGGAGGAACCCAGGGTTGACATACTTGTTTCCTGGAATGCAGGGCAGGGGACCAAAAGGGTAGGACATGATGCAGAATGGGGAGGGGAAGGATGCTGAAGACTGTGAGGATCTGGCCTTCTCCCTTTCCTTCCCTTTCCCCTCGTTCTCTGTGCTAGAACCTGCTTGTCTTCTGGCTCTGGGCCACTCATGTGCTATGAGTAATTTCTGCCCTAGCAAGAAGTTGCAAGAAACTTTCTGGCTGAGATGCAACATGGCCTCAGTAACCAGATTTCATTTATTTATTTTTATTGTTACAGATGTCCCGCCTCTACTTCCCAGACTGCTTTTCTGGGTCCTGCTTTCTTGACCCTCTGACCTGTAAACCCCAACTCTTCCTTTCATCTTCTTCTTCTTCTTCTTCTTCTTCTTCTTCTTCTTCTTCTTCTTCTTCTTCTTCTTCTTCTTCTTTTTTGCAGGGCAATGAGGGTCAAGTGACTTGCCCAGGGTCACACAGCTAGTAAGTGTCAAGTGTCTGAGGCCAGATTTTGAACTCAGGTCCTCCTGAATCCAGGGCCAGTGCTTTATCCACTGTGCCAACTAGCTGCCCCCTCCTCCTTTCTTCTAAGCTCTTGGAGAGCTGGGATTGTTTCAATCTTTGTATTTGTATCTCTAATACTTAGCATGGTGTCTAACATTCAGTAGGTACTTAATAAATGCTTATTGATTGATGGGTTACTTGGTTTCTGTCTTCTCTCTTGCTCTGACTTGCGGGGCTTGTGTCTATCCTAACTTTTGGGCTGCTTGCCTGCTTCTCAGTCCTTGACTTCAGTCCCTGCTTGAAGTTTTTCCTGGATCTGCCTCACTTTTGTTGCTGATTCTTGCTTTAAAAAAAAAATCTTATTTTTAGCCTGGTGTGTAATCCCTGCTACTGGAGAAACCGGGGCTGGTGGATCAGTTGAGTTCAGGAATTTTGAGCTGAAGTAGGACTGAAGCCAATCAGATGTCCTCACCAAGTCCAATGCCAATATGGTGAGTCCTGGGAGTGGTGGGCTGCCAGGCTTCCTAGAGAGGAGCCAGATGACCCAGCAAGTCAGAGTTCCTATGTCCAACACCAATGAGATCAGGCCCATGAATGGCCACTGTAGGCTGAAAAATATATTTCTTATTTTTATTAATGTCTTTTGTCCCAGTGTCTCATAGATCACAGTGCATTAGTCAGAAATGCCCAGAGGTAAGAGAAAGTATCAGAGGTGAAAGCAAGGTCAAAACCTGAAATAGACAAGGTCTTCAGGGGTCATGTGGTTAGGAAGAGCTTTGAACCCAAACAGTATTGTCTATTTGAACCTGGGGACAATAGGGAGCTACTGCAATTTATTGAGTAGGGGAGTCATTTACTCGAGGATATAGACAAAGGTCACAACAGGGTGAGAGGGCATGGAAGGGTTATACACATGAGGATGAGATTTCAGTTCTGTCGGAGTTTCAAAAAAGAATAGCTGACGACTTGGGGCAGGAAATGTTTCATGCATGTTTGCAGGTGAGCTCTTCAATTTTAAACATTCAGCTCACACCAACAAAGACTGATTGAATTTCTAATACGCTGTGTGGAGGGAAATCCAAATTCTGCTATGACATAGTCTCTGTATAGTGCATAGGAGACACCCAGATGTTCTTAGCCTTTTGTGGGTCTGGTGAAGCTTATAAACCCCTTCTTGGAATAATGTCTCCCCTTGCTCAATCACCTGCAGTAGCTCCCCATCACCTCCAGGATCAACTCTAAAATCCTCTGGCGAGCAAAACTGTTCATCTTACCCTTGACACTGCCTGCCCTGCTTCCCCCCAGACTCTGATCCAGTGGCATTGCCCTCCTGGCTATTGCTCAAACAAGAAATTTTCACCTCCAGACTCCCAGCATTTGTCCCCCATGCCTAGAATATCCCCCCTCCTTACCTCTGCCTCCTGGCTCCCTTCAAGTTCTGCCTCCCATCCTATCTTGTACAGGGAGCTTTTCCTTGAGCTCCTTAATGCTAAAATCTTCCCTCCACTGATTTTCTCCTGTTTCTCCTGTATGTAGCTTGTTTGAAGTTACTTGTTTATGTGTCTCCTCCAATAGATCATGAGCTCCTTAAGAACAGGGACTGTCTCATGCCTTAGCACAGTGCCCAGAACATAGTAGGTGCTTAATGAGTGTTTGGGGGATGATTTGAACTTGGGTCTCCTAGACTCCAAAATCAGCACTCTACCCACTCTTCAACTTAGGTGTTTTCCACCTGGTTGTGTCTGTGGTGATAATGATGTTGGCAGAAATGCTTGGCATATAGCAGGTGCCTAATAAATGTTTATCAACTGATTTAAATGCATACCATAAAATATGTAGGACCACAAAGTAAACCAGTTACACTGAAACATAGTGATACTTTTTTTTTACACACAAGTTCACTGACCCCAGGTGAACCCCTGCTCGACCCTGAGGAGGCTGGGTCATGCCCTATATTTGCTCTCCCAAACCACAGACACCATGGAAATGGATAGAAATAGAACCTCCCAGGAGGGCCTGCTGTGCCCTGCCCTGACTCAGACCACACTGAGAGTATTGCATTCCATTCCAGATGTTTTCAAATATATTTTAGAAGGTTATTGATCATTGGATATTGATACTTGAGGATGGCTTACAAGAATGTTGAATATCAGATATTGATGTTTCAGGGCATGTATTAGGAGAATATTGATTATTGGATATTGATAACTAAGGATATGTTCTAGAAGGATATTGAATATTGGGTATTACTATTTTAGGACATTGAATATTGGATATCGATGTGTTAGGACATGTTTTAGAAGGATATTGAAAAGTTGGGACATGTCTGGAGAAGGGTGAACGGGGTGGGGAGGGGACTTGAAACTTATGTGATAAGAAGATGATCCTCTGAAGTGGAAAGATAGAAGGGCAGTTGAAGGGCTATCCTACATGGGGGGGGGGGGTTACACTTGTTCTGCTTGGCCCCAAAGGAGAGAACTAAGGCCAAGGGGACAAGCTACAGACTGGCAAATGTCAGCTGAATATAAGGAAAAACTTGCTGGCAATTAGAACTGTTGGGAAGCGGAATGGGTTGCCAAGTCAAGAAGGGGAGGAGTGGTCTTTGAGCAGAGGCATGATGTGGATTGGGGGTGGCTAACTGATCTTGAGCTTCCTGGTTCCCTAAGACCTTGTTTTCCTAAGGTATAAAATGAGTGGGGTGGAGTAAATAATAATCACTAGTATTTATATAGGACTTTAGATACCCTGGAAGGGTGGTGCTATTATTACTCCCATTTTATAGTTGTGGTAACTGAGGCTGAGCAGTTAATGACTTGCCCAGAGTCACACAGCTGGTACATGTCTGAGAGTGGATTTGAATTCAGGTCTTCCTGACTCCAAGTGTTCTACCCGCTAGGCACCTAGGTGCCTAGATGATATCAGAGGTCCCTCAAGTTTTCTCAGTCTGAGATTCTGAGTCAAACTGTTATAAAACGGACTAAGATAATTTTAGGAAATTTTCAGAAAATTGTATGCCCTTTCTATCTGGGAGTAGCAGATGGTACAGTGGATAGAGCATTGGGGCCGACTAGAGTCAGAAAGACCTGAGTTCAAATCCAGCCTCAGGCACTTGCTAGTTGTATAACCCTGGGTAAATCACTTATTTCTGTTTGCCTCAGTTTCCTGATCTATAAAATGAGCAGGAGAAGGAAATGTCAAACTATTCCAGTATCTTTGCCAAGAAAGCCCCAAATGGGATTAGGGAGAGTAAGACATGACCGGGAAACAAGAATCCAAGGTACTTTTGGGGAAGAAGACACTAGGAATTTGAGGGGCTCAGGAAAGACTTTGCATGGAGCTTGGTCTGTCTCTCTTTTTTTTTTTAGTGAGGCAATTGGGGTTAAGTGACTTGCCCAGGGTCACACAGCTAGTAAGTGTTAAGTGTCTAAGGCCGGACTCCAGGGCCGGTGCTCTATCCACTGCGCCACCTAGCTGTCCCCTTAACTATATATATATATATATATTAATTTTAGCGAGGCAATTGGGGTTAAGTGACTTGCCCAGGGTCACACAGCTAGTATGTGTTAAGTGTCTAAGGCCGGACTCCAGGGCCGGTGCTCTATCCACTGCGCCACCTAGCTGTCCCCTTAACTATATATATATATATATATATATATATATATATATATTAATTTTAGCGAGGCAATTGGGGTTAAGTGACTTGCCCAGGGTCACACAGCTAGTATGTGTTAAGTGTCTAAGGCCGGACTCCAGGGCCGGTGCTCTATCCACTGCGCCACCTAGCTGCCCTGGTCTGTCTCTTGAAGGGATTTTATGAGGCAGAGGTGAGGAGGGGGCACAGTGCAGGCACAGGGGCGGGAGGGGGGGGGCAGCCAGGGTGAAGAATTGGAACTGGGAGTGTCATGAGTTAGGGTGTAGAAGATGATCCAGGTTAGTGTGGAAAAGAAAATAGTGTACAAGGCTGGACAGCCAGGTTGGGGCCAGGCCATGTAGGACTTTAAAAGATAAACAGAGGAATTTATATTTGATGCTAAAAGCAAGAAGAGGCCACTATAGCTTATTGAGTAGGGGAGTCATGCGGTCAGATCTTTGATTAAGGAAAATTGTTTTGGCACTGGCGTGGAGAGAGATGTGAGGCAGGGATAGTGATTAGGAAGCTGATGCAACAATATAGGGAGGGGGTTAATAAAGGTCTGAACCAAGGTGGTGTGAGCAGAGAGGGGACATCGGATGCCAGAGAGGTTTCAGAGGTAGAAATGGTAAGATTTGTCAAATGATTAGAAACTTGGGGTGAAGGGGAATGAAGAATCCAGCATAATGTCAACCTGGGAGACAGGAAGAATAGCGGAGCCTCCAACAGAAGTTTGTCAGAGAAAAGGGTCTGGGGGGAGAGATAATAAATTCAATGCTGTATCTGTTGAGTCCCCAGGCTATCCAGTTTGGAGTGTCCAATAGGCAATCGGTGATAAGGGATGGAAGCTCGGGGGAGACATTGGGGGTAGATTTATAGATCTGAAAGTCATCAGCCTAGAGATTTTAATTAAATGCGAGAGAGAGATGATGAGGCCTCTAAGAGAGAGTGTAAAGAGAAAAGAGTAGGGTGTCTAGAACAGAACCTTGGGGAATACCCACAGATAAGGGGGGTGGGGAGGGAATGATTGGATGGAGAAGCGGAAAAGATGACTGGAAAGGAGCAGTTAGATAGGCAAGAGGAAAACCAGACGGGAGGAATATCAGGCTGACCCAGAGAGGAAACTGCCCTTGAGGAGAAGATGATCAATAGTGTCAAATGCAACAGATGGGTCAAGAAGAACGAGGACTTTAAAAAGACTGCCAGATTTATTCATTAAGAGATCACTGGGAAGTTTGGTGAGAGTAGTTTCACTTGAGCAATGAAGTTTAAGGTCATATTACAAAGGGTAGAGGAGTGAGTGATGGGTTAAATTTCTTCTCTGTTGCCTCATTGTGATGCAGAGAAAACCTTGGATTTTTCAATGTCATGCAAAGAGAACACAAACTCTAGAAGGCCCCATCAAACGGGAAGCACTTCAACTACATGCCCAGTGATAAACGGTATTTCTTGTTGTTCAAGGACCAACTAAATTCAGAGATTCACCAACAGGTTGGCTAAAGAGGGATGGGTTTTTCAGCCTGTCTGCCAGGTCGTAGGGAGATCGCAATCTAGGTATGATCTGTCAAATTAATTGAGGCCACATTTTCCCCTAATGGGGTCACCACTCTCTGATTTCAACCCGATTCTCATCTCTATCGGCTTCAGTGGTTCACCCTTTGCTTCATGGATCATCTGAAAACAGTTTTAATTCATTTTTACTTCAATGAATATATGCTTCAGTTAAAGGGAAGCATTGGCTAGTGTCAAGATTAACTTGTCTAGGTGATTAAAAACGAAAATCTTCCACTAAGGAGGGAAACGGTGCTTTCCTTAACACAGTGTGAATAACTGGTCTTGCCTGCTTCTTGGTATCCCTCACAATCTAGAACGAAAAAAAAAATGTGTGTAATTTAATGAAACCCATGATCTTTTCCCTCCAAAATAGTTTTTCTTAGAGAACAAGAATAGCTTTTGTCTGCTCATTTCGGCCATTTATTTGTTTGTTTGCTTATGCAAATATTCTTCCAATAAAAGTTAAAGCTCATGGGAAAGAAACAATTAGGTATAACATTTTATTTTATTTTTATTTTTTGTTTGTTTTTATTTTTTTTTAGGTATAACATTTTAACAGGACTTTCCCCCAAGCTTCCTCACTTCACTGGTTGTATAGAAGTTTGAATTCTGTGTTTCATTCAGAATTAATAATAATATAAGCTAGTTTTTGCATAGTGCTTTAAGCTATGGCAAGAATTTTACATATACTATCTCATTTAAATCCTCACAACATCCCTGTGAGGTGGATGCTCTTATCCTTGTTTTAATGATGAAGAAAGTGAGGCTCAAAGAGGCTTGCCCAGGGCCCCCCAGCTAGTAAGAGTTGAACTCAGGTCTTTCTGACTCCAAACCAGTAGCTCTCTATCCGTTGTGCCCCATAGCTGCTATTCTTTCTGATACAAGGCGCAGTTGCCAACATTTTAGCTCATGCCAGAAACTGTTGGTTAAGAAGGTCCATATCTCTTCTAGAACAAATCAGTTGGAACAGGAAACTTAAGATTTTAAACAGAAAACTTAATAGGGTTTTAAACCAGGGGCAGAAAGTGGTTTCATCACTGAGGAGAGAGAGAATCAGTAACCAACTCGGGGAACAAATGGTCTGACTGCAATGCCCAAGACTGGAAGGACTTCTTCTTCTTCTTTTTTTTTTTTTTTTGCAGGGCAATGGGGGTTAAGTGACTTGCCCAGGGTCACACAGCTAGTAAGTGTCAAGTGTCTGAGGTTGGATTTGAACTCAGGTCCTTCTGAATCCAAGGCCAGTGCTCTATCCACTGCACCACCTAGCTGCCCCTGCTATAGAGTTTTAACAATCCAGTTCTTCACACATGCACAGTAGACTGACTTGTCTGAACTTCTCTGATTTGAGTGTGTCCATAATAGACAACCCCCCCCCCCTCACCGTTTCTCTACAGGAACCGTCTGCTCCAGCCAAATGGTTCTGTATAAGGACGATGTTGATGATAGCTCACATTCACACAGCACTTCATCACTTTCACAGGTCTTTCCTCACAACTAGGGGAAATAGAGAACAGAAGTATTGTCATTCCCATTTTACAGATGATGAAATGAAAGATGTGGGTTAAGACAGTCAGGATTCCCCATCTATCCTGTGCCTCATCACACAGGGAGACTTGATCGCAAATGCTTTTGTCAGTTACATGTGCACTGCAAAATGGCTGATGATTGTGGTGCAGTCTGGCATGGGAAGCAGCATGGTGTAGTGGAATGAGCATCAGGTTTAGAATCAGAGCCCCTGGGTTCAAATTCTCTACATTTACAGCATCTTGTCTGAGCCACCTACTATATCCTGTACTGGCATCTGGTCCTCCTCCCTTCTGGGTACCAGATGCTCCCTGACCATAAGGCTGGGTCTTCAGGATCTCTCCTCTGGGTCTGGGTTTTCTTCTTTTCCAGCTTCTCTCCTTGTCCTGACCCTGAAACCCCTGGAGAACTTGCCCAGGCTCCCAGCTCATTGCCTAAGCTGATATGACAGATATACCCTAGGGCCAATGAATAAGGGACAGCTGTCACTGCTCTCAGATGTTGGCACCAGCCCCATCAGTTCTCAGGCTCAGCTCATCATGAATTGTGGCTTCTCCTCCCCCTACTCATAAAACACTGAGTAAACCTTAAAGGGCCAGACAAATGTCACCTAGATGCTACATGGTGTAGTGGATAGTGTACTGAGACTGGAGTTAGAAAAGCCCGAGATCAAATCCTACCTCCAGTACTTGCTAGCTGTGTGACCCTGGGCAAGTTATACTCCATGTTGCTTTTAAGTAAGCAAGCATTTATTAAGGACTTACGATGAGTCAGGCATTGTGCTAAACCCTGGGATTACAAAGAAAGGTAAAAGGCAATCCCTACTCTCTGGAGAGAACATGCAAACAAGTATATACAAGCAACATACATACAGGATAAATCGTAGAAAATGTCAGAAGGAAGAAACTCACCTTAAGGGGGATTCTTATAAAATGTGGGGTTTTAGCTGGGACTTGAAGAAAGCCAAGAGACAAGATGAGGAAGGAAAGAATCCCAAAGATGTAGGAATTCAATGGATCTTAGTGTGTGAGGAACAGAAGAGAAGCCAGTGTCAGTGAATCAAAAGTTATGTGGAAGGGAGGAAGGTAAAAAAGGCTGGAAAAGGAAGAGGGACCGGCTTATAAAAGAGCTTTAAAAGCCAAAATAGGACATTTATATTTGATCATGGAGGTAATAAGAAATTACTGGAGTTGATTGAATAGGCAAGTGAAGTGGTCTAAACTTCTCTTTTTGTTTTGTTTTGTTTTGCAGGGCAATTGTGGTTAAGTGACTTGCCCAGGGTCACACAGTTAGTAAGTGTTAAGTGTCTGAGGCCGGATTTGAACTCAGGTCTTCTTGAATCCAGTGCTGGTGCTTTATCCACTGTGCCACCTAGCTGCCCCCTAAACTTCTCTTTAGGACGATCTTTTTTTTGGGGGGGGGCGGGGCAATGAGGGTTAAGTGACTTGCCCAGGGTCACTCGGCTAAGGAAGATCAATTTGACATCTGGGTGAAGGATGGACTGGAGTGGGGAGAGAGTTGAGGCAGGGAGACTAACCAGGGGGTAATTTTAGTTGTCCAAGTGTGAGGTGCTGAGGCCCTGCCCAAGGGTGTTGGCGGTGCCAGGCAAGAGGAAGCACATGCAATAGATGTTGTAGATGAGGAATTGACAGGACTTGATTACTGATTTGATATGGAAGAAGAGAGAGAATGAGGAATTGAGGATGACACCTAGGTTGCAAGCCCGGGGATAGTAGTATCCTTGACAGTAATAGAAAAGTTAGGAAGAGGAGAGGGCTTGAGGGGAAATATAATGAGTTTAATTTTGGATATGTGGCATTCAAGATATCCCGTCTGAGATGTCCTTTAGGCAGCTAAAGATATGAGCCTGGAGTTCAGGAGAGAAGTCAGGGCTGTATAAATAGATCTGAGAGTCATCTGCATAGAGATGATAACTGAGGCCATGAGAGCTGATGAAATCACCAAGAAGAGAAGATGTTCCAGGTCAGAACCATGGTGAGCACTCATGGTTAATGGGCAGGATTTGGGTGATGATACCACAAAGAAAACTAAGGGGTCAGCTAGGTGGCGCAGTGGATAAAGCATCAGTCCTGGATTCAGGAGGACCTGAGTTCAAATTTGACCTCAGACACTTAACACTTACTAGCTGTGTGACTCTGGGCAAGTCACTTAACCCTCATTGCCCCACCAAAAAAACAAAAAACAAAAAAACTGAAAAGGACCAGTCAGTAAAATAGGATGAGGACCAGGAGAAATCAGTGTCCCCAAAACCTAGAGAGAAGAGAGTATCAAAATCTGGTTGATACACTGCCTGGCACATTGTAGGTGCTTTAGAAGTGTTGATTGCTTGAAAGTCTGCCAAGAGGCCAAGAAGGATGAAGAATGAGAGAAGACGATCATCACAACTAAAAGAAGGAGGAGGCACGGCTGGACAACAATTCATCTGAAAAGTTCTAAGGGTTTGAGTGCATTGCAATATGTGCCAACAGCACAGTTTTAAGCTGCACTAAGAAAGGTACAGGGTCCAGAAGAGAGTGGTAATAGTCTAGCTATATTTTGACTTAGATGACATCTGGAGTTTTTGTGTTCTGCTTGTGGTACTGCATTTTTGGAATGACATTGATAAGTTGGAGAGTTTCTGGGTTTTGGGGTTTTTGTTGTTGTTGTTGTTTTTTAGTGAGGCAATTGGGGTTAAGTGACTTGCCCAGGGTCACATAGCTAGTAAGTGTTAAGTGTCTGAGGCTGGATTTGAACTCAGGTCCTCCTGACTCCAGGGCTGGTGTTCTATCCACTGCACCACCTAGCTGCACCCAGTTGGAGAGTTTCTAAAGGACAGTAACCATTGTTGTGAGGGTACCCAAATTCCTACTTCATGAGGATATGTTGAAACCCATAGGAATGTTTAGCCTGGAGAGGAGCAGACTGGAGGTAGGAGGGTGGGGGTGGAGGGGACACAATAGCTTTTCAAGTGTTTGAAGGACTGTCATGTGAAAGAAGGATTCTACTCGTTTGGAGAGGTTCCAGGGGGCAGGCTTTGACTCCATGTAAGGAAGAAACTTCTTAACAATGAGAGCTATACACAAATCAAATGGGTGGAGTCTCCAAGCTAAGGCTGGACGACTACTTTTGGAGTATGCATTGGGGGAATCTTGTCTAGATATCTATGTAGACTAGATGATGTGTAAGTGCCCATCCACTGCATAGTTTCTAGTTTTATAGTTCTAATTTCCACTTGGAACCTAAATTTCAAAAGTTTGGGTGAGAAAAGGCCACTGAGCCTTTTTTTTTTTTTTTTTGTGAGGCAATTAGGGTTAAGTTACTTGCCCAGGGTCACACAGCTAGTAAGTATAAAGTGTCTGAGATCAGATTTGAACTCAGGTCCTCCTGAATCCAGGGCCGGTGCTTTATCCACTGTGCTACTTAGCTGCCCCTCACTGAGCCTTTTAAAGGAAAATAAATATACTAGATATGTTAAGGAGGCATTGGGTAAGGCCCTGACAGTGTGAAGATTTGGGGGATACATGTGAAAATGGTGAGCTGCCTCAGCTCAGAAAGGGGCTTGCCATGTGCAGGTAGAAGCAGGGTAGAAGGGAGAGAACATGAGACAGAGGTGACAGGCTATATGCAGACCCAGAGAGAGTCTTACACCCTTCTTACAAACCTGGGACAGATAGGATCCTACAGCAGATGGGACTGTCCAACTGATGATAGAGGAATGGAATACCACAATAGGGAATAAAGGCCAGAAGTAGCGGGGGACCATGGGACAGAGGAGAGGAGGAGAGTGGCAGAACTCAGAATAAAGAAGGTCCAGTGCTGATATAAAGGTTTAAACCCAGACCTCGTGGACCAGTGGAAAGAGTATTTTGAGACAAAGGATGTGAGTTCAAATCCTAGTATTTCTATTTACTACCTTTGTGGCCTTGAGCAAGTCATTTGACCTCTTATGGACATCAGTCTCATAATCTGCTACACTGGACTAGGCGACCTCTGAGCTGTTGATTCCTGCTCCCACATCTAGCTTTAGCTGGAATCTGTGATCTCCATGATCCTAGGGTCTTTACCCTTTGTTGTTACTGTGAGTCATATAAATAAAGTATTTTCTATGTTTAATGGTTGTTAGACTGAGGGTTTTCAGGAGAGCTAAGATCCCCATCAGAGTAGCATAATAAGTCAGATACAGAAATTGCCAGAAATTCCCTGATAGGAAAATGAGTCAGTGAGAGATTCTGCACTCCCCAAACTATATTTGGGACCTTGTATCAGAAAAGATGCTCGGAGTTCAAAGTTTAAAAATTATAGGATAGGGGCAACTAGGTGGCACAGTGGATAGAGCACTGGCCCTGGAGTCAGGACGACCTGAGTTCAAATCCAGCCTCAGATACTTGACACTTACTAGCTGTGTGACCTTGGGCAAGTCACTTAACCCCAACTGCCCCACCAAAAAAACAACAACAGCGGCAAAAATTATAGGATAAAGACAAAATAAAACTTGAGTGGTTTCTGATCTCTTGTTCATACTTGTTTTTGCTGACTCAGGAGCCGATCACACCATTAACCTTGTGGGTTTTTCTTGTAAAAGCCACGACCATAGTCCATGGGGCCACGTACTACAAAAGGGCTTTCATCCTGTCCCCACATCTCTCTTCTTGGGACAGTACTTTTAGAAATGTAGACTTTGGGCATAGAAGTGTTTTCCTCCTCCCATCACAAGCACTATCATGCTAACTGGAAAATACTGAGAAAGAGAGCAAGAGCTTTGAAATCAGCACTTATGCCAAGCATAAATCAATGCCCAAAAGCTCCTTTCTCTTATATGGATCTTCATGCCATCAGAGGTGCTTTCAAACACACACACACACACACACACACACACAAGATCACAACCATTATCCAAGGCAGGCAGGAGAGGTTTTTTAATCCTCATCATGGAAATGAGGATACAAAGGCCTAGAACAATTGAAGTGACTTGTCCAAGGTCACTCTGTTCCTTAAAGGATGAACAGTAACTGATCCCTGGACTGTTAGTCTCAAGGTACCACTCAGTTGTCAACATCAATGTGTTCATTGAGAGAGGGAAACAGCCTACCTTATAGATATGCCTTTGTTCTTAGAACTTAGATCATCTATTATACAAAAATCTATTTCCCTTGCAATTCCATTCCATTCAATTAAACAAATATTTATGCATTTTCAAATTCAAATGAAAAACAAGTTGTTTTCTCTCCCTGCCATTCACCCCTACCCCACTGGGAATAAAGCCCAAATCCTTTGTAACAAACACACACATATGTGTGTGCATGTATATATGTGTGCATACATACACACATATACATGTATAAATGACATAAATATGTAATATGATATACATGTCTGTCTATGCATTGGAAAGACTATATACTTGTGGGAAGGACAAGGGAAGGTTTTTTTGGACTATCTACAGGTCAGTTATGATTCTCTTCCATATTTTGTTATATAAGTAAAATAAATACACACACACATACATCCACACACATGCAGATATGCATAGTCAAGCGAAACAAATTCTCTCAATGGCCATGTTGAAAAAATAAGTCTCATTTTATGCCCTGAATCCAGCACCTCTCAGTCAGGAGGTCTGCAGCATGTTTCATCATTGGTCCTTGGGAATCATGAGTGGTCATTGTGGTTCTGATGGATGAGTTTTAATAAGCTTTAATAGCTTCAAACTGCTCTAAGACCTTTGGAACACCCTGCCTTGGACAATTACGGCAAATGGATGATGAGCTGGGCCTCAGAAAGAACAGATGGAGGAGAATGACCTGGATGGCTTCAGGGAAAGTGCTCCAGTACTAACAAGGAAATCTTTGGAAAGTATTTTGGGCAATTAAAAAATGTAAGTAGAAAGAATAATGGGGGGGGCAGCTAGGTGGCACAGTGGATAAAGCACTGGCCCTGGATTCAGGAGGACCTGAGTTCAAATCCAGCCTCAGACACTTGATACTTACTAGCTGTGTGACCCTGGGCAAGTCACTTAACCCTCTTTGCCCCACCAAAAAAAAGAAAGAAAAAGAGAGAGAGAGAGAGAGAGAGAGAGAGAGAGAGAGAGAGAGAGAGAGAGAGAGAGAAGGAAGGAAGGAAAGAAAGCAGGAAGGAAGGAAGGAAGGAAGGAAGGAAGGAAGGAAGGAAGGAAGGAAGGAAGGAAGGAAGGAAGGAAGGAAGGATAATAAGGACTGGAAAGGAGGAATAATGACACCCATTGGCAAGGTTGGAGGAATGAGGCTTTGCAACATTAAGCTTCATCCTCTGATGCCACCACTGTGCTGGTGCAGACCTATATCACCTCACACCCAGGCTAATTGTAAGGTAGCTTGCTGGTCCTGCCTCAAGTCCCTCCCCACTCCAGTTCCTCCTCCATTGACCTGCCAGATAGGTCTTCCTAAAAAGTACAAGTCTGACCATGTCTTTCATCCTTATTCAATCCACTCCAATGGCTTCCCATGACCTCTAGGATCAAATATAAAACCTGTAGTTGGCATTCAAAGCCCTTTACAGCCCGTCCTCCTACCTTTTCAGTCTTTTTACACCCACCATGTACTCTGAGATCCAGTGATACCACCTACTTGTTGTTCCTTGCACAAAGACACTCCACATCCCCCCTGTCTGAAACTCTCTCCCTCCTCATCTCATCTCCCGACTTCCCTGGTTTCTTTCCAGCTCTAGGTAAAATCCTGCGTTCTACAAGAGAAGCCTTTCCCAATCCTCCTTAATGCTAGCTGATTACCTCCCTTTTGTCCTGTATATATCTTGACTGTATGATGAGATTTGTGAGTTCCTTGAGAACTGGAACTGTCTTTTGCCTTTCTTTTCACTCCCAATGCTTAGCATAGTGCCTAACATACAGTAGGCTCCTAATAAATGCATATTGGCTCACTGAAATCGATTACCAAATATAATTTACTAGATCAGCTCAGCCATCTTTACATAGTTAAAAAAAAAAATCTAAGCTCCGAAAAACCCAGCTTAGATGGCAATTTATCTGGGAGGAAAAAGTAGGTTTTTTGGTCGGTTTTTTTTTGGGTGTGTGTGGGTTGTAAGCCAGAATGAGTCAATAGTAAGTAACATACAAAAAGCTATTACGATCTAGGCTTCATTAACAGAAACTTAATTTCCAGGAATAGGGAAGTGATGGTCCTCTCCTCAGGCAGTTCTGGTCGGAAAACATCTGGAGCCTTGCGTTCATTTCCAGGCACCACATCTTAGGAAGGAAATTGATCAGTCCCGAGGAGCACAACCAGAAAATGGAAGGACCCCGAATTCACACCATATGAGGAATTTGTGCAAAGAACCCAGGACGTACAGTGTGGAGGAAGAAAAGACTCCGCAGAGGCATAGTAGCTGTCTTTAAAGATTTGATGGGTTACCCAAATGGGTTCCAGAGGGCGGAGGGAGGCAGTGTCAGAGCCTAGCTTAAGCTTGGTGTTGGTGAGATCTTCCCAACAGTAAGAGCTGTCCAAAAGTTGGAGTGCGTTCTCCCAGTCTCTGGAGGCTGGTTGATCATTTCCAAGGCAGCTTGTAGTGGGGACTCCTTTCGGGCGTAGCTTGGTTACTAGAGAGTCTGTGATGTCCCTTCTTGCTCTGAAATGTGATTCTGTGATCGTCCTTGCTTTTCTTACCCCGTCTCATAAAATGAAAAATCTTGTAAAATGTCAGTCCCGAACTTGTGATTTTCTTCGGGAAGCGACTTTGGTTTTGGTTGAAGCATTCCTGATAAAGATCCCTCCGTCCCTAGCATTTCCATCCTTAAGATCCCCTGTCTATAAGACATTTTTTCCGCCTAGGCATGACTGACTTTCGCTTTCAGCTTTCTCCCCCTTCCCCCTCCCTCTCGCCCCTCCATCCTCTGTTCTAGAGGCTGTTCTGAAGCACTCTCAGTAGCTGATGTGAATTGGGGAGGTGTTTGTTTCATGGGAACTGAGCGAAAAGTCTGAATTCGTCTGGAAGATACATGTTTTCCTGTCAAGAATTTATTATGAGAGAAATGACCTCAATTTGGGCTGATAGGAACTTCTATGTGACATATAATAATGCAAGTGAAAGCCGCGGCGGTGGGGCTCCTGTTGAGTCAGGCCGGCGTTTTGTGGCTTGAATCATAGAGCTGGAAATGACCTTGAGAGGTTGTGCAGGCCACCACACCCCTCCCCTCCCCCACCCCACCCCCATTTGAGGAGGTCTATACCAAAATCTTCCAGCCCAGAACCAAATCGCCACCGTCTCATTTTTCAAGTCCTCTCGGACTCTC
This sequence comes from Dromiciops gliroides, assembly GCF_019393635.1. NCBI lineage: Eukaryota > Metazoa > Chordata > Mammalia > Microbiotheria > Microbiotheriidae > Dromiciops > Dromiciops gliroides. The sequence continues at coordinate 725,677,281 of NC_057861.1, forward strand.
CAATCTCCTCTGAACACATTGCCCGGCCTCTTGAGCTTCAGCCTGCGTCTGGTTAGCCTGCTCCCCACCCCCACCCACCCCTCCTCCTTCCCAGAACAACCCCGCTGAAATGTCAAGAACTTCTCTATTAGCCCTACCCAGGTTTCTCCTCGAATCTTGGACAGGAATTTTTATCAGTTGACAAAGGGATCATAGGATCCCGTGTAAGTCTGAGCCCAAACCCTTTGTTTTACAGAGGGGGAAACTGAAGTACCTGGGTCTCCCGGCTTCTGAGGATATGCAGCAGGATTCAAAGCCAGCACCTTATCCATTTTACCCGGGGTCCCTGAAGTAGTCATTGTTTGTGGTGGGTACAGGGATGACTGGAGTAAGCAGAGGGCAGAATGCTTACTGGGGAACCCTGTGACTTCAGAGTGACCACAGAGGGACATGGACAAACTACCTTTTAGGAGTCCAATGTGGATGCAGGGACATGGTGAACGCTCACTCTGTGAGCACCTCAGGGAGCAGCGTAAAGCTGAGGTGACTAAGAGGTGGCATGACAACTCTTTCTATGGTGGCCCTGGGGAGCTGCGTGAGTTACTTAGTGGTGCAGGGACTTTTTAATGTCCCTGCAGATAGGTGGATTTGATGACTTGACCAGTGGCCCCAGGGAGTCCCACAGTGGCCTGGGGACAGTGTAACCACTCCCTGTCTGGTGTTCTTGTGGAACAGCATGACTGATAGTCCCAGGAAGCAGTGGAACCCATGATGACCACAGGGTAGAATGACCATGTGCTATCTATGGAGTCACTGGGGAACATCGGAATGTCCACAGTAGCCTAGGGACAAAGTAACCACTAACTGTTTCTTGATCACAGGGAGCAGTGTGAGCTCCCATAATGATCCAAGGATAGGATGGCTATTCAATGTCTAGTGACTCCAAGGGGAGAAGTATAACCCCTATGTGGCCTGAAAACAAGATGGTCACTCCCTGCCTGGTTGTTGGAAAGATCGGTGTGAACTCCACAATGACCCAAGCACATTATGGTCACTCATTGGCTGATGACCCTGGGAAGCAATATAAGCAGTACGAGTGACCGAGGGTCTCAGTGACCAATCTCTGCCTGTTCATCCATGGGAGCCTAGTGATCCCTGATTTACTATCTGGTGATCTCTCAGGTCCTCAATTTCCTCTTCTGAAAAATGTTAGAAGAGATACTTTCGGGGCAGCTAGGTGGCGCATTGGATAGAGCACCGGCCCTGGAGTCAGGAGTACCTGAGTTCAAATCCGGCCTCAGACACTTAACACTTACTAGCTGTGTGACCCTGGGCAAGTCACTTAACCCCAATTGCCTCACTAAAAAAAAAAAAAGATAGAAGAGATACTTTCCAAGATTCTTTCCAGCGCTAAGTTTTTATGATCTCACAAACTGATGGTGGAGGCCATATTTTCCTGGCTTGTTGAGGAGACTGGCATGTGGTATCAAATTAAAAGCCCTCCTGGAGTCTAGGTAGATTGCATTTATTGCTTCTGTCCTTATCTACATGACCTGTCACTTCATCATAGAAGGAAATTAAATTGGTCTGGAGGAATTTGCTCTTCAGAAAGCTGAGCTGGATACTACCCATTCACCATCTTGTGGTTTTCTAGGGGCTTGCAAAGCTCATTGGTTTGTTCTAGGAAATGTTCAGGTGCTAAAAGTTAATCAAAGGTCCCTTAATGACCAGACCCTGGCTGTCCTTTTCTTCCTTAAAGGGGACTGTTTATTTTCTACTCGCACGAGCTTCAGCAAGGCCACATGCTATTATGGAAAGAATGGTAGGGGATTTATCATCAGAGGACCTTGTTTTGAATGCAGTGTTTGTCATTCCTGGTGACAGAGGATGTGAATGCAATGCTTCCTGACTCCAAGTTCAGCACTTCATGCTTCTGGACTCTAAGATAGCATTTCTATGGTGGCTCTGGGGAGCAAAGAGATGGCTTCATCTCTCTGGGTCTTAGTTTCCTTCTTTGCAAAATGAGGGAGTTTGGACTACATGACCTTCAAACTCTCAAACTGTGATCCCATGAATCAAGACGGACCATCTGGACTCACTTCCCAGTGGAAACAAACAGCAGCTATAGCTTATCAAAAGAAGTGACTAAAGATATATTAACAATAACCTAAGAGAGGCAGGTTGGCATAATGGATAGAGACTGGCTTCAAAGCCAGGAAGGCCTGGGTTCCAGTCCTATCTCTGACCCATACAGGCTGCATGATATAAGCAAGTCAACCTTTCAGTGTTCTGGACTAAGACTATAACTGGCAGAAAGTGCTGCCTGAATTAGCAGAGGGAGTTTCCTTACTGGGGGATTTCCCTAGACCAAGGGTGGCACAGGTCTAGCCCTTCTCCTTATCTGCACAAACATAACAGAGGTTCTCCATTATATGGATAATCCACATTTTCAGCAAAGATTTTTAGTGTTCATGGGTGAGGCTCTCCTGGCTGAGCTGAGACATCTCTCTCTCTCTCTCTCTCTCTCTCTCTCTCTCTCTCTCTCTCTCTCTCTCTCGACGAAAGTTCATTCATACTATGTTGTCTGGTGTGTTATAATCCAGAGAACTGCTCTGAATTCTGTTTGCTATCAGCTTGGGTAAATTTACTATTCACTATTTGAAGGGTTTTTGGGTGTAACTACCATTTGGTAGGAAGGGATCAAGCCTTAACCTATAAATTTAGGGAGGGTATTCCTGGGGGAAGCTGGGTGGTGCAGTGGATAAAGCACCGGCCCTGAATTCAGTACGACTTGAGTTCAAATCCAGCCTCAGATACTTGATGCTTACGAGCTGTGTGACCCTGGGCAAGTCACTTAACCCTCATTGCCCTGCAAAAAAAAAAGTTTAGGGTATTCCTTTTTCTTTAAGCTATAGTGAACATGAAAGTTGTTTGAACCTATGAAAAACAATCATTCTCTTAGACTAGCAATATTTAGGGGACAGAGAGATGTAATTCTAGCCCAGTACTTCCCTGTGTCTGTCTGTCTTGTCTCTCTTCCTCTGTCTCTGTGTGTGTCTCTCTGCCTTTCTCTCTCTCTCTGTCTTTGTCTCTCTCTCAGGAGAACACCACATGCAGCCTCATGGCCCTATCTCTTGCTCCTTTTCAGGCAGGAATCAAAGTCTTTCTTGGAGAGAGGTGGCCGAGATTCCCAAGACACATATTCATGCCTCTTGGTGAGCCTCCTCATTTAGATAACCCATGTGGACATACACACAACCCACATGGGCAGCGCACATTTGGATATTTGGACTACTAGAATAGCTAGAAAATGTTTCTTGACCTTGAGCCTAAAGTTACCTTTTCCCATCTTTCAGGCAGGGGGTAGAAGGTAGTGACTTCTACCCCCTGGGACTAAGCAGTACAAGTCTTGTACCTGACAATCCTTCAAATACACACACACACACACACACACACACACACACACACGTCAAACCTCATGAACTTTAGGCCCTTCATCATCCTAGCTGGCTTTCCTTAGATGCCATTTGGTCTATCAATGACTTTCCAAAAATATGGCTTCAATTAATTTTTGTTTTTAGTTTTAGTATAAACTCAGTTTGGCGGGGCAATGAGGGTTAAGTGACTTGCCCAGGGTCACACGGCTAATAAGTGTCTACTGTCTGAGGCTGGAATTGAACTCAGGTCCTCCTGAATCCAGGGCCAGTGCTTTATCCACTACACCACCTAGCTGGCCCCTTAATTCATTTTAAAAATGTGTCTTAAATGTCTATAATGCACTCTGCTTTGTGGGAGGATGAAAGGATTAAAAAAACATCCTGGCCCTCTGGAAGAGGTAACCATCTAATAACAGTATATATAATAGAATATATATAATACAATAATTAGTAGACAGATAAATATCATGCAAGATATGTTATCATTGCAAAAAAGGAGAGATTTAGACAAAGTGTTCTAGGAAAATTTGAGAAAGAAGAGAACACTTTCAGCTGCAAGTATCAGAGAAGGTTTCATCCGAGATGTAATATCTAAACTGATCAGGGGTGCATTGGAAAATGTTTAACAACAGGCTCTCCAAAAACATTTGATCTGCATTATTAACATTTTATCTATCACTTTATTAAGCCTAGACAATCAACACAAACAATAAATCAAACCCTGGTTTGTAGCCTTTGCCAATTTCCAAGATGTAAAAGTTCACACTGAAAATTTAACAATCAGCTCTCTACAGCCAATATTAACAGGATCTAGAACACTTCTGGGATTTTAAGTGGTGAAGATGGGAATGGAGTTCACTCAGAGTAAGTGATAGCCTATATGAATGAAATGAGGTAGGAGATGACGCAAAGAATTTTGAGAACAAGTAGCTCAGTTTGGCCTAAATGACAACAAAAAAAAAGATTATGAAAAAACGTAATGGGAAATGAAGCTGGAAGCGTCAGTTGGAATTACACCGCAGAAATAAAACTAAGGAGACTAGGTAGGGAGCCACTGATGGTTTCTGAACACGTGTTGGTGATGAAATCTAGTCAATATTAGCATAGATTACTACAGATTTTATAATTGTGTTTCAGCCTAACTTTAGACTTTTTTTTTTTTTAGGAAAAGGAAGGCTGGTAGGTCCTTTGAACCATTTGGCAATGTAGATTTGGTTATCTATTTAATTAATTAATTAATTAATTTTTGCGGGGCAATGGGGGTTAAGTGACTTGCCCAGGGTTACACAGATAGTAAGTGTCAAGTGTCTGAGGCTGGATTTGAACTCGGGTATTCCTGAATCCAGGGCCGGTGCTTTATCTACTGCGCCACCTAGCTGCCCCCGGCTATCTATTTTTTAAAGTCCATTAATGCTAAGTGCAGCTGACTTTTCAGGTTAGCAAGAACTAGGTTTTGTGATAAAATAGGTGGCCTAAGGTCGTGGCACCTTCACCACCTCATCCCTTCATTATCCTGTTTTCCTGCAATGCATAATGTCATCATCAGCAATAGCAAGAAGGAACTTGGATCTTGTCTCTGGGTGTCAGGAACCTGAGCTACCAAGTGCTAAGTGGAGGAGAGAGGGCAGTGTCCCAGGCCCAGGTTTTGTCAAAAGCTTAATTAACAAAGACAGGCCAAATCGGACAATTTCCAGTTCTGGTCTTTCAGTGGAGGTTGGCTGAGTTTACCTATCTTCTAGGCTAAAAGTTACCTGGACTAGTACTAAGGTGCCTATAGGTTACCTATCCCAGGTGACATATTTGCATTTAAATAGGGGCCTTCTAGGGACAATACCTTAACATACAAAGGAATGTTGCTTTCCTGGGGTGTCTGCCAGCCTTGAAGAAGAGAGAGGGAGGATGCTAGCCTTTCCCTTGCTTTCAGGGGTTTCTGAAAGATTGATTCCTGCCCCCTCCCCCATTTTCCATGGCTTCTGGTAGAATTAATTTCACATTGACCTTTTCATATTAATATTTTTGAAATTAATGTTAATTAATCATGTTAATTATTATTTTTATATCAAATAACTCAATATTATTAAATATATATTGTTTGCTATATTAAATATAAATATGTTATCAACTAATATTATTAAATAAACATAATTAGAATAAACTAAATTTTAATTGATTTTAATTTTTTTAATTTAAATTTAATTTAAAAAATATGTCACTTTCAGTTTCTACAAATCTCTTCTTGACTTTAACTATCTGCTGGGTACCTGTCAAACAAGTTGAGACACGAAAGAATGTAAGCTCATTGAGGGTAGGAACTATTTCCTTTTTGTTTGCTTGGTTTTTTGGTCTGTGCACCTCTAAAAAAAATAAATATTTTTATATAAAATATAAAAATATAAAACTCCATCTTTTTAACACCAATATTATTGCATGGTTTTTGAGTCATAGAGTACTGTAGTTTCTGAAGAACTGAAATTAGGGATGTCCCTAAGAGCAAAAGAGAAGTAGCAAATATATGGTAAGCATCACCAAGATTCAAAATGTTATAGATGGGAAATTACACTACCAACAATCAATAAGTATCTATTAAGAGCCTACTATGTGGTACCCACTGGAGATACAAGTACAAAAATTGAAATGATCTGTAGTGTCAAGGAACTTATATGCTAAATGGGAGAACAGACAAGCATGTATGAAAATTATGCATATAGCTTTTTAAAAAATGTGAATAAATACATCACAAAAGAGTTTAAAAACCAAAGTAGTTTGGAAGGGAGCTAAAGATGCTGAAAGCCTTTATGCAGAAGATGGTGCATAAGCTGCTTCTTAAAGAAATGTACCCTGAAAAAAGAAAGAAAGAAAGGAAGGAAGGAAGGAAGGAAGAAAGAAAGAAAGAAAGAAAGAAAGAAAGAAAGAAAGAAAGAAAGAAAGAAAGAAAGAAAGAAAGAAAGAAAGAAAGAAAGAAAGAAAGAAAGAAAGAAAGAAAGAAAGAAGGAAAGAAGGAAAGAAAGAAAGAAAGGAATGTATCCTATAAGGCAGAGGCAAGGAGATAGTAAGTTAAGAGACCAAAGATGGGGGTTGTGATCGAAGAACAGAGAGAAGGCCAATTGGAGTGGATTGTAGAATTTCCAGGGAGGGGAGGGAAGAGAGGACTATCCAGTGCGGCTGGAAAGATAGATTGGGGCCAGGTTGTGAAGAACTTTAAAAGCTAAATAGAGGAGTTTATATTTTATCCCATAGAGGACAAAGGAAACCAATGGAGTTGGTGAGGTAGGGGGGAGTCACAGAGAACGTATGATGAGGAGAAAGGATGATCTGGTCACTTACCTAGAGCAAGGAACAATAAGACAGGAAGAACAACAAAATGTGAAAAGACAAAAAATGCCCCTAGACATTGGGTGCCCCCTTTCCTTCCTCCAAAGATGTGCCTAGAATATTTGTCCTTCCCCTATGCACCCTCAGGATGGTTTCACATTCCTATCAGCTCTGATGGGGGACCCTTCCCTGTCCCCTGTCAGGGCAAGGGCCAATAGGAGTGTTCCCCTATTAACACTCCAGGCCCATGCTCTTGGTAGGTCTCTTGTCGAATTAATGGGGCACATGAACACGATCTGGCTGCTTTCACTGAAGGGAATACCCTGATCAATGAGATCATAGATCCACTTGTGTGTACATATACTTAGTGCCTAGCACAGCAGCTTACACGAGCAGTTACTTTATGAATGCTCGCTGACTCGAACCAAACCCTGAGAAGGGAGGGGGGGTTCTGCTGCCCCTCATTTAGGCCTTCTACACTGCATCCTGCCCTTCCCTCACAAAGGCTTCCCACTAACTGGCTTATCTATTTATTAACATGACACTTATGACCGTGGGATTATAAGGACACATGAGGGCAAACCTGCAGCCCATGAGGCAAAGCCAGGGGACGGTTGAAAACCCCAGGAGCAGATGGGCTACACAGTAGCTGTCTGAGTTGGGAAAATTCAATCTGGACTCTCTTTCCCTGCTTCTCTCCTTCAACTATAATAACTAACATTTATGTATCAATTAACATTGATTTTTTCATTTGATCCTCACAACAATCTCATGGGGTTGTTATTGTATTGGAGCTAGGATTTGCATCCAAGTCTTCCTGCCTCCATGTCTACCTCTGTATGCCAACTGCCTCTCACTGTCTACTTTGCAGCCCAAGTACACCCAGGGGTGGGGGTGGGGGGAAGCTCAACATTTTGAGTGTCAAACTTTCCCTCAATGTTGGTTAGTTTTGCAGAACATTTTTATTTTCTTCTTTAGTGTAGGGATGGCTCTCTGAGTTGGCAAAGGACGGGGGGGTGGGGGGGGGAGTAAAATGTGAGATAAAGACAAAAAAAATCAATAAAATTTATTTAAAAAACCAAATCTATGTGGGAGGCTTAAATCTCACATTCTGATGCCAATGGTGCTCACTAACATGAAGAATAGCACGGGATAGGGCTGGCAGGTAAATAACACTTGCAGAAAGCTAGAAACCAATTACTCTTCCTTGTACAAGCTCTCTGCCTTCTCCTGGGATTCTCAACCTTAACAATTAATACTTTATTGTGAATTTGTTGATCAGATTAGACCTAGCCAGTCACCTGAGTCAGCCAGGAGGGACACAGAAAAAGCAGGTTTTGAAATGATGGGAAAAGTCTAGAGTAAGGGAGGAGGGGTGATTGTCTGGATAGAAACAATTGGGGAAAGAGGGAAGATGGCAATGTTTTTCTTTTTCAAAATTGTGTCTAGGACAGACCTCACATTCAAGGAGATCTTCTGAGGGTGTGTGATAAACAAGGGATTTTAAATTTTCTTTCAAGGGTATTTTGTAGATAAGAAACCAAGGGACAGAGGGTTTTATGGACTCATTCTCAATCCCCTGATCAATGAGGGAGAGGCCTGGGAGCAGGACTCAAATTCTCTGCATCATCAGCCTGATGCCTTCCTCACTCAACCATGACTTCCACAGCAAAAGTCTGTGAGTTTCCAGTGCCAGAATTTGGCCCCATCTGGTCCCTCTCACTCCTTATCTTCAGGAATCCTGCGTTACTACGTAGGGTATAATTTTCTGAAAGGAAAGATTTATGCCTTGGATTTAGAGAATTTGTCAGCCTTCATAGTTTAAATTCTGAAAATACAGCTTCACTAATGGAGTATTTTCAGGGGGATTTTTTCGGAACAGACATGGGAAAAATCAGCACCTTGAACTCCTCGGAAGGAGAGGCATGATAGAAAACAAAGTCAAGAGATAATCATAAATAAACTGGATGGCTAAATGACTTCATGGAAATTCTTTTTGAGGCTTTAGAATCAAAAGAAAGTAATTTTGCTAAAAAGACCATTTTTTAAAGAATTTTTTTATTTTAATTTTTTTATCTATTAAACTTTTATTTTTTTAAATTAAGAAGCATTTATTTCTCTCTCCCTTCTACTTCTCCCTCTCCCCCCTCCCCAATCTAATTGAAAAACAAGAAAAAAACAGACCTTAAAACTAAAAGCCATCTTTACTGGGTATATTACTTTGGAGTAACCTTCAGTAAAGATTATAATTTTATTAGTCACTAAATGAGCTATGGAATTTTCATTTTCTATATTCATTCATGGGTTTTTTTCTTTTTTTAAAAAATCATATTTGCTTATTTTTTGACATTCATTTTTTAAAATGTGGAGCTTCAAATTCTCATACCTTACCCACCCATTAAGAAGGCAAGCAGGGGGCAGTTAGGTGTTGCAGTGGATCAAATTCGGGCTCTGGATTCAGGAAGACCTGAGTTCAAATGCAGCCTCAGACACTTGACACTTACTAGCTGTGTGACAACTGGGCAAGTCACTTAACCCTCATTGCCCCACCAAAAAAAAAAAAAAAAAGGCAAGCAATAGTCTTTCAGTCATATATATACACATACATACATACACACACACATATATATACATACACACATATATACATATATGTACGTATATATACACACACATATAGTCATGTAAAATATATTTCCTTATTAGCCATGTTGAAAAAAAAAGCAAGCTATATAAAGAAAGAAAAAAGTATGCCTCAATCTGTATTCAGATTCCATCAGTTTTCTCTCTGGAGGTAAATCGCATTTTTCATCATGGGTCCTTTGCAATTGTCTTGGATCATTTAGACTTATGTTTTAAAAAACACATGAGCCGATCTTATTCAGATTGGTTGACTGAATGTCATGATGGTTGACAAGTACAAACTCTGTCTCATTTCTGCATTTTCTCTCTCATCTTAACAACAGTCAGGAGGTGCTAACTTAGAGGAGTCAGCAATTTGGGAAATTGCTGTTTATTCTTCCAAAGTTAACATTAGCTGGCTAGTGTTTAAGCTAGTTGGAGTTTGAGTGTGCAAATATATGTGTGCACGCAGATGGCACAGATCTATGTTCAACGATGGAATTCTCAATTATTTTGTGGCTTATAGCACACAATTCAATGTCTTAACAATACATGATCGACTAAGAAATTGTAATCCTAGACAGAAACCTTTGCCAATACACTCATAAGTCCTGGCATACTGATGGCATGGTTTTCATTTCTTTCTGCTATCAAATGTATTTTGTTTAGTTGCTTGAATAAAAATGCAGAGTTTCCTGGGGGCTTCCTCATCTTCCCCTGCTTTTCAGTATTTTTTATGATATTTATTGTTTTTCAACACTTTGCTACGAGGTATCATTGCTATGCAGATGTTACCCAGTGCTATCTATCATTTTCCACTTATCCCATCATAGAGATCCATCCCCATATTGGAGTGTCTATCCATATTGCAGCTTGAGCGTTCCACAAATTGCTTAAAGGCTCTCTGGCAAAGATGTGTCTTGGCGGTTTGGCATCTTGCTGGTTGTTTCTGTGGATAATAATCAATATGTGCCATTAGGAAGACAAGGCCATATATCACTAAACTCTGACCTTTGCTCTCTAGAGCAGTCCCAAGATGCTTATTCCGGCAACGGTGATACCCATATTATAAAACTGCAGTTCTATTTGTGAGGCTTCCTTGAATTAAATTTCCTGGGTTCCAGCAATGACAGAATAATGCAGCTAATGCACAGGCAGGCCTTTGATCTTAATGGAGTGTGTTTCCCTGGTTCAGATGAAAGCAATTACCTTTCTTCTTGATTGATGTCTTTTGTTTTTGTTTTTGTTTTTTACACTGCAATCATTTCCCAATGTGCCCACCCCCACACCTGAAACCTTGCTGGTAAAAAGAAGAAAGTTAAACAAACCTCTGAAGACCGATTGACCTCACCCAATGGCATCGGCAAAATTCCGCACCTGTAGCTCGCTCACCTCTCTACCAAGAAGACAAAAGTGCATGTCATCATCAATTTTCCTGGATCAAGATTAGTCAATGCAATTGATCTGAGTTCTCGTGCATTTTAGTGTTGTTTTTATTGGTAATGTTGTAGTCATTATACGTATTGTTTTTGTGGTTATCCTCTCTTCCTTCTGCATCCTTTCATATAAATCTTTCCATAGTTTTTTATATTCCTCACAATCATAGTGTGAGGGCCAAAATTTGATATAGGGAGCGTTAATTGGGTGACACCAAAATACTGGGGTCCCGGAAATATGAGGGACCTTTAGGTTCACCCTCTCCTCTGAACTGCTCTTTTAGATATTTCTCCCAGGCCAATAAGAAAGGAGCTTTACAGCTTTAATTCACAAAAGGATCAGATTTTATTACTTGGGAATTAATTAAACAACAAAGGTGAAACTAATAAAAATCAAAGATAAAGAAATAGGAAAAAGAAATACAGATAAATACCCTTAACTCTAAACTTAGCCTATGCAATCCCCAGATCGTTTCCAATTAAGCTAATTCAAAGGAATTTAGGGTTTTCTGTGTTCACTCACCAAAACCTGAAAAATCTATAGTTGCTCACCTGTCCTACCACCAGAAGGGCAGAAGCCAGAGCGAGAGAGCTCGCATTCCGGAAGAGCCTCTGCCTCCCTTCAGGGAGTGTTCAATCTTTCCTCCCCCAAAAGGGGAGGTCCTTCAAAAACTGCCTATGGAGAGTTCTCCTTCTGACCTCAGTAGCATATGTAACTTCAGGGTGGGCCAGGTGTGGCCCCTTCCAAATGAGTCAGCTAAAACTCCAATAATTTTTACCACATTCCCCCTCTTTGTTTCTTTGGAAAACACGTATGGTTTGCTCGATGAAACAGCCAAAAAAAATAACAGAATGTAATACCATATGCTAGCAAACAATATGTTAATAACAACATAGAAAAGGGAGAAAGGAAAGTTTTGTCCAGAGGGGCATTCCCTCATGAACTGGCGCTTTGACACTGGCCTGCTATAGTTTCTTACAATGTGCCAATATTCTATTACTGACATATATCACGATTTGTTTAACCTTTTCCCAATTGATAGGTCCCCCACTTTGCTTCCAAATATTTTGCTCCCATAAAAAGTACTTCTATGGATATATTCATATTCTTTTCTTTCTATCACTGACCTGCCTTTCCTCTTTATTTCCAAAATGCTTCAACTATTTTAGATTAGTGTTGGCATGTGTTCATGCATATCTTCTCTCCAACATATTTGATTGGTGGTCAACCAGCCTTGGCCTAATGACGATCACATCCTTCCAAGTTTTCTCTTTCAAAAACTATACAAACTCTTTCGAATAATCACCATACATCAGATTCTAAAAGGACTCATCTATACCCCTAATCATCCTGGTTGTTCTCCTTTGGTTGTCTTTCAGCTTATCAATGCCCACCCTAAAATGGTGGTGCCCCCAGCAGTCCTCTCTCCTTCCTTGAGGCAGTTGAACATTGGGTAAGCTTTGTCACTTGCCTACCATGCCACAAATTTCTGTGTGCTTACAGTCAATCTCTCGTGCTCATCCATGCATCTTCCTTGGATTTCTTTGAATCCAAATGTTAGACCTTACATTTATCTCTATTACAATTTTACTATTCGGCCCAGTGATTTAGCCTGTTGAGGTATTTGGGGATTGTGAGCTCTCCCCATTGCATTGTGAACTCCTCTGGGGCAAGGCTTCTTAAACTTTTTTCACTCATGACCTTTTTTCACCCAAGATACTTTTACTCGGCCCTGGATATATGAGTATATAAAATAGTATAGAAATCAAACATTTACTGCCAGATTTTTCTGGACCCCCACATTCAGTTACTTGACCCCATATGGGGTTGCAACCCACAGTTTAAAAATCTTTGCCCTAGGGCAGAGGGGACTTTTTGTATTTCTTTGTGGCCTCAGTGCTTAGCACAGTGCTGGGCCAAGTCCCTAGATAAATGTTTACTGACTGACTCAATTATCCAACTTTTCAGTTATCCCTCATCCTCATTATCCACCATTATCACCACCATCACTAAGTATTTCTATAGCACCTTAAGGTTTGCAAAGTGCTTCATAAACGTCATCTCATTTTATATTCACAACCATGGGAGGTAGATACTGTTACTCTCCCCATTTTGCAGATGAGGAAAACTGAGGCAGGCTGCAGTTAAGTGATTTGCACAGGGTCACACAGCTAAGTGAAGTATCTGAGTTAGGTTTTGAACTCGGATCTTCTTGACTCCAGGCCCAGTATTCTTATTACTGTGCTACCTACCCACCTCTTCCCTTGAGAGTTGAAATCCTTCCAGTCTTTGTATTTGTATCCTTAGAGCCTGACTCATAGTAAGAACTTAATGAATTCTCAATGATTGAGCCTTCTTGACTTCGAATCATATGCAGATCTGAGAAGTACACTATATGAGGCAGCTAGCTGGCTCAAGGTGTCTAGAACACTGGATCTGGAGTCAGGAAGACCCAAGTTCAAATGTGACCTCCGACAATTGCTAGCCATGTGACCCTGGGCAAGTCACTTAACCTCTGTTTGCTTCAGTTTCCTCATCTGTAAAACGAGCATAATCATAGCATCCTGTTTGGTGGGGTCATTGTGAGGATTGAATGAAATATTTGGTAAAAGGGATTAAATGCTTAGTGCCTTGAACACAGTAGGCACTCCCTCCCAAAAGCTAGCTATTATTATGATAATGAAGTTTATGTGTTTATCTAGGTCATCTATAAAACTGTTAACACAAGGCTAAGCCCAGATTCCTGTGCACTCCATTTGAGACCTCTTTCCAAGTAGGCACTGAACCACCACTAATGACAACTCTGTAGGGGTAGCTAAGCTGTTCTATGAATTCTGAATGCACTTAATTTCATGATAAGCTAGTTTAAATTCCTCTATTTGGTTTCATAAGAATAGTGCAAGAGGCTTTAATAAAATATAGATAAATTTATCTACATTATTTCTCTAATCTAGTATACTTTTTTTTTTAGTAGACCTGTAATTTCATTCACCAATGCTTTGGTCACCTGTCCTGCAATTTATAATCTTAGAACTTCCTGGGACACTGAGAGGTTAAGCAATTTATCCAGGGTCACAGAGATCCAGGGTGTATCAGAGTCACAACTTGAATACAGGTCTTCCTTACCAGCACCAGTCTCCTAAAGTTATGGTGTCCAATGATGAAGTGAGGTAAGATTGGCTTGACCTGGCACTTGGGGATCCCTGCCTCCTTTCCTAAATGTTCACTGACAGTCTCTGGCTCTCTCTGCTTGGAGACACCAGGTCAGTCAATGGTACACCAGCTCTGTCCCTTCTGCCTGACTCCCCTAAATACCTCAGCTAATGGTAGGCTACACGGAACCCCTAATGCAGTCAGCCAACAAGTTATTTATTGAGCGCTTATACTCCAGAACCCTAACCACAGCACAATTTTGGGGAGTGCCTCAGCGCCTCAGGTAACCATTCCAAACTGTAAATTACCTAAGAATTGTCAACGTGCATCTTACGGAAGGACATTTCTCTGCCTGGAGCTCTCCATAGACTCAAAATACAGAAGATTTCAAGAGAGGTACCATCTCTTTCCCTTCACCCTGATTTCCTAGAGTGAGCATAGATAGGTTAGCATGGAGAGCAGTGATTTGATCAGTATTCTGGAATATATGCCTCTCTCTCTCTCTCTCTCTCTCTCTCTCTCTCTCTCTCTCTCTCTCTCTCTCTCTCTCTCTCTCTCTCTCTCTCTTTCTCTCTCTCTCTCTCTCTCTTTCTCTCTCTCTCTCCCCCTCCCTCTCTTTCAGGAGCCAAAACAAAACTTCAAAGAAACTGAAGATGTGTGGTGAGCTTCAGAACTGCCCCCTGCAGGGTCAATTAGCACCTGTAAATGTTGATCTAAGCAATCACTTGATGGCTACTTCATTAAGTATGTACTTAAATTCTCAGGAGAACTTATTAGTTCTCTGAACAAGGTTTTTTTTTTTTCTTCTTTTTTTTTTAATTGTTTCTTTTCCTCCTTTATAGTCCTACCCTGAGGAAGAGCGTGGAAGTTTCCGTGAAGGCTATCACAATGAAACTCATGGCTCTGACGAACATTCTAAGATTGAAAACAGTCCCTTTCCCATCCCCCCAACCCCAACAATTTCCACTCCCTTTACCCAGGTTCATGGTTCCTAAGCTCTGAGAAGCTCACCATCTATCTATCTATCTATCTATCTATCTATCTATCTATCTATCTATCTATCTATCTATCTATCTATCTATCATCTATGTATCTATCTATGTATCTATGTATCTATCTTTCTTTCTCTGTCTCTTCTTTCTTTACCTCCTTCCTTCCCTCCCTCCCTTCCTTTCTTTCCCTTTCTTTCTTTCTTTCTTTCTTTCTTTCTTTCTTTCTTTCTTTCTTTCTATCTTTCTTTCTTTATTTTGTTGTTGTTGTTTTTGTACCAACTTGACTTTCTGCTTATCGAGGAGTCATGATGTGAACTTGTTGGGGGAGAATCCTTCCAATAATATTCCAGAGCCCTGAAACTGTGACCCTGCTCAAGTGATAGAGTGGATAGAGTGTGTGATGTGAGGCAAATCACTGAAGCTCTGATTGTCTCAGTTTCCTCAATTGTAAAATGGGCACCATAATAGCACTTAATTCTCAGGGTTATTGTGAGGATCCAATGAGATAATATTTGTTTAAAAAAGAAAAAAAGAGCTCAGTGCAATGACTGGTATATAGTAGGCTCTATATAAATTCGTATCCCCTTCCTGTCCAAAGCACTAGGTAAACCTTCAAGTACTATATCAATGTTAGCTAATATTATACCAGTGGAATCCAACCATTTCAAGAATAGAGGTCACCCAGTCACCCCAAAGCATCTCCATGTGACTGTTCCATCTAGCAAGGTCAACTGAGTACCTGGAGCAAGAACATAGAAGGGAGGGGCTTAAGAGTTTACCTCCCATCAGGCCAGGCAGAGCTGCAGATAAGATGGGAGTTTCCTGTGTGGCATTGTTTAATATATGTGCACTTTTTCATGAGGATTCAAAGATTATGGGGATTGGTTGTCTATTAGAATCTTTCACTTCTCGTGCAGGGGCTCTGTGGAACAAGGAAGTCTTTCTCGACCATTAACTGACACAGGTGAAATCCTCCATGGAATGAATCTTTGCCTTCAGGGTGATTTTTCTTACCTGCTAGGGATGGGGCATACTCAGATCCCAGACCCTGTCAAAGTCATCCTTCTCTCAGATCATTTTTGATCCCTTCTTCTCCATGGCTCAGCACTCCAGCATCACTCTAACAATCTCATTTGCCTGAAAGTTCAGATTTTTCTTGCAAAGCTTTTCCTGATTCTACGGGGATTGCCTCTATGGAGCCAGAACTGAATGAATGAATGAATGAATGAGCAATCATTAAGTTCTTATGACATGCCAGGCACTGTGCTGAACATTGCTGGATCAGGTCCTTCTATTGTGTTTATAGTAAACCAAGGCATTGTTTCTTTTCTCAGAGTGGGGAACTACCCCTTCTCAGCCAAAGTATCAGGAGGTTCATTTTTTCTCTATACTGGAAAAGGACCACCTTTTGGTGGTAGTGGTGGTGGTGGTGGTGGTAGTAGTAGTAGCAGCGATAATGATGATGACTTTGATGACAATGCCACCAGCTTGATATAGTGGATAGAGAACTGGCTTCATAGCCAGGAGGACCTGGGTTCAAGACCTACCTCTGACATACACTGGCTTTTTGATCCTCTGTAGATCATTTAACATCTCACTGGTCCCAGTCCACTCTCTAGGATCATAAATTGCAGAAAAGGTACCGATCTTTCCTGGGAGAGGGAATTCTTCATTTTCACCAGGTACCCCTTATGCAAATGAAATTACGGGTATAGCCCAAAATGATGAGGAGGAGGACAGAGCTTAAAAGTTTGTAAATCACTTTATGTCCTTAATCTCGTTTGATTTTTTTAGTCCAGCTACTATAAAGAGTAACCACCAATATTCTGACTATCAGTGATCTTGGGATGTGGGCACCCCCCCCCCATGAAAACTACAGTCTATCATGGTTGATTTTTGTCCATGTTGAGAGGGACATAGGGATATGGCCCTCCACTGAGATGGAAAGTGCCCCCCTTCGGCCTAGTGATCTGATCTCAAAGTCTTAAAGCCCCTTAGAGCCCCCTAATTCTCTCTCTCTCTGTTTTTTTCTCTAGAGAGAGAGGCAATAACGGGAAGCCACTATCCCCCTTTCTAAATATAGGCATATCAACTTAAAAATTGCTTCGTAGGGTTTGCACCGAGATATTATGTAGATATGATAGATTGCTGCTGAAACAGGAAATTTTGCAAAATAACCTATGGCTGAACCCCTAAGGTTGGGGCACTCTGACCCAGGAGAGAGACTTATCGCTGAACATCCCAAGAGAAAGATTTATTGCTGAACATATAGTATTAACCCAATTACTGCATTTTGTTCAAATTAGATGTCTGTAAAGAGTATAAAAACTGCTTGGTTTCCTAATCTCAGTGTGTCACACCTCCTGGTTGTCCCAGTGAGTGTGGTACACCTTTCTTTTGAAAGAAATAAAATCAGTGCTTTGGCCTCCTTTCTCCTCGAGTCTCTATTACAGGGGTCAGTGGGTGTACTTCCCATCTCACTCAATGTCCTTCCATAAATACCCTACGACATTTTCCAGGTCTCTTCCTTGTGCCTGAGGAGACAAAAATAAGGAGAGCCATCCAATTCAGTTATCCCTTGCTGGTGCTGCATAACCAACCTGTAGTGAACATTGTGTCTTTTCAATCTTCATCTCTCCCCTTCCTGACTGTCCGTGACATTTATTGTTGGTGTAATGACAACTCATGCCACTATAATGCCTTAACATTTACAAACCTTACCCTACTCATACAACACTGTGAGGGTAGTTATGCCATAGAATCCCCATTTCACAGATGAGAACACTGGCCTGACCAGATTTATTAAGCAGCTGCTGTGTTTGAGGCATTGGTTATGGGGATTGGATGGGACTGAATTTGCGATTTCATTGGCATAGGGAACACGGAGGAAGAAAATTCTGTAATTTGTAGTCTCGACACAGTTGCTTGAAAAGTTAAGTGACTTGCCCAGGGTCACACAGCCCATATGAGACAGAGGCAGTATGTTCCCAGGTCTTCCTGACTATCTTCCATTCTACTCTTCTATCAGGCACCTGTATAGAAGGATTAAAAAAAAAATGACACAGTCCCTGCCCTCAAGGATTTTGCCTTCTACTGAGGGGTGTGACATAGCTAGAGACAAGTAAATACAAAGTGTGTGCTCAGCTAATATTTAACCCAGGTCTCCTGACTCCAGGACCAGGGAAAACCACAGTTACATTGCCTCACTATGAAATCAAGGCTTACTTCAGTTTGGCTTTTTGTTTTATTATATGTGGACTCACTTTGTTCTCTAATTGTTTCATGCCTTGGTGTTTTCTCCCCAATGAGAAGATAAGCTACTTGAAGGCAGGACCCGCATCATCCCCATTTGTGCATCCTCCAGAGCATCACCTGACTCATGACCTTCAATACAAGCTTTTTTTTTTTTTTTAGCTGGGGTGGGGAGGGAAGCTCCTAGGTTATGAATTTATAAATTTGTGGCTTCACTCAAGACTTAGTCTAACCACTCTCCTGACACTCCCTGCCCCCAAACCCTCCAGTTTTCTTTTATGTATTATTTTCCTCCTTTAGACTATAAGCTCCTTGAGGGCAGGGAATGTCTTTCTTTCTGCTCAATTTTTTTTTTTTTTGCAGGGCAATGGGGGTTAAGTGACTTCCCAGGGTCACACAGCCAGTAAGTGTCAAGTGTCTGAGGCTGGATTTGAACTCAGGAACTCCTGAATCCAGAGCCGGTGCTTTTATACACTGTGCCACCTAGCCACCCGCTCTGCTCAAATTTTTGTTTCCAGCAATTAGCACAGAGTCTGACACAGTGTAAATGCTAAAATAAAAGCCGGCCATCATTATGTTCTTCCTTTAAATTCTCTGCTTCTGCTTGCCCAACTCTCACACCAATTTTTATTCTTACCAATACCCTGATTCTTATAGCTCTAACCCCGAAGCTTCTGCTGACTTCAAAGGGAACACCCGCAACTGAAAGACTTAAAGGAGGCCTACAAGGGCTGAGAATCTGATGCCCGGCTAACACCTCAGGACACCAGTTTGACCTCCCTTTCCCCTGCCTGGGCTCTCAGCCCAGTCCTGCATTTCCAGGAGCGTTAATAGCCTGGGGTGCTAGCTGACACTTTCTTCCCTAGGCCTGGAGCCACTCCTATCTAGCTGCCCTTTTTCCCACCACCTGAAGACTCAGACCAGAGGGCTGCAGCTGGCTCCCAACTCAGAAATAATATTAAAATCAGCAAACATTTAAAGAAAAACATTTCAAAGATACAACCATGATGCTCAGGAGAGAGCAGCTATCTTTGTCCTTGAGAGAAGCAGGATGGCTTTTTAATGCACAGTAGATAGTTAATATGCATTCTTTAGTCATAAAATCCCATGGGGATAAGATGTTGAAGTTAATATTTATATTTGGCATCCAACATGATACATAAATAACGGCTCTGGTTCCTAGTGCTTTGTTTTAGCTCAGTTCAGTTTAAACAGCCATTCCAGGTGCAGATCCATTCTGTGGACCTTTGCTCCCCAGGGTGGTGCAATCCAGATGTTCTGCAGGGGTGATGAACTTGGGTCGGGTTGTGTGTGTGTGTGGGGTGCAAGTTGAGCTGTTCCCTACCCTCTGTTCCAGAGGGAGCTATGGACAGTAGACTTGGACTTGGTCCCATTTTCATAGCCAGAGTCCAGGAACAGTAGCAGCTGCAGTTGCTACTAGGGATGAGGGACCATTCAGTTGGGAATTAAATGGATTGGGGGGTGGGCAGTGGGAAAAAAAAAAGAGGGTAGGGTTTGAATATGCTTAGCAGTCTATGCTTGGATTACACTGAGGGATTCTGCAGCATGAAAAAAATTAGTCTATTAATGGAAGCCCTGACTAACATGGCATGTGTGACCAAATAAGCCACAAAAGTGATGGCTACATTTTATTAAAGAAGGCTTTGCGGGATTGGATTGTACAAACAGGTTGTACAAATCCTACACTCTTCCTTCAAAATGTACATATAGTAAGGTTGTAGTTTGTGTATTTGATGCAAAGGACATATGTTCATTTTGTTCAAAATATGTTAGGGGGGAAAATGTCCAAATAGAAATAAGATGCTTGCATATGAACAAATACTCCAGAACAGTGTTACACGTTTCTAATTTAAAGAATCCTACTTTAGCATCACTCATCAATGAGAAAAAGAAAGTCTTTTCATTCACAGATTGTGGAATACTAGCGATTGCTGTTCTTTCAATGGAAATTAAAAGAAACAATTTAAATGGAGAATTTTAAGATATATCTTATAATGTTTAAGTGAAGGGGTTCTCAAACTTTTTAGTCTTAAGACCCTTTCACATTCGTAAAATGAGGCAGTTAGGTAAGCACAATGGATAGAAGTCTGGAAGTCTGGAAGGCCTGAGTTCAAATCTGGCCTTAGACACTAGCTATGTTACCTTGGTCAAGTCACTTAATCTCCTTTTTCTCAAATGTAAAATGGGGATAATAATAGTACCAATCTGCCATATATAAGGAACAGCTCTTGTTGCAGAGCAGATATCTGTCAGAGTTGTTGGGAGAATCAAAGGAGATTATACTTATTAAGTGCTTGGCACACAGTAGGCACTTAATGTTTATTCCTTTTCCACCCCTTGAGGACCCCAAAGAGCTTTTGTTTATGTAGGTATTTTATATATATGTATACACATATATATATGTGTGTGTGTATATAAATATTTACCATATTAGAAATTGAAACTGATGCTTAAAATATTTATTTGTTTAAATAACAATAATAAACCCAGTATGTGTTAATATAAATAATACATTTTTATGAGAAAAAACCCTATATTTTCCCAACAAAGAAACTTAGTGAGAAAAGTGGTGTTTTCCATATTTTTGCAAATCTCTTTAATGGTTAGCTTAATAGAAGACAGCTGGATTTTCATATCTGTTTTATGTTGTTTTACTAAAAATATATGGAGGAAATCCAGTCTCATACATACAGGTATTTGGAAAAGGGAGGAGTGGGTATGTTAGTAGACAAATAACAGCTTCGTATTGTAAATGAAAATAAATTTGACCTTGAATACTCCTTTAAAGGGTCACGCAGGATTAAATTTTTTGAGAACTACTGATTTAATGGAAAGATCTCTCTATTGGGAGTCTAAAGACGCAAGTCTTGCCCTGGATTTTCCACTAACTTGCTGTGAAACCTTGGGTAAATCACTTAAATTCTCGTGATCTCTGTTGCTTCTTCCATAAAATGAAGAAGGTTATAGAATCATACAACTGTAGAATTAGAAGGGACCCCTACCCAAAGCAGGAATTCCATCAACAACAGCTGGACACATAGTCAATCAATTTGTTCATGGACCTCTAGTGACTGGAAATTGACTACCCCATCAAGGAAGCTCTTCCCACTCTGAGAAAGCCGGAATTTTTAGGACATTTTAAAATCTGTTGAGTAAAAATCTACCTCCCTGTAACATCTCTCCTTTGATCCTAATCCTGCACTTCACAGGTTGGATTAGATCATCTCCAGGACAAATTTCAGCTCTAAAATTCTATAATAAAACTTAGGTCAGTTTAGCATTTATAATCAGATGACTTAAAACAAACAGCAGTATTCTGAAATCATGATCCTTAGCCCATCAGTGCTGGGATTGTGAGATGGAGGTCAAACCCTTGCTCTCTTTACTGCCTGTTAGATGGTGGACAAGTCACAATGTTTCTTTCTTCTTTTTTTTTAAATTTTTTGTGGGGCAATGAGGGTTAAGTGACTTGCCCAAGGTCACACAGCTAGTGTCAAGTGTCTGAGGCTGGATTTGAACTCAGGTGCTCCTGAATCCAAGGCTGGTACTTTTTTCCACTGAACCACCGAGCTGCCCCCACAATGTTTCTGATCTTCAGTTTTACTCTTCTCTAAGAGGAGGGGGTTGGGCTGGTTGATCTCTAAGATCCTTTCCAGTTTCACTTCTACAAACCTGTGACTAGATGAGTGACCCTCCAGTTTGGAATGTATGACGAAGACCAGCTAGTAAATGTTGGAAAAGCATGACAGATTTACATTGAAATAAACAGTCCATCTTTTAGAAATCCCTAATTAAAAAAAAATAAACAAACCCCTTTAAGACAGGAAAATTGAAAAGAGATGAGGACAGTGAGGAGCAGGTAAGGAGCAAAGAACGCTTGTATTCTCCAGTTGTTGAAGGCTGACTTTTTTTTTGGGGGGGTAATTATATTAATAAAAATAACATGTGTTCAACAATTTCTGAAGCTTCATTATTTAGTTCATCCTTACGACAAGGTAGGTCAGGTATATTATATTCATTTTATAGATGAGTAAGCTGAGGCAAAGGGAACACTATTGATTTACACTAATAAGTGGCAAAACCTGAACCCAAACCCAGGTCTTACAGCTCCATGTGCAGTGCAACCCTCAGGACCCCCACCCCCACCCCTTCTCTGAGCTCGGGCTCTGCCTTCAATCTAGAATTGAAATAAAAAAACAAACAAAAATTGAAACAATGGCTAAAAATCTCATGAGATCAAGGTATGGCAGTCTATGCTTGAAGGCCCTCCAGTCCTTCCAACCTGAATCTGAAAGGGTGGTTGGAGTTTCAAAAAAAAAAAAAAAAAAGAAGTGTGCATCAGATGGTAGTGAAGACACTGAATAGATCGCCTGGGCTATTTTTCCATTATCATCAAAGTCAGCATTTTAAATCTACTCTAAGTTGGATGGGTCCTATTGAAAGAATATTCCCCAGAATCAGATTTATCAAATTTCTAAGTTAAAATGACTCACAACTTTTTTAGACCATACTTGGGTGGGGAAAAAAATCCCTCTACAACAATCCTCCCCTCCCCTCAAAGTGGCTATCCAGTCTTGCTTGAGGACCTCTAACAAAGGGAAACCCATAACCTCCCAAAGCAGGAAAACTAGAAATCAGAGGTCCTTAATTAGTTTTTGTCTTGTTTTGTTTACATCATGCACCCCTTTGCAAGTGTGGGGAAGCCTATGGGCTTTTTGAAGAAGGTTTCTAAATGTATAAATAAAAATTCGTAGGATTACAAAGGAAACTAGTTACATTGAAATATAGTTATCAATTTTGACCCTAGTTCAGAAATCCAGCTCTAACTGGTAGAAGTTTGTCCTTGTGTAAGGAGAGTAGAGCAGGGGAGTCTCCTGATCAGTTTGAGGAGCTCTCCAATCAATTGCATGAATTTACAGGGCAATGAGCCTTTGGGGCATCCAAGGGGGTGAGGCATGCTCATTGACACCATATCCAGAGGTCAGAGCTGCTCATTGGCTTTTAAAACTGGGGCTACCTTCAGATAATGAATGAGGAGGCTCACATCTTGGAGGAGTCTCTCTTTTTCTCTTTTTCCTTGGCTTGTAAAAAGTCATTAGAAGGTGGCCTTCAGTCTTTTTTTTCATGTCCAGTGATTGTATCAGAGTACAGTGGAGTACCTCAGGACAGCTCCGAACCTTCACCAGACTTCCCTCTGGATTCACTTGTCCCAGGCATACATAGTTCACTATTTTTTGGGTCATGACATGATTGCTCCTACTTTACTTGGTAGCATGGTGGGCCAGATGGGCTGGTTGTTGTGATGGTTGTTGTTGTTGTGTCTCTTTTACTCTGGATGGGGTTTTCTTGGCAAAAGTTTGCCATTTCCTCCTCTAGAGGATTAAGGAAAATAGAGTTTAAGTGACTTGCCCAGGGTCGCCCAGCCACTGAGTATCTGAGGCTGGATTTGAACTCAAGAAGATGAGTCTTCCTGACTCCAGGCCCAATGCTCTATCCACTGAACCACCTAGCTGCCTCTAGCTAAGCTAGTAGCACATCATAGCAAATAAGGAAAAGGAAAGCAAAAGACTAAAGCAATCATCTCAAAGATAATAAACACTTCTTGGCTGATTGATTGGTATGTTCTAATAGGAAAGATGGACAGCTAGGTGGCGAAGTGGATAGAGCACCGGCCCTGGAGTCAGGAGGACCTGAGTTCAAATCTGGCCTCAGACACTTAACACTTACTAGCTGTGTGACCCTGGGCAAGTCACTTAACCCTGTTTGGCTCAGTTTCCTCATATCTAAAATGAGATAGAGAAGGAAAGGGCAAACTACTCCAGTATCTTTGCCAAGAAAACCTCCAATGGGGTCACAAAGAGTAGGACATGACTGAAATGACTGAACAACAATAGGAGGGCCAGTGTTCTCACTATATTTCCCCCAGGACACAAATCTTCCTCTTCCCTACCTCAACCTCATAAAGGTTCATTCTGCTAAATTCTGAATCAGGGATGAGGCAGAAAAGAGATGGATCAGGTCCTTTAATTCGTTTTTTTATATGCAATTGGGAAGGGGCAACTCCTCCCACGAGTCCAGCCCTTCAAAGACAATCAGCTTCTCAACAAAGTAACAGATGGGCACATCCACATTCTCAGTGGGAACCTGCCCATCGGATGCCCCAGAGTCCCCACCTTATAAACTCAGTCTGTTGATTGAGGAGCTCATCAAACTGATCAGGGGACACCCCTCATAGACCCCTCCTTTGCTTTCATCAAACCTAAATCCTCCTCTTTGCATCTTTCAGTCACTGCTCCTAGTTCTGCTTTCTGAGGCCAAACAGTACAAATCTTCCAGGAGATAGCCCCTCAGAGATAGTGATCCTATTTCCCCAAGCCTTCTCTTCTCCAGGCTCAACATTCCTCCACAGATACCTTTTTAACAAAAGTAGTAGCTTACCTTCCTACTCCAATCTATCCTCTACTCAGCAGGCAAACTGAATTTCCTAAAAAGCAGGTCTGAATATGTCACCTTTCCCTTCTTCTACTTCCAAAAGAACTCTAGTGACTCCTTATTACCTCCAGGATCAAATATAAAATGCTTTTTGGCATTTAAAGCCCTTCAGAATCTGTCCTCCTCCTTCCTTTCCAGTATTCTTTCACTTCATCCCGATCCACACATTCTAGGGTTCTGGAAGATGCTGCTGCAAAAGGCATGACATTCATGATCTCCTCCGAGGCTCATAAGAGTCTTGTGGAGGAGATGCTACAAATATTATTAGCCCTATCTTACAGATAAGGAAACTGAGACTCATGCCTAGTACATGTCAGACTAGAACCCAAGTCTCTCCTGACTCCATGTCCAGTGTTCCTTCTAGTGTGGTGAAATTTGTCCTTCTGAAACTCTGAAAGATCATCCCATCAATTTCGGCAGGATCGATGGAGTGACCCACCCAAAACAGTGGATATCACAGATCTTTGAGGTATTGAAGTCTAGGTCGGTTGACTGTGGGCACAGTTTATATAGTAGTTTATCTTAAAAAAAGCTACACCTAGAATTCAGCCAGGCTGCTCTTCCAGTTAATTTGCTCATCTGAATAATCAGGGGGCAGATGTCAATTGTAAAGTCATCTCAAGAAATCCCTAAGTGAAATAAGCCATATTCTCCCCCATGCCCAAGTCTCTCTGGTATTTGGTTCCTCAGGGAGATATTTCCCCTTTTAAGCCACTAGAGACACAGTGCAAAATAAGATACTAAATCTCAGCAACTAGAATTGAATTCTTAACCTTTTCTCATTCATTCATTCATTCATTCATTCATTCATTCATTCATTCATTCATTCATTCATTCATTCACATTCATCTACCCATCCATCCATCAGACCTTAATTACACCAGGGCATTTCAGGATATTGTCTCATTTAGGGATAATCAATTTCCCAGTATAAATGCCCAGACCTACCTTCCACCACTTCCTTCCCCTAATCCCAAGATTACTGAAACTTTTATGTGCTCTATAACTACATCTTATTTCCAATTAGTGTAAAATCCTTGCACAGGGACCTGTTTATTATTTTGTGTGTGTGACATTTTCTAGTCTATGGCTGATACCACTTTTAACCCGGTGGGGTATTTGGGTAAAAACTATCACCCTCTTACCTGTTGTTAATCCCAAAGTTTAAAGTCCAAAAACCCAGGATATTCAGAATTTGTATTCTTTGGGGGAGGAGTCCTTTCAAATGTAAAGTTGCCTTTGCAGTTTTGCTGTTTGTCAGAATCATCTCCTTGGGTAGTTATCTCCTTTTGCTTTCTTAAGCAGGGCAGTTCCTGGGGCCCCAGAGCAAGAAGGAAGGCTTGGGCTCTTGGCACACCGTTTAAGCTGCCCGGACCACCTTTCCTTTTCCCCTTTCTGGTTTTCGTTTTTGTTGTTGTTGTTGTTTTTTAAAGGGTGTTTTTCCTTTATCTTGCCTTGAGTGTGTGCTTTGTTCTATACAACGGTTTTTAGTCCTTGAATATGGTGATCTCTATCTCCCCCCCTAAACTTGGTTAGCTTGGTAACTAAAAGGGATTGCTATAGATCACTCACTCTACCTGGCTCATTTGAGCATTCCTAAGCCCCCCTAGCAAAAATGATCTGTTCTCAAACTAGACAGTGCCCCCTGCCATGACAGAAAGCAACCCCCGCCCCCAGCCCATTGAACCTAAAATCTGGGGAGCCTTTGAGTTAGAGGACCACCCCATCGTCTTATAGTCTATCCCATATGTTTGGTTCAATCCAAGGTACTTTTACTGAACTCCTAATACATGCAAGCTACAGTACTAGTTCATAGGGATAGAAAGACAAAAAACAAGCAAACAAATAAAATAACCCCAACAAGGTATTCATGTGCCAGAAGTTTCTTGAGGCTAATTTAACTAGCATCTGCAATTGAGATACAAGTAAATTACCCACCAACAAGGCCATGTGCAATAACGGGACAACTGACACTTTTGAAACTTTTAAAAAATGTCTATTATTATTATTTAGACACTATAGTTAAAAGGATATACTTCATGTGTGGTCTAGGGACTCCTGTTGTGAAAACTTCAGGACAATATCTCTCCAAAGATCTCCATCTCAAATTCTTTCTCTCTCTCTCTCTCTCTCTCTCTCTCTCTCTCTCTCTCTCTCTCATTTGGCATACATAGACAGGAAGGGTCACAGCCTAAGTAGTTCTCTGGACTAAAGAGGTTGCTGACCCTTGCTCTAAACATGGATGGTATTTCTCAGGCTGGGTGCAGGGTGTGCCTAGTTACAGTACATCATGTGCTGAATAAGCTTATCTTTGACACACTCCCTCCCGCCTCCTTTTATTTCTTCCTTTACCAGTCCCCCTACTTCCTCCTCCCTTACAGCTCCCGATTCAGATGGAAGGATGGGAAGTCTTCACTCTTGCCCTGATTGGGTTATCCTTCTACTGAATACTGATTATAATAATAACAGGCTGCGCATAAACAGGGCCTAATCTCTAAGGAACTTGAGTACACCCAGCAGGCCTGCCCTAGCTTCCCAATCTCCCAAGTCTCTACTTTTTTTCCTATTCTTTCTTGGTACTATGGCCTAAGGTAATGCATCACCTAATAATCTTAGAGCAGGGGGGTCTGCTCTCCAGAAAGAAGGGTATGACAGCAGGTATAGAGTATTTACATTTCTTTAATCCATTTATATTTGCTAATAATGGGCTATAAACTTCACCTTGGCTCTCCGGAATTAAGATGGTAGCATCCTTACTCAAATTCAAGGAAGTTCAGTCAAGCATCCTTTATATATTGGTGTTACGGTACAGAACCACAGGTTTAGGGTGGGAGGGGTTTACAGATGCCATCTAATTATATAGTTGCAAGTTTTATGTGCACGATCTAATTTGGACCCCACAATCACCCTTGGGTAGGCGTCAGGGTTGCTGGTATTATTATCCTGAGGTTGTGCTTGGCTCAAGGTCACCCAGGTAGCAAGTAGAAGAGATTCAAACCCAGGGCCTTGGTCTGTCTACAAATCCAGCGTTCTCCCCATTACGCTCCCATATCAGAAGCGGGATTTGAATCCAAATCTTCCCCACTTCATGGATTTCAGGCAGAATTCCCCTTCCCCCTTTACAAGGTGATCCGGCCCCTGCCAGCTCTGAAGGAGAGCAGGGGAGAAAACTTTCATTAAAAACCGTGGAAGACGTTGAAGACAGTGCAACACAGCATACAACTGAATGCCGCCCATGGCCCGGATGGATCGTGCAGAAAATGCCGAAGGGGTCGCGGGTGGGGTGGGGGGGGGGGAGGGAGGGGCTCCAAGCGCAGAAGTTAGGGATAAGCTAACGCTCGAGGCGGGCGCGTGGGCTTCGCTCCCCAGCTTTCCCCTCCAAACCAGGGCCCCCAGGTCCGCACCAGGCTTCTTCCCCCGGGCGCGCACAGCCCTCCCTCCGATCTGCTCCCGCAGACAGCGGCTTGCTCCGGGAGAGGGTGGGCAGAGGTTTCCAGCTCCGGTTCTGCAGCAGCTCCCCAGCCTGGCGAGCAGCCAGGCAGGAGTCCGGCTGGGTACAGAGCAAGGGTCACACGCACTGCCCCGCGGGCATCCCCTTGGCTTCGGTGAGCGCCAGGGGCAGAGCTGTGCCCACACCTGGGTGGAGCACGGACACAACCCACCCCACAGTCTGAGGGGAGGGCCGCAGACCGGGCAAGCGCAAGGATGGGGACGGGGCCCCCACGCGTGTGCTCCTCTCCCTCCCCAGCAAAGTGCCACCGTGAACTCTCTGAGTCCGGGGGTGGTTTCCTGATAGCCCACCGAGGGGGTGGGAGGCACATGCCTCAGAAGCCATGCAGACTCCTTTCTTTCCAGTCTCCTGCCGTTCCTCCCTCCCTCTGTCCTCTCCCTAAGTCTTTCTGAGTGTCGGCTTGGTCAGAAGAGGGGTGCCTCTTCAAAAGCCCGGGTACGTCCTGTTCCCCACCAAGTCCCGCTTGGGGATCCTCGTTTAGACGAGAATAAGAGAACGGCCACCTACAAAACAGCTTCCTGGGTTGCAAGTGTGGGCCGGGAATGCAGCCCCGGGGCTGAGTTGGGGGGAGGGGGGAGGGCGGGGAACACACACAGACGTCCCCCTACATAGATGTACACACAGATCTGCATCCAGAGACGCACAGACACGTGCACGGACACATGCACAGACAGACACACACATACATACACACACACACACACACAAACGCACAGCAATAGAGCGAGGAGCCGGTGCAAACACACACAAACACACACAGAGAACACAGAAGCAGGCTGGACGCTAAGGAACACACATGCACACGCATGCACACACAAGCAAAGGGGCCCGTGCATGTATGCAGACATGCATGCATGCACGCACGCACCCGCGAGCCGCCCCCCCCAACCACCGCGCACACGTCCGCAGCTCTCTCCCCCCTCCTGTTTCCCCCCCCTTCTCGCCCCCTCCCCCTCGGCTCGGAGCCTCCCCCTCCCCTCGTCGGAGAGGCCTCGCGCCTCCATTGGTCAGCCGGGCTGGTGACGCGCGGCGCTCGGCCCCGCCCCCAGTCAGTCACTCGGCGGAGGCGGCGCTGGCGGGGACTAGTCTCGTCCGGAGACTGGCAGCGGCGGCGGCGGTAGCGGCAGCGGCGGTAGCAGCGGCGGTAGCGGCGGCGGCGGCGGCGGGGGCAGCGGCAGCAGCAGCAGCGGCGGCCGGAGCTCGAGCCCGGGCGGCTTGGGGGGGGGGAGGCGAGGAGGACGGCGGCGGCGAGGACGGCGGAGGCGGCGGCGGCCGCGGCGGCGACGCGGCGGCGGGCGGCGTTTGGTTTCTCCTCAGCGCGGCCCCTGTTTTGCGGAGGGGGGGGCGGGGGGAGAGCCCATCCATGACCATGGGCGACAAGAAGAGCCCGACCAGGTACCTGCTCCCGCCGCTCGGGGCCGGGGCCGGGGGGCGGGGCGGGGGCGCGAGCAGCCGGAGGAGAAGGAGGAGGAGGCGCTCACGACTAGGCCCCGCCGCCGAGCCCGGGCCGCGGCGGCGGCGGCGGCGGCGGCGGCGGTGGCGGCGGCGGCGCGCGCGGTGGGGGGGGGGCCCGGAGGAGGAGGCGCCGCTAAGATGGACGTCGGCCCGGGGCGGGCGGGCGGCGGGGAGGCGGTGTCTGCCGGCCCGCCCGCCTGCCGGCGGGGCCGAGCGCCGCGCGAGCGGGCCAGAGCGCCGCCTCGGCCGCCGCCGCAGCCATGGCGGCTCCTCTTCCCCGACCCTCCAGACAAAGGGAAGGGTTTCACCAGGTGGGGAGGGAGCGAAGGCCGAGGAGGACGCCCGGGGGGGGGGGGCGCTCCGCTGTGGGCCCCCCCCCTCCGGTCCGCCCGGCCAGGCGGTGGGGGGGGAGGGTCCCCGCCCTGGTCGGGCCCGGGCCGTGCCCCGCGAGTGGGCCGGGGAGTAAGTTCGGGGTGGGGGCGCCCGCTCGTGCGAAGTGGGCTCTCACCCGTGCGTGTGTTTGTTGTTCTCTCCTCCCTTCCCCCTCCTCCTCCTCCCCTCGCCCCGCTCCCCAGGCCAAAAAGACAAGCGAAACCCGCGGCCGATGAGGGATTTTGGGATTGTAGCGTGTGCACCTTCAGGAACAGCGCGGAAGCCTTCAAATGCAGCATCTGTGACGTGAGGAAAGGCACCTCCACCAGGTACCCACGCAGGGCCGCGCGCGGGGAGGGGGCGCGGGGAGGCGGGGCCGCCCCTCCCCCCACTTGTGGAGCAGCCGCCTGCTACCTGGGTCCGCGCCCGAGCGCGGGGGGCGCCTCCCGTCCCGGGCTTGGGTTCTCGGGGCTCCTTTGGAGGCTGGGCACTCGCACTTGTCCCGAGGCCGGCGTTTGCCCATTTCGTTTCCTAAATGGAGCACACGCGCAGTGCACGTCCGTGCGGGTCAGGCGCGGCGTTTTCTTTTCCGTCGGGGGCAAAATGGTGTCGTTTGTCCGTCTCTTCCCCCGGCGGCCCTGCTTGTGTGGCGTGGCCCGTGCCGCGGGGTTCCCGCAAGCCCCGGTGCTGGTCGGGCTTTGTGTCTGCGCCTACTGAAGGCTCACGAGGACGGGCTTTGGGGGAGGAATCCCCGGTCCTGAGCGGCGGCCGGACGGAACCTGCCCGGCTAGCTGTCGCGTCTGCGCGCGTGAGATAAAATGGGGAGAAACTCTTGGTGGTTACTGGGGCGCTTTCGGTTTCTCTGTTTGAGCAGAATGTGGTCCATTGTTATCGTGATTCGGAGTTTGACTTGCTGGTTATCATTCGATCCCCGGGTGTTTGTGTGTATCCCGGGTTGGGACTTGGGAGCTGATGGCCCCCAAGTGTGTCATTTCTATCAGGTGTCTGTTTTGTCCGGGCGGTCGTCCTGTGTGTGACACTGGTATTTCAGATGCAGAGTATGGGGAACTTGCGTGCTTTCATGATCAAAGAGCCTTCTTTATGTAGTGCTTTGATTTTCATACTTGAGGTTAAACGTAGATAATTGGGCATATGCTTTAAGCATCTAACTTAGGATTTGGTTAGAACATTTAAGTAGAATAGTTCAATAAATCACCTTTCAAAAAAGAAAGAAAATGGGACCACTGCAATTTATTTTAAGAGCTAATTTCCCCCCCTGCATAGATAGTTTTTGGAGTTGTTAATCACCACTTGAGGAATACATTTACTCTAGGTCGACTTGGCATTGAGGCTGAGGTATATATATATGTTTTCACTTTTAAATACAGAATTGTCAAATGCCATCAAATTTTGTATGTCATTATAAGCAGTAGCATTTTTTTTTTACTTTTAAAAACCCTCTTTATTGTGGTTTTAGTCTGAGTGTTACAGTAAATGTGTGCAGTCCAAATCAGACTGGGAAACTCTTGAACTTTAAAAAAAAAGGAGCTTACTATTGTTTTGAAACTTAAGCCAATTAGTTTATATGTGATTTATTGTTGAATTAAAATATCTTGTCATGAAGCACATTTTTATTTTATTTTCTTCTCAGATAAAATTTGAATGTCAGCTTTTCTCCCCAAAGTCAAAAATAGTGACAGTGCAAATTCTGGTTATTGTGTTTTTACCAATGTGTGTACTTAAAATGCTACTTGAATTGAGTAATTTAATGCAAAATCTGTTGAAACAGTAAATCTTTAAAGGAACCATAATGAAGAATTTGAATATTATAGTGATAGACTTTGATGTCTAATGTTTAGTAGCATTTGTGTCTACACAAATTTAATTAGCATAGGGTCTAGTGCTAGTATTTTTATATAATTTCAATAATAAACCACTTGAGTTACCCAAGTCTCTTTTGAGTCATGACATTATCATATGACTGATATAACTACCCTGATTCTAGTCAGGCTTATTGCCTATCCATTGGTGGTGTTTCCAGGTCAGAATTAATATCTTAATGTTTTTTGTAGGTTAGAGCTACTCTAGAAATTACAGTTAATTGGAATGCAAATATTTTGACATTAGTATTTTGTTAATGTCTCCTTCTGGAGGGGACAAATTTTCCTTGATTTCAGCCATCTAGTGCAGTGTCTTAATGCTTATTTTCTTTGTGATCATAGTGGCAGTTGTTTTCCTTTTCTGCTTTTTTAACTTATTTTGGGGGACCTCATATGATGTATGAGCCTGGAACCTTCTGATACAGTCATCACAACTGAAATTGATATACTTTTTTTTCCCTCCTGTTTCTTGATGTTGCCTAAATCATTCAACAAGAAATGTGTAGAATAGTCTATTTAAAATCCTCAGAATGGTTTTTGGTTTTGTTAGCTAAGTAGGTTTTTTTGTCCTACCAAACATTACAGAAATTGATTGGATTTTATTCTGCTGCATTTTACAGGTAGACGGATGACAAGTTGTATTCCGAAAAGGCACTTTAGAATTTATTAAGCACCTGCTGTATACCGGGCACTCTGTGTTAAGCACTGGAGATACAAAGAGAGGCAAAAAGAGTCTATTTTGAAGCAACTTCTAGGCTATAGTTTTTCATTGAAATTAGGAAAGTTGTAAGCTATAGTCACATACCTTTTGGAGAGAATGAGGGACACATTCATTATTTTCACTTGAAAATTGGAAAGATACTCCTGAAGGAATGCAGTCTGTTTCTGGCCATGCAGAATTGATTTCCACAAAATGGGGTTGGCTCAGTCTTTACAAATTTTTTAATGATCTATCCTGTTTACCTGCCAACCATTTTTTTTTTTTTGGTGGGGGGCAATGGGGGTTAAGTGACTTGCCCAGGGTCACATAGCAAGTGTCAAGTGTCGGAGCCCCGGATTTGAACTCAGATCCTCCTGAATCCAGGGACAGTACTTTATCCACTGCGCCACCTAGCTGCCCCTTGCCAACCATTTTTTACAACTGGAATAAGACAGGTGATTTGGCCCGAGGTTTGAATCCCACCCCCCTTTTTTTTTAAAACACTAACAGAATGAAGAAGGGATCAAAGAGTAGGAAAGATATAATTATAAGGGGAAGGATCATCCCCTGGCAGGTAACCTTAGGATGTGAGAGCAAGGAAAGATTGACAGGCATTAGGCAGTTACCTAGAACCTTTCCTTTTTCACTTTGCTCTGCCTGGTGTTGCTGCTTGCATGTTGCTTACCAATGTGTGTGCTCGGATTGGGCTTTACAGGGTAAAAGAAAAGGGCACTGATTGGATATGGCTTTGCTCATGTTAGCCAAAGACCTTACTGGGTGTCCCAAAAGCTTTCCTGCACTTTGAAGCTATTAAGTCTTTGATAGCTTAAAACTGTAGGAAGATTTTTGGGATACTCCATGTTTCCTGGTTTACTTTTGTAGGTACAAGGATAATATTATCTAAAAAACCCAACAATTCCTTCATCCCCCCCCCCCCCCAACTCATATGTTTAGTCTTTTTGGCTAATAAGCTACTCTGGTGCTAATAAAAATTAATGTTAACCAGTTTTGTGAATAACTGAACTCAATAGTATTGAGTTTGTTCTGATCTCCTTTCATGGATGCCAGTTATCTTCCTTTATTGAGAATAGCTAAAAGTGGATGAAAATGCTGTGACAGCTATCACTCAGTGCTATTCTTTTTTATAAAGAAGCAGGCTCTTGAACTTAGACTATTCACATAAAAACCTTCAGTCTGAACACTTTGAGTAATTAACACATTATAAGCTTTTGTGAGAATATTATTGTTTGACTTTTTAACTTTAATGTTGTGACATTTTATCCTTGTCACTTAAATGGTCTTATAGCTTTATGTACAAGTTGAATTAAGAAAAGGACTCATAAAAGCATTGTTGTTATAACCCATAGATTTCTTCAGACCTTAAATATAATATGATCAACTGAACCTTTCAATTTATTATAAAATATTTTAAAATCTCATTCCTGTGGAAACTGGGAGAATGTTATATTGTAAGGACAGTGGAAATAGGGTTTTTCTTTTTGGTTTTTTAATTAAAAATATCTCCCTTTACTTTCTTGGGTGCTCCTTTTTTGGATCACAATAGCTAGATTTGCCTTTGGACCTTTTGTTTAAAAACAACTTGGAACCATCCTTAGCATATAAGAATACTATTATAAGTTAGAATCAAATATCTAAGTGCAGTTTCAAACAAATTGTAGTGTCATTTTATTTTTTCTCAGGAGCCTTAAAGGATTCATATGCATGTTGTGTATATGAGTGTGTGTGTATACATACATATATATTCCTGCGAGTTTGGTATAAACCAGTTGATTTTATAAATAACAATTCTCTAGCGAGAATAGAACTTACTAAATAGTCATGGGTTCAGAACCTTTATGAAAGTTTGTAAATAACCCACTTGGCTGCATTGTAAATTAAGCAGATTTGCACATACTAGAAAATCTATTTCATGGTGGTCATGTTTTTTTGATTTTTGTTTTTGCAGGGCAGTGAGGGTTAAGTGACTTGCCCACTGTCACACAGCTAGTGTCAAGTGTCTGAGGCCGGCTTTGAACTCAGGTCCTCCTGAATCCAGGGCAGGTGCTTTATCAACACTTTATCAACACCTGGCTGCCCCTCATGGTGGTCATTTTAACATTTGGTAATTGAACTTATGTATGTTGTTTACTAATCTGAGGTGAATTTAATATCCACTTTGACCATATATGTTGAGAAATTTTTAGAGTTTATGAGAAATCAAAGTAGTTTTTTCATTGACATGATAAATTTAGACCATGTGTACTTAGTATCTCATTGTTTTTGCACATATGTAGTCACATGGATGGTTAGAATTTGACTAGGTTGACATAAATCTATCACTACTGTAGAAAAAGGAGCTCAAAGGCCAACAGTACTTATAGGATCCATGATTTTATCAGGCTTTTTTTTTTTAGGGTTTGAAGGAGATACTTTTTCTTTTCCTACTCAGACCTTAAATCCTTGTCTGTCTTGGTGCATGGTCTTTTGAATCTCCATAAAAAGGACCAAAAAAGTCATCATTCCTATGCCAACCAATGTAGTGGTGAGATTTTATATAGTTTGTGTTCTTCTGGACTGGCCTCCACAACCTAGTGTTATCTTAACTTCCTGCCATAATGAGGACTTAAGTGGAGAAATTTACTTTTTTGGGGGGGAAATATATTTTACCATTATCATTTCATTTGTTGAAGTCCAGAATTTATTCCTACCTGTACCCACGGGTACATAAAATTCCCAGAATTTTATGAAGGATCTCAGCAGTCAGCCCCAATTTATACATAAAGGAATCCTCACTATAATAACATCCTCAAAAAGTGATCTTCTGGTTTCTGCTTGAAGACCTTTGGTAGGTCTTGGTTTATTAGATCTGTTCATCTACAAATGTAAGTTGTAGTGCTATCATAAGGGAAATGCTTTTGGTTTTTAATGAGAAGAAACAAATTTTGGGGTCTTAAAACTTTTTTATTAATTAGTTATCAAATAGGGATGAATTTTATCCCCAAAGAAAATTTCCCTCTAAAGAAAATTTAGCCAAATCTTGTATGATTTAAAAAAAACACAAACATACTTATGGGATCTCTTTGTGGACTCTATGGATACTTGTTTGAAGCATTATTTGATTTGATTCTGAAGCATTATTGAGTCTGGTTTTTCCTCTTCAAATGACATCATGTTTACTTATATGCACATTATCTCTCCAATAGAATGTAAGCTCTTTGAGGCAGTGCCTGTTTGCTGATAGTTATCCTTTCCACATTGAAAAGGGGGTGAGGGGGTGGCATTAGGGGCTTTGCTTGATCTGATAAATCCTCCTAAAATATCTTGGCACCCTCCCTTCGTACCATAGAAGGTCTGACCTTATTGTAAAATTTGAGTTAACTATTTGGTCATGGGCTCTGTCATCTGCTGGCCTTTGTGTATCATCTGTGACTTCTGCAAAACTCCCCCAAAATTCCCATTTAATTTCTTGTGTGAAACCGAGATGGGGAAGAGAGATATGGAAGGGATAGCTGTAGTCATTTATTTTAATTCAAGTATTTAATAATGTTAACGAGGAATATTCTCCAATTAAAAACGCTTTGCTTATGAATTTGTTTCTGGTACATGAAATGCTGTGACAGTCAAGAAACTTGAGGGTGGCAGAAGAGTGCCTTGACTGTTTCTGGCTTTGTAAATCTTGTGTCACTTGTATTTTTGGATTGGGGGAAGGATGGAAGCCTGAGTGTGTTTTGCATCGGAACTGTGGACCTTTTTCCTTTTGTTGTGGAGACCTACACAGACCCGGGAAAACCCTTAGTGCTGACAAAATTAGCCAAAAAGAGAGGCTTTTTAATATTTTTGTTTTTCTAACAAGAACCTCTTCTTCAGCAAACTGAATTTTGGGGGAAATCCAAAGCTTTAGTTCTAGGCCTTATGGATTTATTTTGTTGTGGGCTGGATATTATAGCAGACTGGAGAATGGTATAAGAGGTCTGCTACTGTTTTTCCTTGGTTGATTTAGATCTAATTTTAGAGATTACCTAGGGGAACTGAGAGATGAGGTGACTTGCCCAAGATCACATAGACCGTATGGCAAAATCTGAATTTGCGCCTGAAGCCAACATGGTCAACTCCTTAGTACATCTGTTATGGAAAAGCATGAATTATAAGGGAGAACTTAATTAAGAAGTGAAATACATAGCACTTTGTATTTCAGACTTCTTGAAGATGTCCAATAAGCTTAATAATATTCTTTTCCTTTTCAAGTTGTTTCTTTTTATAATGCTGTCTTTTATTCAGTGCTGTTTTATCCAAACAATATGTCAAATCCTGTTCTGTGTCCTCATCCTTTGCAAATCGTTTGTCCCTGTCTTTCTAAATTTTTTCGTACTTCTCCTTTCCCCTTTTAAAATGTATATATAACTGTAGAAATCCTTTGTGAATCAGGAAAGATTGGAAATTTGAAGGAAAAAAAGCCATTAAAAAAAAAAATCACACAAAAGTAAATAGAATAGTGGCATGACCTCTGATCTCTCCTAGTCTGTCTTTTCCACTATGAATTTACTTGCCTCTATATCCAGTCTCCAGGGTCTGCTTTATGCAGGTAGTGTTAGGTGCCAGGTATACAGAGACAAAAATAAAAAGTTAACCATTTTTTCAGGCTTACCTTCCAAAGGTGGTGGTGGAGTAAAATGTCACATGCTTAGATCAGTATAATCAAGGTAGGGGGTAAGGGATTTGGGAATAGGGATTGGACCTGTGATTTCACTGATTGAACGAACCCCTTCTGGGGGAAGAAAGTTGTTCCTTGTACCAATTTAGGGTTGGCATTTTTTCTTTTTTTGGGGGGTGAGGCAATTGGGGTTAAGTGACTTGCCCAGGGTCACACAGTTAGTAAGTGTTAAGTGTGTGAGGCTGGATTTGAACTCAGGTCCTCCTGAATCCAGAGCCAGTGCTCTATCCACTGCGCCACCTAGCTGTCCTAGTTGGCATCTTTTCTATTTTAGAGCACCAAGAAGTGATGACTTACCTAGGGAAGTGGCATAGTTATGAAGCACCAGAGGTGGAACTTCATGGCTTTGGAGCCGGTTGTCTGTCCACTCCTCTGTGATTTAGTTATACTTCAGGAGAAAGAGAATATGAATATCTCCAGAGGATCAGGGGAGTCTTCCTGAAGGACCATACCATAATACGCCAGGCTTTTCTCCCCTAAACTATCTCTCAAGGTTTGTCCAAGTTCCATGTTTGTTGTTTCCATGAAATCTGTAAGAGCAAGAATCAAAAAGCACAAAAGAGAGGAATACTTTCCCAGCTTTGGGGAAGACCTGTCAAGTAGGGAACAATTAATAATTCATTTTGATTGGAACATGGAATGCAAAAGGTAGGTTGGAGTTAGATTGTACATGGCTTTAAATACCAAGTTAAAGAGTTGGTATTCTATTACAGAAAGCAGTAAAGGGTAGCTGAAGGTTGTTTTTGAATGTAGGAATTTGGATTTTGTTAGGGTTTTTTTTTTGTTTTTTGTTTTTTTTATTTTTGCAGGGAAATGAGGGTTAAGTGACTTGCCCAGGGTCACACAGCTAGTTAAGTGTCAAGTGTCTGAGGCTGGATTTGAACTCAGGTCCTCCCGAATCCAAGGCCCGTGCTCTACCCACTGTGCCACCTAGCTGCCCCCCAAAGCTTACAGTTTTTTGTTTTGTTTTTGTTTTTTTACGGGGCAGTGGGGGTTAAGTGACTTGCCCAGGGTCACACAGCTAGTAAGTGTTTTTGGCAGTAGTGTGAAGGATATATTAAAGAGGGGAGGAACTGGAAGGGGTATCCAATTTGGAGACCTGAATTAGGGTAGTAAACATTCAAGTTTTCAAGTATTTTGAACAGAGTGATTTTGAACTTGGGGGTTACACAGATAGATAAATTTGGAGGAGATAAAGATTTTGGAAGGAAAATGAATCCAGTATTGAACATAATGAGTTTGATCTAAATGGAGATGTCCAGCAGGCTATGTGGAATTGGATAGATTTATGTGAGGTTAGAGCTGGATTATATAAACTAATATTTATGTTTAAAGCTTATAAAGAACTTAATACATGGTATTTGATTCTTAAAACAACCTTCTGAAGTAAGTACTTACAGGTATTATGTCCATGATAAAGATGAGGAAACTCAGGCTATTAGTTTTGAATTCAGGTCTCCGTTTACTCTGATCTTCTTTCTACTACAACAGGTACTGCTTTATAGATTTAGAAGTTTTATTTACATAGGACTTCCAATTGAGTGCATGAGAGCTGATAAAACTTAGTGTAAAGGATAAAGAGAAGGTGGCCCCAGAAGGAAAGTTGGATAACTTGATAGGTAATCCATTGAAGCAGCAGACAGACAGGTAGAAGAAGAACCAGTAAGGTAATGTCATGCAGTTCAAGGATGTAGAAATAATTAGGAGGGTAGCCAGCAATATTGAGCTCTAGAGAGATTAAGGACAGAGAAAAGACATGAGTAGAGAAATTAAGGGATCAATTTTGGGTGATGTTTTATAGGATATGAATCTCCCCTCCTCACCTTGGGTGGTTAAAGGAAGAGTTAGGTAGGTCATGGGAATTGAGGGGGG
This sequence comes from Dromiciops gliroides, assembly GCF_019393635.1. Lineage (NCBI taxonomy): Eukaryota > Metazoa > Chordata > Mammalia > Microbiotheria > Microbiotheriidae > Dromiciops > Dromiciops gliroides. The sequence goes on from NC_057861.1 coordinate 725,716,479, forward strand.
TTAGGTGATGACCTGGGAGGCCAGGATATTCAAGAAGATAGCAACATGAATATTGGGGTCTCCAAGCATGGAAGCAGAGGGGTTCAGGTAGAGAGGAATACTCTGAACTTGAGAAAGGAAGAATGACTGGAGGCTATGACTCCCATACATACAGATCAGGATAAAAATGTATGAAATAGAAGAGCTTATGGAATGTTTTTATCATAGTTCTGCAGCAAGGAATATGCCAAAACCCTGTTGTTTCTACTGCCCTAATAATACCCAGCCCCTGGCCCTGACTGGCTCATGCCCTGGACCATGACGGATTCTTTGCTGTCCTCAGGTCTCTCTACTCATGTGGTGCAATCTCCTATCTCTTAGGTAGGAGAGGAGGAACCAGGTTGGTCATAATTTCGTTACATTGTTTTAATCTTGTATCCTTCCCATTTACATTCTTGGTTGTAATTGTCTGTAGCTCCTTATTTCACTCTTCATCAGTTCATGTCTTCCTATAGTTTTCTGAATTAATAGTTTTCATAATTTTTTAATAGTAGAGTAGTAAATTACCATAGCACAGCTAGGTGGTGGCACAGTGGTTTATAGCATCTGGCCTGGAGTCAGGAGTACCTGAATTCAAATCCTTTAAACCATAGACATTTACTAGTTGTGTGATCTGGGTAAGTCACTTAACCATGTTTAACTTGGTTTCCTCATCTGTAAAATGAGCTGCACAAGGGGGCGGCTAGGTGGTGCAGTGGATAAAGCACCGGCCCTGGATTCAGGAGGACCTGAATTCAAATCCGGCCTCAGACACTTGATACTTACTATAGCTGTGTGACCTTGGGCAAATCACTTAACCCCCATTGCCCCGCAAAAAAAAAAAAAAGAGCTGCACAAAGAAATTGCAAACCACTCCAGTATCTTTGCCAGGAAAACCCATGTGGGGTCATGAAGACTCACACAATTGAACAACAAAAAATTACTCTATTAACAAATGTTTTAAAATGCTTACTATGTGCCAAATACTGTGCTAAGTGCTTGGAGATATGATGATATGTTCCATTATGTTTATCTTTAACAGTTTGTTGCACATTCTAGTCACTTTCTTGGCATAAATCGAAATTGCTTTCCAGGATGATTGGGCTATTTCATCATTTTTTGCTTGTCTTTCTATAACCTTTTCAACATTGACTATTTGTTGTCTTTTAATTTATGAATTTTTGGTTGCATGTATAGTCTGGTTCTTTTAGCATTTCATTTGGTCTTTTCAGTCTCATGTGGCTTGGTTATAAGATTTCTACACGAGATTTAAGAAAAGTTTGTGGGAATTGTTTTTTGGTGATGTTTATCTTAGAAAATAATAATTTAAAAAAGCCTTAAATATCCTTTTCACTCTAGGATCTGCTGGGAACTTAGATTCTTAGCATACATTATAGAATCAGGTGATAATGAGCTCTCTATTTAAAACAAACCAAAATCAAAAACCAAACCAGAAAATCTAGGCTCTTCATTGTTTATTTTGAACTTGTTTGGTCCTCACTGAGCCATATCCTCACTTACAGTCTAGTTAGCATACTAATTTTATATATTAATACTTGAAATTAACTTGAAAAAATCATATCGCTATTTTTACATGTTACAAACAAACAATATTTAGACTTGGCATTTCCTTAAATTGGAAGTGGATGGAACACCGGCCCTGGAGTCAGGAGGGACCTGAGTTCAAATCCAAACTCAGAGACTTGACACTTACTGGCTGTGTGACCCTGGGCAAGTCACTTAACCCCCATTGCTCCCCCCAATAAATAAACAAACAAATAAATCGGTATTATTTAAATAAGATTGTTTGCCTATTCAGGTGAATATGGCAAGCATATTTCTCTCCTCGGTGTTCACTTAATTGGCAAATATTTGGGTTTTGTCAATGAAAGGAATAATTTTAACAACATAATAGACCAATTTTTAAAAATATAAACAAAATACCTTTGTTTTAGTACTAATTTCATTGTCTTTTCTTCTAGTACCAAATTAGAACTGTTAAATATGAAAAGTGTTTTCCCACATTAAACTAATAATTCTTGTTTTGCATTTAAAATTCTGCCTTACATAATTTTGCATATAAAAGATGAAATATTTCAATTTGTAGGAGTTGGATCATGCTAAGAGATATAACTAATTTTTTCCAAATTTTTGGAAAGTTATAATGGGTTAGAATCTGAAAGTTATTTTATTGAATGAGTGACCTATTGTAATGGTTTGAAGTTAGAGAGGATCACATTTTAGCTGTAGACATGTGCAAAAGTAGAATTAGTTGGAGACAGCTAGGTGGTGCAGTGGATAAAGCACTGGCCCTGGATTCAGGAGGACCTGAGTTCAAATGTGGCCTCAGATATTTGACACTAGCTGTGTGACCCTGGGCAATTCACTTAACCCTCATTGCCCCACCCCCCCAAAAAGGAAAAATAAAAAAATTAGTTCTCTCAAGATAAGTGTATTTTTTCCCCATTGTTTTTTTTTTTTTCCATCGTTGAAAGTGTCCAAGCAGACAGGATGAAGATTTATTTATGATTGGATTAGATGATTTAGTATGACTTGTAACTTAGAGTTTCAGTACTTGAACTTTTGGGTCTTAAGACCTTTTGTATTCTTAAAAGTGATTTGAGGACCCAACCCTAAAGAGCTTTTGTTTGTGCATTATTGATGTTTGGCATGTTAGAAATAAAAAGTAGCAAGTAGTATGATGATGGTAAACTGCAGGGCCCAGTAGATGCAGGGGTAGGACTGGAGTCAGGAAGACCTGAGTGCAAATGTGACTTAGTATCTCTGAGCAAGTCACTTAAACCTTTTTGCCTCAGTTTCTTCATCTGTAAAATGAGCTGGAGAAGGAAATGGCAAACCACTCCAGTATCTTTGCCAAGAAAACCCCAAATGGGGTCACAAAGAGTTGGACATGACTGAAAACTTGACTTAAACACAACAGACGACATCATGATTGAGAATTACTAATTTTGTAGGATCATTGAATTGTCATTGGCCACACCTTTCCTCTTAGAGACAAGAGCCTGGTAGTCTGAGGGGTTTTGTTTTGTTTTGACAAAACAGTGTGCTCATCTATAAAGTGAGAATGATAATAGTCCTTCCCTCCCTGGGTTGTCAGGAAGATGGCTTAAGTGCTTTGCTGTTAAATGTTAGTGATAGTCTTTAACCTTGGATTTACATTTTGGGGGCCTATAGTTTTAAAAGGACGTTAAGAATGAATTCAGTGTAGTGTCCCCTCTCTTGGAACATAATAAGGACAGAAAAAGACATTTTTAGTTAAACATTATAGCACTGAAATGTTTTACATATGTATTCTAAAGGTTTTGTGTGGATTTTTTGGGTTTTTTTGTTTTTGTTTTTGCTGGGCAATGATGGTTAAGTGACTTGCCCAGGGTCACAGGGTTTTGTGTTTTTCTACTGGTGTTAGCCCTAGGCTAAGGGAGAAACCCAGTGCGTAACTACTCAGGGCCTATTATATTAGAAGAGGATATTGAATACAATTTGATCAACTACAGAGTTATTCCTATAATCATATCACCTATAACTTAAAATGTTAATAAAAATATAGACAATAGGTAATTTATTTTGCTTATAATGCCCCTATTTATGCATGACTTTAAAAACTTGTCCTATTACAGTCAACAAAAAAATACTGAGGGTGGTATGTATTCTTCTTGTATCTCTTAGTTTGAGTAGTATATTTGATACCTGTTTGGTCTGGATCAGATGGATTTGAAATGAGGTAGGGGACAGGATCAGAAATAGTATTATGACACTGAGAAAGAGCTGTGCTTTCTTAACCAACTGTTGGATTAACTAAAAATGCTTAGACAGTTCTCTAAAAGCATATTTAATACTACAATTAAGAAATCAGCAAAAATCCACCTCCTTTCCTTCCCACTCTAGATACTCCATTTTCCCATTTGAGATGAAAGGAAAACAAATCCCCTCTTAAACTGTAAAGTCAAGCAAAACAATTTCTGTATTGACCATGAACTCCCTTGCTCCCTCTGCTGCCCCCCAAATTTCATTCTGTATTAATCCTATTAGGTAGTAGCCTATTTCAGCAGGAGTCTTCTGGAATGATAGTTGTTCATTGTGCTGATCAGTCCCTAATTCTTTCAAAATTACTTTACCATATATATGGCTGTCATTTTATGATCTAGTTCTGTTCACTTTGCTTTGCATTGCTGGTATATAAGTCCAGGCTTCTCTGAAACTATCACCTTTATTATTTCTTTTTTCCTTTGCAGGGCAATGAGGGTTAAGTGACTTGCTCAGGGTCACACAGCTAGTGTCAAGTGTCTGAAGCTGGATTTGAACTCAGGTCCTCCTGACTCCAGGGCCAGTGCTTTATCCACTGCGCCACCTAGCCGCCCCTATTATTTCTTAAAGTACAATCACACAATATACCATAACTTGTTTAGCCGTTCCCCAATTTATGTATACTCCCTCAGATTTCTAATCTTTGCTACTTCAAAAGAAGCTATAAATATACATCTTAGTTTTAAGACTAATAACTCTCATAATCTACAGTTCCTCTAATTCTTCCATTTCTCCTCTCTTCTTTCTCTTCCATTTCCCTTTTGAGTGAAATATATTTTCTGTACCAGTTGTGTGTGCGCTTGTTCTTTGATCACTTCTGGGGACAGTTAAGATTCCAATTTCAGCTGTGCACCTCCCCCATCTCTCTTCCTCCTTGTTTGTATAAAAGTCTACTCTCTCTTTTTATGTGGGGGGAAAAGTCCTCCATCATTAAAGATTCGTTTTCTTTTTTTCCTGTAGTATTATATTCAAATTTTCTGGGTAAGTTATTTTTTACTATAATAAAAGCCTGTATCTTTTGCATTCTGGAACATTATATTCCAGTCTGTGCTCTTTTATAAGTAAGAGTTTAAATAGTTTTATTGTGGAGGCTGCTGTATCATGTGGAGTTTAGGTAGCCCAATGATTATTAAATGTTTGTTCTTGATTTATTTTCCAGGTAGTAGCTTTTTCTGTGAGAATACTTTACATCTTTTCCTGTTTTCTTTTCAGTCTTTTGACTTTGTTTTTACTATTTCTTGATGTGTCATGGAGTCAATGACTTCTATTTGGTCCATTCCAATTTTCGAGGAATTTGCTGCTTGGGGAATTCCCTAAATCTTCTGTAGCTCTCTAGCTCTCATTTCTTTTCCAAATTTTTACTCTGGTACTCTTAATTAAAAATATTTTAAACTCTTGCTTAAAGAATAAGGTAAAGAAAAATTAGAATGCTAAGGGGAAAAATTGTGCATGCTGTCCATCTCTTTGAATTTGTGCCCTGTTTTTCTTTGAGGCTTTTCTTATAAATGTTTAGGAACTCTCTCCCAGATTTTAGTGTCTTGAGTATCTCTGGTAGCATAATAGCTCTGTATGGTAGGACTCTTTATTCGTTTGCTCATTCTTCCAGTCTTCTTGACTTTGATTTTGGAGGGAAGGCCTGGGCTGGTCCAGGCTGTTTGGACATCTCAGGCTGGGGACCTCCCAAAGTGGTCTGATTTTAGGGCAAGGTCCACTGCCCCCTGAGCCTTTCAAGTTCCTGACCAGGCTTTGGGTCTGAGCAACAGTAGATGCTGCTCAACTCAGCCAGTATAGATTAGTTTAGCTGGGACCTCTGTAGGTTCAGAGTGAGAGAACTGTAGGCTCCCCTTTGGGCTGGGATTCTTGCCCTGGTTATTCCTCTGCAGGTTTGAGATTAGGCTAGAAATTAGAACTGAGACCTTGCTATCTTCCTGGGGTCAAGCCACACAACTACTGCTTACTTCTGAGCTTGCTCCTTTTGGTACATAGCTTGGGCCATGGCTACAATCCCTTTTTACTCTCCTTCCTCTGATCTCACTAGGTTGACAATCCTAGGATAAATGAATGAATTGATGAATGAGAAAGCATTTGTTAAGCTCTAAGTGCTGGGAATGTAAATACAAATAGCAAGATTGACTTTTTAAAAAGTCATGGTAGGAGGGGGCAGCTAGGTGGCGCAGTGGATAAAGCACTGGCCTTGGATTCAGGAGTACCTGAGTTCAAATCCAGCCTCAGACACTTGACACTTAACTAGCTGTGTGACCCTGGGCAAGTCACTTAACCCCCATTGCCCTGCAAAAATTTAAAAAACAAAACAAAACAAAACAAAAAAAGTCATGGTAGGAAAGAAGGGTGATTGTCCCCCTGTGTGGTGAGAGAAACATCATTCCTCCTGGACATGGCATAGAGCGACCAGAGTAGTTTTGTGGGGAGAGAAGAAAGTGAAGGGAAACATGTTTTGGGGCTTTCCTGGAATGGTGTTTATACTTGTTTGGGAAATTAATCAACAAGCATTTATTAAGTACCTACTATGTTCAACACACTGCTTAGGGCTTAGAATATGAATATAAAGAATGAAACCATTTCTACTCAAGTTATGTATGTTGTATGTTTTGTGCCCTTTTTTTTTTTTTTTTGGATGGCCACAGAACTAAGAATGGTTTTTAACATTTCCAAAATGATTCTTAGCTCAGGGGCAATGCCGATTCCTGCCATATAGAAAATAAGTTTAAAGTTGGGGCCTTTTTTATTTTTCATACTGTCATCTACTATAGTGCCTGGTACATAGGAGTTGCCTATTGAATGTTTGTTGATTGACAGTCAGATGTAAAAAATATCCACAGGTTAGAACATTGGACCAAATTGAATAAGATGAAATTTAATATAGGGACAAATACAAAGTCTTACTCTTGGGTTAAAAAAATCAACTAGTAGTTTACTTGAGGTAGCAAGGATGGCTAAAATAGCATTTTAAAAAACACTGAGGGAGGGAGGGAGGCTGATGAGTTGCAAGAAAGAAAGCTAGTACATTCTAAGGCTGTATTAAGAGAAAATCCTTGTCCGTGAGGGAGAAGATGATTGTCCTACTATCATAGAACCTGGCCTTGTCAGGTCACTGCTGAAGCGCATATTCAGATTTGGACACAATATTTTAGGAAGGACATTAATAAAAGGCAGGATAATGGAGAAATCATAGATATAGAAGATATTGAGGGATACAGAAGGATTAATTGAAGGAATTTTGAAAGGTTATTTAACCTAGAGGGAAAATTGGTGACATTAACCTCTTGGCTGTCTTTTAGTAGAGAGAACGGTTCTTCTTGGCTTTAGAGAGGGCAAAATTAGAAACAATGGGTTGACACTGTGCAAAAGGTAGATTTAAGGTTGACAAAAGGAAAAACTTTCTAGCAGTGGTAGCTGTCTAAAAATGGAATTGCCCCCTTTGTTAAGTAGTGGGTTTCCCTTCCCTAGAGGTCTTTGTTTTGGGGGTGGGGAGTAGGGGAAGGGCCTGGGACTTTGCAGAGCATCTCACCTGGGGAGTGATAGTTATAACTGGACAGCATTTCTAGTGCCTTTTTTTTTGGTGAGGCAGTTGGAGTTAAGTGACTTGCCTAGAGTCACATAGCTAGTAATTGTTAAGTGTCTGAGGCCAAATTTGAACTCAGGTCCTCCTGAATCCAGGGCCAGTGCTCTATCCACTGTGCCACCTAGCTGCCCCTCTAGTGCTATTACCAGTGCAATACCTATTAGACCTACAGGAAAAGAGGGGAAAATTTTACTGTTTTTTGAGCTCAGGGATGAGACTGAAAATTTTCTAAAACAAGAGGAAACTCCTTCAACTAGTTACTAGCTTTTGAAATTAGCTTTTGCTGCAAACTTGATATTTATTTTTAATGAATTGAACCTAAAATCACGTGGCAAAATAGAGCTTGTGTGCAAAGCTTATAACTCAGGTAAAGTCAGTTCTATGACAACTGAAGTTTTTTGAATCACCAATCTGCTGTACATACTTGTTGAGCTGTCCAAAGTTAAAAGAAGACACAAGATCTCCATTTTCTCACACAGATTTATGGTGAATGGTTTTTCCAGCTTAAACTACAGTTCCAGAAGTTTTCCAGACCTTAATGCAAGGGCAAAAGAAACATCCATATTTCAAAATTAATTTAGCTGTGCAATTGGGGAGTTTCCACTTAATATTCAATTGGAAGTGATTAATCTGCAATGTAATGATACAATAAAAGGAAACTATTAAGAGAGGAATCTAATAGAATTCTACAAATGCCTTTCAAGTGATGAATATGCTCAATTAAAAGTATGTGCTCATGAATAGATACCAATATTTGGCAGTACCTATTGGTGTGAAAAGACATTTTCAAAGATCAGCAGATGAACATTTGCAATCAATTTTGATGATAGGTGACACTTAACTTTGTATCTCAATTAAATGAAATGCTATCCCCCTAAAAAGAATTCTGTTCTATATGTACTTTGAATTTCATCAATAAATAATTTGTGAAAGGTTGGGGTTTTTTTTTTGTGAGGCATTTGGGGTTAAGTGACTTGCCCAGGGTCACACAGCTAGTGTCAAGTGTCTGAGGTCGGATTTGAACTCAGGTCCTCCTGAATCCAGGGCCGGTGCTCTATCCACTGCACCACCTATGTAATGTCCTCAATTTTACTGTCTGGCACTTTATGGGAAAATAGTTTGCCAGTCTGCTCTAACTGGATAAACCTTTTCTTGTTGGCAGCCTACCTGGATTATGAACTAAATGATTGGATCCTTGGGTTTAAAAGGATCTTTCCTTAAATGATTTCAAATTATTTAATTTCTTTTTCTGTTTTTAAAAAAACTTAAAAGTTCAATTCTGTTCCTCCTACCTTCCCCACTTGAGAAAAGCAGGAAAATCCTTGTTACAAACATCTATCAGGCAAAACGAATTCATACGTTATTTCTATCATTTTTAAAAAAGGTTTCAAAGTATACTTGAAAATCTTATCTTTCTATAAAGAGATAGCATGTTTCATCTTCAGTTCAGTGTAACTCAATGCTCATTATGTTCATAGTTCCTAAGTCTTTCTTTTTTAACAATCTTTTTAAAAATTGAGTTCCAACTTCTCTCCTTTTCTCCACTCATTGAGAAGGCAATCAATATGGTATCAGTTATACGTCAGGTCATGTAAAATATGACCTAAGTTTTTCTTTATAGTATTGCTCTTGAATGTAATGTTCTCCTGGTTCTGCTCTTTTCATTCTGTATCAGTTCATATAAGTCTTCCTGGGTTTTTTTGAAACCATACCTGTTCATTTATTACTGCTTATGAGTTTTTCCATGAAGGAATGTAAACAGTTTAACCTTTTAATTTTTTTCCTGTTTATGTTTTTATGTTTCTCTAGGGTCTTGTATTTGAAAGTCAAATTCTCCATTCAGTTCAGGTCTTTTAATCACGAATACCTGAAAGTCCTCTTTTGTTGAAGTCCTATTTTTTCCTCTGAAAGATTATACACAGTTTTGCTGGATTGGTGATTCTTGGTTGTAATCCCAATTCCTTTGCCCTCTGGAATATCATTCCATGCCCTCTGGTCCTTTACTGTAGAAGCTGCTACATTTTGTGCTATCCTGACTGAGTGGCTCCACAATACTTGAATTCTTTCTTTATGGCAGCTTGCAAAATTTTCTTCTTGACCTGGGAGCTCTGGAATTTGGCTGTAATATTCCTGGGAGTTTTCCTTTTCCGATCTCTTTCAGGAAGTATCATTTATTACTGGTAGTTCTTGCTTTACATAGATTTGCATCACACAGATTCTACTTTACAAAGTATTCCAAAAGAAATCTGGCATTCTAAAGAAACAATTTCTGCTGTGCCCTCCGGGCCCCCCCCAAATCCCAAATGAAAGCAGAAGAATGGACTGTGGAGAGACTGCCACTTCTTTTGAGACCACCTGCCCAAGTGTCTGTTATCCCCTCCCATCTTTCTTCCATTAATCCATGTTGTGGAGTACTGTGCAGTGTCCCCATCTCCCACCTTTTGTCCATCCTCTCCTGTCTGTTGGCTCGGTCTGCTCTGCCTCTTGAGTCCTTGCCAGCCCTTGCCCCTTGTGTTCTTTCTCCTTCAATCACTTCCTTTGTCCCTGACCCCCACGTGTCCTTGAACCCTGTGCCAGTCCCTTTCCTCCACTGGCATGCAGTCCCCCTACCTACTTCCCTTCCTCCTTTCCCTGCTTCAGGGCAAATTCACATTATGTTGCTCTACTCTTTTGCTGCCACAAAAAACTACAATAAATATTTTTGCTACATATGGCCAAATTGTTTTTCAAAGTTCTACCAATTAAGAATTACACTAGCCTGTTCTTTTCATGGTCACCCAGTCAATTTTGAATTTTTCTCTTCTAATTCTCTGTTCATTTGCAGTTTTTCATTCTTAGATTTCGAGCACTTCTAAAGATGGTTATTGATCATTTGAGCTTTTGAGAAACCATTTGTTGATGCTCTCTGTTTATTTGGGGATAGCTCTTGTAATGTTACAGAGTTTGGATATCAGACTTTGAATAAGGCACACTACATCAAGATTAATGGAAGTATATCCAAATTGAAGAGTTACTGTTATCTTGCATCCTTTTTCATAATTAGGAGATTTTATGGTTTTGTTGTCTCAAAGTGTCCCAGGTTTTAGCTTATCTGTAATGCATGTTGGTATGAAAATTACAGAAAAGAGAACCAGTCAACTGGATTAAGTTGACATACTTATCCCTTCTATATCTTGCAGTTTCAGTGTATCACCAGTTGGCATAGGAAAGTAAATGGGAATTTCAGGTAGTTTGTGGAAGCTGCACATACCTGTGAAGGCCAACAGATGACACAGAAAGTTTAGAAACCTGGAAATGGACAAAATATTTGTAGTATTATATAATAGCAACATTTTATCTTTTAGTACTATAATAATGCAGACTTCGATATGAAGAGAGGGCCAAAAAATATATGGGTATTTTCCAGATTGTGGGGATACTGAGCCCTTAAACCCTGTGATATAGAAGGGATAACTATACTAAGAATCTTTATTAATTTGATGTTTGGACTCGTCCCAAATTATATTGCATCCTAAATTATACTCTATCATAAATTATACTACAGTTTCTTTAGGAATAAGTTATTAGGAAGCCAAGAACTTGGAGTGGAAAGAAATAGGGTTCAGGGGAAAGAAGGAAGAGCTTAACTTTTTTGTTTTGTTTTTGGTTTTTTTTTGCAGGGCAATGAGGGTTAAGTGACTTGCCCAGGGTCACACAGCTAGTTAAGTGTTAAATGTCTGAGGCCGGATTTGAACTCAGGTACTCCTGACTCCAGGGCCAGTGCTCTATCCACTGCGCCACCTAGCTGCCCCCCTAGCTTAACTTTTAAAAGTATTATTTTTTAAGTTACGGAGTTTGAGTAGTAGAAGTTGTGAGGTGGTTGAAAAAATATACTTGGGGAAACACTTCTAGACTAAAAAGGAACCAGATTTGCGTGGGGGATTTGATTTTCATTGTCTCTAATCCATCAGCTGAAAGAACACTTGTGGGTACGCGATCGAGTGCGTGTTAGGTAACTGTTAATTACAGTATTTGACTAAATGGAACCTCTCTGCTTCCTGGAAACCTTAAATTATATGGAACTCTTTGAGAAATGTCAAACCAGAGAATTGTTTGAAGTCACCTTTTGTGATATTGAGATGTACATTACTCCTGGTGAGGACATTTTCCTCATGAAATGAAAATCTGCACCTGTTCCTCACTAAGAGGGACTTGCCCATTATATTCCAGAAGGACTAACTTGAATTCAGCTCTTGCTGAGTTTGAGCAGCTAATTAACTTCATTTTTCTAACAAGCCAGTGCAACAAATCTCCAATTTTTTGACCATTTCAATGCCCTAGACAAGACTAAAAGTAATAAAGTTTTGCTACTCAAGTCAAAAATTATCTTAAGATTCCAGAATGCTTTTTTATAAGAGGTACTATGTTGGAAGAGAGCTGTTTAATGACTTTTTTTTACAGTAAATAAGAAGCAAAGGGGGAGATCTTTTATATACTCTTTCTACCTTTCAGTTAATTGTATGACTGTAAGGATGTGACCTTACATTTAGATAATAGTGTAGATAGTGTATAATATAATAATGTAGATATAAATGGTATATCTAGATAATAAAGATAAGCTCCAAATTTTATACATGTACACATATATTATGTGTATATTGTGACTTTTATATAGCTGGCTAGCTATCTGACTGCTGCTAGCTACCTAAGCCAGTCTGTGAGGGGGGTTTAAAAGACCCCCAGGTTAATTAAGGCCCTTACGGGGACCCAATCAGTGAGGGCCTGCCTCCTCCCCAACTGCTTCCCCGGACTGATAAGAAAAAGCCTCTTTCAATTTGACAACAAAAAACAGGGTTTATTAATATGCACAAACTTAGAAGTAAGGATAAAGAACAAGTAGGATATATGACCTGTAACCTCAGCTGCTTCTCCTTTCTCTATCCCCCTGCGTCTCTCACCTGTGGGTGTGGGTATGGCTGCGACTGCTCCTCTCACCCCCCCCCCCCACTCCCCCCTGCTCTAAGTCTCCTTCACTCCAGCTCCCCTGTGCTGCTTCTGTCCTCTGCCTCTGCTTTCTCAGTCCTCCTTCTATGTCTACCCCCAGTCTATAAAACTCTTCTCTCCCCTGAGAGGCACACCAAGTTATTTTGCTGGCGCCCCCAGACTGCCGAGGCTTCCCCTGCATTTCCCCCCTAAGCAGGGCATGGGCTGGATGTAGAGCGAGGCTTGCAGCCCCAAGGGACTAGGGGACCTGTTGGGAAGCTGAGGCTAATTTTAGCCTCTTAGAATACATAGATACCATTTGTATCTATAACATGCTGTTTTAATTTGGAGGATTTTGCCAAGTTCTTAATGATTTCTCTACTTTATTCTATGTAACAGATTTTGACACATAAACTACAGTATCTTCATGGTGGTCCTTTTGTAAATGTTTAATCCTAAGTATGTAAGGAGACCAAATGTCCCATGAAGTAATATTTTTTCTTCCTTTTTATTCATGATAAAACCAATTTCACCTACACCATTTTGCTTTTCATTTATTTTTTACTTTAAAAAATAATTGATCTCTCTCTACCCTACACTCTTTAAAAAGGGGGTGGAGGACCCCTTGTAACAAATGTACATAAAATTAATTCCTGTATTTAATAATCTTGTCCTAAAATGTATATCTCATTCTGCCACACCATGAACATTCTTCATTGATCCTCTGAAATTGATCATGCATTAAGGGTTCTTATATTTTTCAGAATTGTTTCTCTTTACAATAGAATTACTGTATAAATTATACTTTCTTAATTTTTTTCATTTCACTTGGCATCAGTTCATACAAGTTTCCCCGTCTTTACTCTAAACCAATTCTTTTCATTATTTCTTGGGTCAGTTGGGGTCAGTTGATGTGCTCAGGGTCACATAGTGAATAAGTATCTGAGGTCTGATTTGAACTCTGGTCCTCTGACTCTGGGTATGGTGCTCTATTCAATGTGCCTTTTCGTTATTCTTTATAAAATAGCAGTATTCCATTTCAGCCCTTCCTTAACCTCTTATTTTCCAGTTCCTTGCCATTAAAAAATGAATTAGTTTGAAGTATTTTGGTTTATATGGGTTATCCTTTTCTTTCTCTGATTTCTTTGGAGGATGGGTCTAATGTTTACATTACGAGGTCAAAGGGCATGGTCAGTTTAGTGATTTATAGCATTTTAAAATTGGCTCTACCAATTCAGTTACCATTTTCCTTTCATGGCCTTTCCAACATTTCTCAGTCTTTTTTTGTCTCATCTACAGAATCTGAGGTAGAACCTCAGAATTGCCTTAATCGTAATTTCTCTAAGTAGTAGTGATTGGGGAAAGTTTTTTATGTGGTTGTTGCTAGCTTGCCATCTTTGCTTGAATGCAGTTTTCTTTTGTTTGATTTCATTTATAGTGAGAATGTCAGTATTAATAGGACTTTTCCTCTAGTAGACTTAGCACTTGTGACTTACTAGGCAAAAGGGTTTTACATTTACTTTTCAGGTTTTTTTAAATGAATATAGAAAATCTAAAAACGTACGCATGCATGTATGTGTGGTGTGAAACTTAGGAACAGTTGACACCCATTTCTCCTGTCTGTGTCTTGTCTGTACACAGTTGTCTGTAGGTTGTCTTTTCCATTAGAGTAGATTGTGAGCTCTTTTCCAGGGGCAGGGACTGTTGTTGCCTTTCTTCATATTTTCAGCACTTTGTACAGTGGCACCTAGCATAAAGGAGATGCTTTAATAAATGCTTGCTGTGACTACTGGTAGGCCTCTTCTCCTTTCCTTAGGTTGCATAGATTCATATGCACTTGGAATGAAGAGATTAGCTTGTGTATACTTTGACGTTAGTATCCACTATTTAATGTTCTTTTTAGTTTAGTTAACCATATTCTTTTGGGGGGCAGGTTTACTTTTACTTCTCATTAAGTTTTATTTTCCCAAATTATATGTAAATACACATTTTGACATCAAATGATGTGTTTATCATATTCTTAAAAGTGCTGAGACAGTTTCTAGTATCTTGTTTGATCTAGTATTGGTGGAAAGAAATTTCATTCCAAGTTTCTCTACTGCTTATCTCAGATCTATATATTTAGATATCCAGACATCCAGACTTGTGTAATGATGAGCAAAATGGGATTCTGTTTTTTAATGTCCATTTAGCTCCTTGAAAAAAATGAAAATGAAAATCTTCATTCTTATTTTTTTAGAATTCTCTTGAGCATCATCTAGGTTAGAGTCAATTAAGCATTTATTAAATGCCTATTACATGCTAGGCACTTTGCTGGTTGCTGAGAATATAAAAGATGAAATAATCTTTATGAAGGAATTTACATTCTGATTGGGAAGATGTTGGTATACAAGAGCATAAAATATAAAGTGAATCAACATAAATTATTCAGAGTAGTTAAATATTAAGAGTAAGTTTTAAGCCACTTGGGAAGTTTTTACTTCCCATGTACTTGAGAAGTTTTTACTCTTAAATTCTGAGCCAATGACATTTAGGATTAAGAATTAGGATTAAGGAAGCAGGTAGGTGGAGGTGGATAAAGCACGGGCCCTGGAGTCAACAGGACCTGAGTTCAAATTTGGCCTCAGACACGTGACACTTACTAGCTGTGTGACCCTGGACAAGTCACTTAACCCTCATTGCCCCACCCCCCCAAAACACCCCAAAATTAACATTATGCCTTCCCTTTATCTTTGAATTGATCTTTAATTTTGTGTCTTTCACTACTGTTTACTGATGTCTGGTGGTTAGATTTAGCTAGTAAAAGGGTAAGACATTTTTATTGTAGATGATGTCAATTTTCATATGATTTTGTTTTGTGAAACAAACCTTGGCTTTGTTACTGAGTGACTGGTTTTAGTAGATACATTGGATAGAATTTGGATTTTTGGACCCTGACTATGATATAGGAGTCACAGAAGGCTCTTAATGAGAGCATTTAGAAATGCAAATAGTGTTTCCTAAAGGCTAGCATGGTTTAATTAAAAACTGGTGATTCCAGACTAGATTGTACATTGGGAAAAGTTTTTGTACATGTTCCTTTTTTCACCTGAAAGAATTTCTTGATTTAATGGTAATTTCATATTTTATAAATGTGTGGGAAGCCATGAATTACTATTCTGGATTTCATTCTGGACACTCATAACTGGTTAGTTAAGTGGAAAGGACCAAACCTTGGGAGGCAGTGCCCATGCTGATTCTGAAGGATACTATATTGAGCATAGTCTATTTATTTACCTCAGACTAAACAAGAATAGAGTTCATAGTTCCAATAGAGTCTGGGTAGGGTTCCTAAGGGCAGTTGGCTCAAAATGGGTAGAAAACATTTGAGGGAAAATTTCTGTTTATTTGGTAAGAAATAACTTTTGATGATGGGGGGAAAAGGCAGATTGCTATGACTGCACAGGGAGCTCATTACTGACCTCAGATTTTAAAGACATATACAAAATAATGGGGGGAAAGGTAACCAAATCATTCAGAAGTGACAGGGTCATGTAAGGATCATGTAAGCAAGTGGTTTTTTTGTTTTGTTTTGTGGGTTGGTTTTTTTTTTGTGGATAAACAAGTCTTTACATCAGTATTAACTGAAACCTTGAAAAGACAAAAATGCTAGAATGTGGTACCTGAATGCAATAGGCTATCACTGTCAGAAAGTATGCATATGTGGAATATAGGAAAACAGAGTAAGCTGGACCAGGACAATTGTCTACCCAATGAATACGTTAATAGACAAAAAAAACTGCAGATCATGAAATTCTAATGATCTCAAAGAAGAGATGAAACTGACATTTCTCTCCCTTTGCAGAAATGGGGGGAAGGGAGGCAGTTATCTAGGGGTATAGAACATTGTAACCAATGTCAGACTTTTTGTTAGCTTGTAGAATGCTGTGTGTATGTAGAGATACATTGGGACTTGGAGAGGTTGTAAAAATAAAAGGGTTATGTTAGGGAAGAGGAAGTCATAGGAATAAGGGTGCTTGTTTTGTACATATAGAAAGATGATAAAGGGGAGAAATCAGAATTGCTTAAGTTTTTCTTCATTTCCTTATAAGCCTTTATCTTTGGACTAAAAAGCATAGTGTAATTGGCTGTTGCTCTCACTTAATTCAATTAACTTTATGGAAGAACTACATTCTAATTTATTGAAATAACTTGACAAAATAACTACTACTCGCATTTATATAATGCTTCAAGTTCAGCAAAAGCGTGTCATACATCGTCCTAATTGCTTCTCAAAATCCGCCAGTGAAGTGTTTGGGAGTCTTAATCCCCATTTTACAGGTGAGAAAACTAAAGCTGACAAGTGCTAATAAGTGTCACCAGATGGTGATCTTTGAGAAATTAGGGTGAAAAGCAGGAATCATAGGACGTGGGGTGGGAAATTTTTTCTTAAAGGGTAAGAAAGTTAATATTTCAAACTTCTTTGTGAGATTGATGTTAGTTCCTAGTTAAATTCCTGAACAGATTATTAAATAATCTTCAAATACTTAGAAGAAGGAAGCTGTGATCACTATAAGCCATGATAGGTTTATTGAGAACCAAATCATGCAAGATTAATTTAATTTTTTTATTTTTTGGCCAGCTAGTGGATCCAGGGGAATGCACAGTAGAAGTGGTATATCTAGATTTTATCACTGTTTTTGAAAACTTCCTGAGTCATTGAAAGATGTTGAGATATAAACAGGACAAGAATATAGTTAGATGGGTTTAGAACTGATTGGCCAAATCAGTTTAGAAGGGAAAAAGCAACAGCACTATCCATCTGATTCTGTACAACATTTTTATCAAGGACTTGGAGTGAATGCTTTGGACACCTAAGCAGTGACTTGCCAGATCCATAATTGACTGAAACAGTATTTGACTTCCTGATTCTAAGTCCAACACTATCCACTAAACCACCTGTGTACTCTACAAGTATTGGGGGTGGGGTGGGAGAGGGGTCACAAAATGTCCCATGATCATAGTTTTTTTAAAGGCTGGAAGGCACTTTAGAGACCATCAAGTTATTTCATTTACTTGTTCCCAAGTGCTTGAACTGCCAGTCTTTGAATCCAAAGCTCTGTCTAGGTCCTCTAGCCTAGGCCATCCACAGAATTAATATTATCACCAACATCCTTGACAAGTGCTCATCCAGCACAAAGAAGACTGTATAGGAATCTTGCTACATCCTGGAGCAGATTATTCCATTTTTTGGACAGTTATAATTTCCGTGTCCCTTTCTCATGTTAAATTGTGAGAAATGAAATCTCCCAGTAACAGTAAAATGTATATTTTCCTATCCAGCTTTGCAACCTTTGCTTTTCCCTTTTCCCAATATATCTTTAGCATAGTGCCTAATAAATCTGTTTTATCTTTCTATCCTCCCTTGCCCCCAGAGCCATTCCTTGTAACAATAAAAAAAGAAAAGGAAAAGCAGTTTGTCAAGACAGCACATCACCTAGGACTAACATATGCAGTCCCCCTTCTGTGCAAAAAGTAAAGGATGGTACATTTCCTCATCTCTGAGGCCAGGCTTGGTCATTGTAATTATATAGTGTTCTACGTTTTTGTTTTAGGCATTAGGTTCTTTGTGTCCTGTTTTTCTAGTTTTGTTTCGCTTTGAATCAGTTTGTCTTGTGTTTTTCAGTTTTATATTCTTCATTTCCTATTAATATTTCATATCATTCATGTATCAGAATTTCTTTAGCCATTCCTTTATCAATGACCATCTAATTTACATGGCGCCCCCCCCCCCCCCTTTGCTACTACAAAAAGTGCAGCTATGTGTGTGGAGCGGAGGGGGTGTATCTCTGTGTTCTTTGACCTCCTTGGGATATATACCTAGCAGTGAGATCTGTTTTACTCTGTCTCTTTCTTAGCATTTTTCCAAATTGCTTTCTAGATGCCAACTCAGTAACTTTCATGATTTTATGACTAGCTTGTCATAAACTAGGGTACTATGACATTAGTTTTAGTAGGTGTGATCTGATTCAGTAATCTGAGTCTATATTAACAACTTGTTACAATTGAGTTCTGTCGTGAGTCAAATCTATAGCCAACCTGTATTTTGTGATCAGGACACGTAACATGGATGTTTTGAAAACTCACCGATGATGCTCAAGCTTCATCTTAATGATTAATTTTGGTCTTTTCCAAATAGAAACCAAAATACCCAGAGATATTGAATATAGAGCATCCATCAAGGAAGAAGGGCAATTTAGGTTTTTATTCCTTCCTTTGAACTTCAGTTAATTCTGCTTGTAGGTGTTCAGAAGCAGCAAAATGGCCAGGCACAACTAGACTATTTGTAGTAGCAAAGAAAGAAAACAAATTAGGAAAGAGGGTTTGTAGTAGACTGATGCAGAATGTCAGGTCCTCAGAGTTGGACTGTTCATAATTCAGTGTTCATAATTCAGATTTCCCATTAGTTGGTATTTTGTTAGCTCAAGGACATCAAAAGATATCAAATATACCAAAATAAACATAGAAACATTTTTTAGTTCCGTTCATTGGGGAAGGACTGATTAAATTAATCAGTATAATGAACAGTTATGAAAATCAAACAAATATCAATATAATAAAATAGTGTTATTCCATAAGAAATAGCAAATAAGTTGGATTCATATAGTTGAACTGATACAAAGGGAAGTAAGCAGATCCTGTTAGAAATACACAAAAACTAAAAAAAATGCAAATAAAATACAGCAACCAAATATTGGTTGATAAAGGTTAAAACTAATGATGAGAAATACCCACCTCCCTTTGTAGAGAGAGGTGGTAAACTTATGCAGATGTAGTATTTCCTTTTCCTTAAAACCAAAGGCATCAATAAAATAAAAAGAATAAGATACTCCTTTGATAGCAAGGATTGCCCCTCCTACCCCCCTTTTTAAATGTCCCCAGTTCCTTGCTTTGTACTTCAGAGTAGGTTTTTAACGAATGTTTGATTTGTACATAGATTTTAGTTCTGCTAGTTGTTGGGCAAATTGTATTTCCTCTCTGGGCCTCGGCTTCTTTCTCTGTAAAATGTTGGGATTATATTAGTTGATCTCTAAGGTACCTTTTAGCTAAATCTATGATCCTAATTCACCAATTGGATTTATCAGTCATGAGTGAATTGAAACCTGGTTTAGCTACTGCAGTGCCTTCTATTCTTCTAGACTAGATGCTTGCAATTTTTGTTGTTGTTGTTTGTTTTGTTTTGTTTTTTTACCATTTGCTGCCAGGTCCTGTGCAATCCTGACTGTGGCTCTGTGATATTTAAATTGCTTCTTTCTGGCTTCTCCTTCACCTGATAATTCTGGAATTTGGCTACAATATTCCTTGGAGTGTTCCTTTTGGGGTCTCTTTCAGGAAGTGATCAGTGGATTCTTTCAGTGACGATTTTATCCTTTGATTCTATAACATCAGGGCAGTTCTTGATAATTTCCTGGAATATGCTGTCTAGACTCTTTTTCTGATCATAGCTTTCAGGCAGTCCAATAATTCTCAAATTGTCTCTCCTGGATCTATTTTCCAGGTCAGTTGTCTTTCCAATGAGGTATTTCACATTTTCTTCTTAGTGTCTCATGGAATCATTGGCTTCCAACTGTCCAATTTGAATTTTTAAGGCATTGTTTTCTTCACTCAATTTTTGTGCTTCCTTTTTCCAAGCTGCTGATTCTTTTTTCATTTCTCTCCCCATTTTTTCTTCTAACTCTCAATTGATTTTTTAAAATCCTTTTTGAGCTCTTCCAAGAAGACTTTTTGGTCTTGAGACCAATTCATCTTTCCTCTTGAGGGTTCACATGTAGGCAATTTGAGAGTATTGTCCTCATCTGAGTTTGTATTTGGCTCTTCTCTGTGGACACAGAAGCTCTCAAATGGTAAGAGCTCTTTTTTGATTCTTACTCATATTGCAGCTTTTTTTTTTTTAAGTTGAGGTCTGCTCTGGGGCGCCAGGGTCCCTGTTTCAAGCTTCTTGTGCTGGGGGATAAGGGCTGTGTCACTCACTCACTGGCTTTCTACTCTGAGGCCTCTATGGCTTGTTGATTTCTCACTGCTCTGGGCTTGCTCCCTGCGCTTGCTGTGGTGTGCTGGGATGGCCAGGCTTGGTCACGCTTGTCCCGTTGGTGGTCCTCTAGCTGGCAGCCCACCCTCTCAGCTGGTGGATCTTACCACTGACCTGCTGTGCTACCAGCTTTGAGCCAGGATCAAGGGGCCTCAGTTGCTCGGCAGTGACCTAGACCTTCTTGCTGACTTGCCCAGACCTCCTACACACTGCACTGCGTTCCCTTTTTGCCTCAGTGAGACTGACCTTTCCTGAAGTCTTCTAAATTCAGGTTGGAAGATTGTGTCTTGCTGTCTTTTTGTAGGTGCTGTAGTTTCAGAATCCATTTAGAGGCTTGATTTAATTATCTTTTTGACGGAACCGAAGGAGAGCTCAGGCAACTTGCTGGCTTCTCTCTGCCATCTTGGCTCTGCCAAGAGACTGTATAGTCTCTTGTTTTCAGGTTCTTAAAACACTATTTATTTTCATAAGTTCTTTGTAGTTATGACAGTTAAGACCTAGGTTCAAATGTCTGATAACTTACTAGATGAGTGATTGTGGAGAAGTCACTTCTTTGAGCTTCAGTTTCTTCATCTGTAAAATGGGGATAATATTCTGCTTCCCTCGAAGGTAGTTGTGAAAATCAAATAAGATATAATGGATCTTAAGTTCTATATAAATGTCAGCCCTTAAGTTAGTTTCCAGAAGTAACTGTTTAAGCTGATACCTGCCATCAGTTGGAGGTGATTTTTCTATTCCAAAATTTGAGTGAGGGCAGGATTATGGAATGCACTTGGAATCACATTATGTATCTGCTCCCTTTTAGTCCTGTATTACAGTGTAACTTTATTATTATATTTGAATTATTGTGACTGGTTCTCTAGATTTTTGTGCATGGCGAACCTGTTTTGTTTCTCAAATTACATTGAGAGGAACCTGGATCATGCAAGGCCTCTTGGAGCCAGGAACATTAAATGCTATACATGATCTCTTGTTTTGCTCTACTGCTGTCCTAAATTTTATCAGAATTAAAACAGAAGGGGGTAGCTCGGTGGCATCATCCCTGGATTCAGGAGAACCTGAGTTCAAATTCAGACTCAGATACTTGACACTCCCTAGCTGTGTGACCCAGGGCAACACACTTAACCCTCATTGCCTCACCACCCCCAGAATTACAGCAGGAATAACAAAAGAGTCTGTTAGGCTGAAGGCATGGTTCTTCCCCTAGCCCTTTTGTGGAAAGGGTTATTTATTTTGCAGTTTTGGTAACCACAGTCATTACATGATTGATATAATATTTCTTATTTACTGTGCCTGAATAATTTACTGTCTAAAATCTGAAAATATTCAAATTAACAAATAGTTATCAAGTGTATTCACAAAATATTACAGGATAAATTTATCTTATTTGCTTACTTCTCTGCTTTTACCTGTCCATCTTCCTGATTTTCTACCTTTCTCCTTCCAAAAATAATTTTAAACCAATAATTCTCAATTAAAGTTTTCAAAGCAGTTTTCTTCATCCTCTCTTTAAAGATTAGGAAGTGTGTTATTTCCATTCTGCAGATGAAGAAACGACCACTGAAAATTGCAGTGTGTTATAACCCAGTTTTGGACTTAGGTTCATTAAGAACTAGGGGAGAAAGTTTTTCTCTTCAAACATTTCTTATGTAATAAATTTATTCCACTATGAGTTAGTAAAGGTATGAAACTTGGTGTGCTTCTCTGTTGTCAGCTGGTAGCTTCATTCTACTTCTTCCTAAATTTACTTCTATTAGCTTGAATTTTTTATTTGATTGAAGCTCTCCAGAATATGGAACTAGTTCTCCCTTCCCATGTGTTTACAGTTCATCTACCCACTTAAATATCCCCTCATGTGGAGTATGTTTGAGTGTTTGTGATTTTTAAAAATTACAGATGTATCACATCCAAAAGTACCTCTTTTCTTTTTGCAAGATTTCCTTTGTTTTTACTAGAGAGCTTTCATGCTGATTATTCTACTTAATGACTTTTCTTTATAGATAATTCTATAGCACCTGGACCACTTTGGCAGGGTTGGAATGCTTTACGTGTTGTCATTATCCTTTCTGAAACTTAGCTGACAAGATGCACATTCATATGTGTGCAAAACAGCTTGTCTAATAATATAAAGTAGGTTACTTAAAAAATAAGGAGTTCAGATTTTGATATTTAAGTTTGAGCCTAGTTTACTCTGAATAAGAGACTCATTTTCATTTAGAAAACTTGAATCTAAAATGTTAAAGACATTTTGAGGAAAAATTAAAAATTATAAAATATTTCTTTTTACTTGACCATTTAGTTCAGATATGTAAAGGCCTTCTGTTCCTGTTCTCTAGTTAAATTGTGTTATTACTCTTCAGTGGGAACTGTAAGAATTTTTTCCACCTATATTTTGTCCCTGGAACCCATATGTCCAGTTTTTACTAGATTAGGTTTGCTTTAGGATTTCCAGGTTCCTTAATCCCTCTTAATTTGAGGTGGATGGGCAGCAAGAAATAAATATTTTATGTGTGTGTGTGTGTGTGTGTGTGTGTGTATATAAATTTTAAATCATTTAAGTATTTGGTCCCTTCTCATAGTGCTGTATTCATGCTATGCTATATTGGTAGTACAGCCATCAAAAATATATAGAGAATTTTCTAACATAATACATGTCAATATGGAGAGACCTTCAATTTGGAGGAATCGAGAACTCACCTAAAACCCCCAACCTTGTGTATAAGTGAGATTCATTGTACAATCTATGAGGGGGGAAAATGTTTTCTTTCTTTTCTTTTCTTTTCTTTTCTTTTTTTTCGTGAGGCAGTTGGGGTTAAGTGACTTGCCCAGGGTCACACAGCTAGTAAGTGTCAAGTGTCTGAGGCCGAATTTGAACTCAGGTCCTCCTGAATCCAGGGCTGATGCTCTATCCACTGCGCCACCTAGGAAAATGTTTTCAAACCCAAACCAGCTTGTATTAGGCTCAGTCAAGTTTCCTTCTCTGTTTTGTGTGTATGTGTGTGAGACAGAGAGAATGAGAATATAAGAATAATGGTCAGACTTTTCCATAGCTTTGCTTTCTTTCAAGGTTTAATGCAAATAAGTGAAAAAGAGGAAATTGACAGATGGTCTCTTTTAAGATCTTTCTGGTTTGGAATTCTAGGATCAAGTGGTTTTTAATAGTAAAAGAAAAGGCACAGTGGAATCTTATATTCTTTGCATCTATTAGTCCAGTTGTATGGCAGTGGAAAAATTGCCATAGAACATTGTTTGTGAATGCTTACCTGTTTGCTTCTACAATTGTCATCAAAGATATCCATCATAGATGTTATATGAAAAAATGAAAAATAGGCATATGTTATTGGTAACCCTATCTCCTTTTTAAAAAAAATAGCACCCCAAAGCTAAACTAATTCAGAATTAGAGAAAGCAAATACTTGGTTGAGTGTGGGAAAATTTGAAGCATTTTGCATTATTCTGAGCCCCCCTCCCTGATCACATTTTAATCTTCGTAATACTAGTATTCATTGACATGGACAACCACAAAGTCAGGTGAAAGAAAATCATGGGTGGGTATAAATAATCTTCACATTGGCAATGATAAATTGCATGAAGTTGCATAAAAGTGATGATTAGAAAGAGAAGAGGGTCATGTACTGGTGTTCCATTGGTCCCCAGATACTCTTTTTTATGGTGAGGCAATGGGGTTTAAGTGACTTGCCCAGGGTCACACAACTAGTAAGTGTCAAGTGTCTGAGGCCGAATTTGAACTTGGGTCCTCCTGAATCCAGGGCCAGTGCTCTATCCACTGTGCTACCTAGCTGCCCCTGGTCCCCAGATACTCTTACAAGATCAAGAGGAAGTCACAGGATGACAACTTGCTGAAGTAATGTAACACCCCCATCAATACTGAATTGTAACTATATTTGTAATTTAGTAAGAAAGGAAGTTTTTTAAAGAAGAAAACAAGAATTAGAAAATAGATGGAATAGTGAGAAGAAGAAAGGTTTGTGGTAAAATATGAAAGTTTTTAACAGTCGGTTAGGATAACTGAAAGACGCCAGTTTTTCAAGGACCACCCTTTTGGGGAGGAGATGAACAGTCCGCCTGCTGCGCATGTCAGACTGCCTGCCGGGTACAGTCCGCCTGCTGCGCATGTCAGACTGCCTGCCGGGTTTTTTGACTTCCGGGGTGGAGAGAACGGGAGTAGCCTTTTTGCCGGCTTGGCGGGACTCCTGGCGGCGCGGCACAGACGGTCTGACTCACTCCAAAGGTGGCCTAAATCGGTTTGGTGAGTTTTTATAAGGAATATAGACTAAGCCTAGATTTAAGATGATTTGTACTGTATTTCTATTTTCCTATCCTTCTAATCAACAACACCTTATATACAATAAAGGCTCTATCTAGAAAACCAGAAGCTTCTTCCATTTACTAGTCTGGGAGATAAATTAAGGGAAGGGTTAAGTAGGGGAGATTTATGATCTAATATCCAATTTTAAATCTCACAGGTTCAAGATAAAATTATGGTGTACAGTGCCAGGCCTGGAGTCGGGAAGACTCATCTTCCCGTATCTGGCTTCAGACACTAGCTGTGTGACCCTGGGCAAATCACTTAACTCTGGTTAAGCCTCAGTTTCCTCATCTGTAAAATGAGCTGATGAAGGATATTTAAAAAAAAAAAAACACAATCCAGTATCTCTACCAAGAAAATCCCAAAATGGAGTTCTGAAGGGTCAGACACAAATAAACAAATGATTGAAAGATGTCTCTCTATGTTTAACCTTTGCTTCCACTTAATTCTTTTTTTTTTTAAGTGAGGCAATTGGGGTTAAGTGACTTGCCCAGGGTCACACAGCTAGTAAGTGTTAAGTGTCTGAGGTCATATTTGAACTCAGGTACTCCTGACTCCAGGGCCAGTGCTTTATCCACTGCGCCACCTAGCTGCCGCCCCCCCCCACTTAATTCTTAAAAACCTCAAATAGGAACAACTACCACATGCTATGTTGCTAGTTAAACTAGTGCTTCCATTTTTGAGGCTTGATTGCAGATTTGTAAACATAGGTCTAGAAGACTTGTTGGGTTTTCTAGACCAATAATATTAAACTCATAGAAAGAGGTAGGCTGCATATTGACTTGGAAATCCAGAAATTAACATTGTATTTTACATTTATTTTGTAAAAAATTTCCCAGTTACATTTTAGTCTGGTTCTGGTTTACCAACAGTCAGTTTGACAACTATGGTCTTGACTGAAGTTTGTTGCACCTCTCCCCCAGCTGCTGCCAGATTGAGAGAGACATATTTTCTTACCTTTGGGGGATGAAAAAGAGGTCTTTGCCCAATTAAAATGAAAATAAGGATTTAATGATGTTCAACCTCAGCATATATAAGAAGATATTTTGTTATAAAATAGAAAACAGTATAGTGTAATTGGTTTTAAAATCACTTCCTACAAAACTTAAACTTGCTCAATGAAAACTTCCTTAAGTTATACAAACATTTACATTTTTTCGTTTTTGTTGTTTTTAAAGACAGTTATTGGCAAGGAAAGATAAAATCATTGTGATAATTGACTTGTTCCCTAAGTATGAAATTTAAGGCTCAGTTATTTTATTATAAAGTTGGTATGTGAT
Source organism: Dromiciops gliroides (assembly GCF_019393635.1). Lineage (NCBI taxonomy): Eukaryota > Metazoa > Chordata > Mammalia > Microbiotheria > Microbiotheriidae > Dromiciops > Dromiciops gliroides. The sequence goes on from NC_057861.1 coordinate 725,742,545, forward strand.
AAATGGTCAGTATAGGTGACTTTGAGGCAGAAACACTTGGGTTCATCACATCTTGCCTCAGTTGCAAACTGAGTGAGTGACCGTAGGTTACTTCACCTCCTCTGTGTTTTAGTTTGTGCAAAGAAGGAGCTGGAAAACAGAGATGTTAAAATTTTTTTTTTTAATTTTTGCAGGGCAACGAGGGTTAAGTGACTTGCCCCAGGGTCACGCAGCTAGTTAAGTGTCAAGTGTCTCCTGAATCCAAGGCCAGTGCTTTATCTACTGCGCCACCTAGCTTCCCCAGAGATGTTTTTTAAAGAAATTTATTGTTAGTATTAAATTATTAAATTACTATTTTTAAATTGAAAAGGTAGACATTTCAGCAGGAGTTAGACAACTTTTAGTGTGAGTGAATAGCTACCAGGTACTGGACAGCTATGGATGGCATGCAGCAGTATGTACACAAAAAGCATCTACATTCCTCACATACACATGTAGATGTGGCTTAATGAAGGCATTTTACATACTTCCTCCTGAATATAAAAAAGTATTCTTATGTTGAAAAGTAATGGTGAACAAAACCCTAAAGTTCAAAGGATAAAGAGGTAAATAGTACTAAGTCTTATGTGGTGAGAAGTATTCTCCCCTTTGGTCCTTTCCTACCACTTTTCATTATTTCCCTTGACTTTCTAGCTATTTTATGGAGTGCTTTAAAGTATCTCTGATAATTTGATTGGCATAGAATTAAAACTGTAAACGTTGGTAGGAATGTCACAAGTATCTCAGCCCAGCTCACCCCCTTTTAGAATGTAATTTTTTTTCAATCTGTAAAGATAGTTTTCAACATTTGTGGTTTTTTGTTTGTTTTGGTGAGGCCATTGGGGTTAAGTGACTTGCCCAGGGTCACACAGCTAGTGTTAAATGTCAGGCCGGAATTGAACTCAGGTCCTCCTGACTCCAGGGCTGGTGCTCTATCCACTGTGCCACCTAGCTGCCCCCAACATTTGTTTTTATAACATTGAGTTCCAAAATTTTCTCCCTCTCTTCTTCCCCTTCTCCAAGACAAAGAAATCTGATACAGGTTATGTATGTACAATCACATTAAACATTTCTGTATTAGTCATGTTGTGAAAGAAAGAACAAAAAAGAGGGGAAAACCTCAAAAAAGGAAACAAAACCAAACCAAAGAAAGTACAAATAGTATGGTTCAGTCTGCATCCAGATTCCACAGTAATTTTTTCTGGATGTGGAGAGCATTTTTCCATCATAAGTCCTTTGGAATTGTCTTGGATCATTGTATTGCTGAGGAAAGCTAAGTCTGTCACAGTTGATCATCTCACATTGTTGCTGTCACTGTGTACAATGATCTTCTGGTACTTCACTCAGCATCAGTCTACTTGAGTCTTTTCCAGGTTTTTCTGAAATCGGCCTGCTCATCACTTATAGCACAATAGTATTCGATTACTAGAATGTAATTTTCTTAAAGACAAGTACTGGTTTTCTTTTCTTTGTTTATCCCTAGTGTCTACACACTTAGAGCTCTTAGTTCCACATAGCTTGATCCCTTGCAAAAGATTAGGCACTTGTATGCATCTTCTAGATAACAAAGATTTAAGTGTAGGATTTGTGTGTTCTTATGGGGGATGCCACTTGTATCTTTTGGAAAAGCAGTTATTTAACTGCTTATTTGGTGCTTGAATTCTTTTCAGTATTGAATCATGGTAGTACTTTTAATTTATGACTGACTTTTCAAACAAGAAACCTTAGTTTCACATTTGTCTCATTGCAGCTCATAAAACTACTCCACATCGTCATGGTAATGTCATAGATTTTATGGCATTGTCATATTATAAGTGTATCAGAGCTAAGGCCCTCATTTTTGGCCTTTTGTCCTTATATTTGATTCTTATTTAGGTTTTGTTTTTCTGCTCTTTCCCTTTTCTGCCTATTTTCATCTGTTTTCTCTTCTGTAAATCTTCTCTTAGTTGGAGCATGTTATTGCTTCTGCTTGACCATCCTCTCTCCTACAATCATTGAATTATCCCTTAAAATGCAATTTATTCCGTGAGTAGGTAGGAATAGGAGTGGTTTGCTGAATTTTTACACTACGATCCCTCTTCCCTTTTCTGAGATCCTAAATATTCCAGTTACTACCTACCCTTCCCTCAATGTACATCTGTCCACTTGATGAAATTATTTTTGCTTGCACATCATAATAGAAACACTTTATTATATATTTGCTTAGTGTGTAAGCTAAATATTTCTGCTACTTGTTTCTTAGATGGCAAACTCTGAGAGGATAAGGACTATTTTTTCAGCTTAGTCTGTTTGATAATTACATGGAGTAAAAATATTTTGAATAGTTGAGGTAGCGGGGGAAAAAATTGAAAGCCGGCAAATTATTTGGATTATCAAGAGTAGAAGGAATGGTTTAGCAAGATTTCAATGCCCTGCATAGATAGTATGGTTAAAGAGATGACAGTAGTATTGTGATTTTCCTTGTGACTAAAGCAATTTTGTCTACTGCCCACCCTAATATTTTTAGTGCAATCTTCCAAAAAAGGGTTTTTTTCTATCTCTGATAAATTTTCCCATTACCAATAAAGAATAATCTTTAAGTGATGTCCTTATTGAGTGTTATAATGTTGGGAAGAAAATAATAAACATGAGCAGAATTTGTTTTAAATTATATCCTCCAAAAGGTGATTCTCTTTAATATTTTCATTCACACACAAAAAGGAAAAAAAATTCCAGATAGAATGTTAATGAAATAGAATGCTGAAAGTTTTGGAAGCACAAGCCTGTTGCTAAAGTGGTATTGTTTCCTTTAAGTTACGTCTGAGACTACAGATGACACATTGTGCTAGGCTGACAATTCTACACGTGTTATAAGTCAGGCATACTGCCAAGTGCTCAACATTTAGCCAGCAGGGAAAAAGCATTAGGAATCCCAATAATCCACACATCAATCTCTGTATACTCTGGTCAGTGAAGACTTGAAGTGAGCTGTGGAGAGATTGTGGGTATTAAGTGGGATGGGTAATGAAAGGTTCCTTTGGCATTGATGTCAGACTCTCTAAATGGAAAATGATTTAAATAATGGTGCCAGTATGGTTGGAGAGATTTACAATTGGCACAGGTTTACCTTAGGAGGTGGAAATTCTTAGGAGGTGGAAACTCATAATCGGAGAAATGATAAAATTACAAGGTACTTTGTTTTTCCTTGTGAATTAGATAATAAAACTGATTTTTTTTTTAGCATATGGTTTTTGCACACTCAATGATAGGATGTAACAGTTATGTACTAACCTGACACATGCAATAGAGGCAGCCTAGTAAATAAACAGATATGGAGCACTGGATTTGGAGTGTGCCTGATTTAAATTCTCCCCTAGTGTTTAAGTAGCTGTTTGACACTGGGCACTTGATTCTCCCCCCCCCCCCCATCCCCTCTTCCTCCTTTATAAAATAGATATTTCCTATCTCACAAGGTGATAATGAGAATTAAATGTGATACTAGTAAAATCATCAAAAGGAAAAAAGACCCCAAATCCCATTTAGTAGCTTATTTCAAGTAATACTTTTAAAGTGTTTTTATTATATATAGGATTTGGCCTCTTAATTTCTTATGAATTTGATAATTTCAAAAGTGCACACACATTAGCACTGTTTTGAAATCCTTTCCCAACTCCTTTATATTCTTCGGATTTGTTTGTGTAAGAGGCAGCTAGGCAGTGGATAAAGTACTGGCTCTGGGGTCAGGAGGACCTGAATTCAAATCCAGCCTTAGACACTTGACACTTACTAGCTATGTTACCCTGGGCAAGTCACTTAACCCCAATTGCCTCACCAAAGAAAAAAGCAAAAGATATTTGTGTAAAATTATGGATGTGAACTAGGTGTTTTCTAAGTTTGACTTTGATTCTGTGATCCTAGACTGCTGCTAATAAGATAGGAAGCAGCAAATTAGGAAGTGAGAGTCAAAATGATTTTTTAAAAAAACAACTGGTCCTTGGAAAATAACTTAAGGTGGAGGCTTCTTTTATGTTTGCCTATCAGAATGCTTCTGAGTGAAACACAACTGTGGGAGAAAAACCTGTGTGAAATGGGTGGATTATTCTCTGCAGTTCATTAATTCTTTCAGCCTAAGTATCCATTGTATCCTAAGGTGTGTGGGGTACAAAGAAGCAAAACCACTTGGCCTTCGCTTTCAAGGAGTTTATAATCAGTTTGGGGAGAACACATTTAGAGCATAATAAGCTAATTTAATGAAAAGTCAAGTGACAGAAGACCATAGGACAAAGGCAGAACATGCTTAATTGCCAAATCAGTCGTACAGATAAGTGCCATAGGAGCCCAAATTCAAGAACTGAAAAAGTTTGTTAAATAATAGTTTAGTTAAATCAAAGGGGGCAACTGAGACTCAGAAGTAAAGTGAATACTGATTCTCACCAGTTAAATTCAACAAACTTCTGCTAAAAGTAGGGGAGGAATTGGTAGAGAAGATAGTTTAGGCCTGGAAGGAGTTCCTATTCTGCTGGGAGATAGAAATTTGAGTAAGTTTGTATTATCAAATACTAATAAATACCTTTTAATTCATTCATTCAAAACAGAAGGAAGTACAAGATAATTGAGTAGGTAGACCCAGCTACCAACTTTGGAGGGATCATTGAGATTATAAACATGAAAGCATTTGGAAGAGTGGAAGCCATAGTCAAAAAGAATAACTACTTGAGGCACAGAACTCCATCTCCAGGTTTACCAGAACTTGCTGTGTGTACCAGGTTAAGTTTTTGAGGTGTCCCACAAATCTCTTTGGTTTATGCTCTAACAAAGGTTTCTCCTGGGAAAATGAGCTTTATAGCCTGAGTCTGATTATTACCAGTAAAGGAAATGTCCAGCAATGTCTGGGTAAGTTTGTTTTTCCAATATCTATCTCAGAAGTTGCTAGAGAGGATCAAATGTAATACTGTAAAAACCTATATAGGGGGTAGCTAGGTGGCACAGTGGATAAAGCACCAGCCCTGGAATTAAGGAGGACCTGAGTTCAAATGCGGCCTCAGACACTTAACACTTACTAGTTGTGTGACCTAGGCAAGTCACTTAACTCCCTGCCCCCCCCCCCAACAAAACAAAACAAAACAAAAAAAAACCCACCTATATAAAGCTATTCTTAGTTGAGGTGAACAAGAGGTATAAGTAATACAAAAACTTTTGGTGATGTTTTGATATCGATCCTTATTTTCTTTTTTGTTTTTGTGTGTGTTTTTTAAATACACATACCATTACTTTTACCAAACCCTTAAATCATTAAAATTTTGAGGATTACAGAAGAGACTTCTGTCTCTTTTTACTCTTGAGCTTCAGGAGGCAGCTAGGTGGCATAGTGGATAAAGCACTGGCCTTGGAGTCAGGAGGACATGAGTTCAAATCTGGCCTCAGACACTTGATACTTATTAGCTGTGTGACACTGGGTAAGTCACTTACTCCTGAATACCTCACACATCCAGGGCCATCTCCAGTCATCCTGATTGTAAATCTTGGCACTAGACCCAGGAGTTGAGGCTGGTGAGTTTACACATCCCTCCTTCACTTATACCCAATTCACTGCAAGTTATTTGTAACCTATCCCATCTTTCAGCTCTGAGCATTCTCTCTGTCTCTTCCCCTAGGCCTGGTTGTTCTTCATTTTCCTTTCTTGGTTTGTTTGTTGTTTGTTGTTTTTTGTGGGGGGGGTTGTTTGGTTTTGGTGAGGCGATTGGGGTTAAGTGACTTGCCCAGGGTCACACAGCTAGTTAAGTGTCACGTGTCTGAGGCTGGATTTGAACTCAGGTCCTCCTGAATCCAGGGCCAGTGCTCTATCCACTGTGCCACCTAGCTGCCCCCTCCATTTTCCTTTCTAACTATTGACTCGCCTGGCTTCCCACCTAAATCCCACCTTCTACATCAAGACTTCCCTTAATTCCAGTTTCTTCCTTCTGCTAATTATTTCCTTTTTATCTTGTGTATAGCTTGTGCATCTTGTCTTCTCCATTAGATTGTAAAATAAGTAAAACAATTATTACAGAGTTCTAGAAAAACCTAATTTTAACAGTGTTTTGGCAGTAATGCTTATTATGGGCTAAAAGACATTTTCCTATTGTTACATGAATGGCTAAATTTTTTCTCTGTGAATATCTTCATCTAACACCTTTATTCTGTCCTCTTAAATGTGGAGAGTTTTCCTAGAGAAGTTTACATCTGATTGTATGCAGTAGAATTCTTAAATAGGCCTTAAGGTTATTTTGGTTTGGTTTTCTCCTTACTTCCCTCCCTCCTTCCTTCCAGAAGGTATTTATTTCGCCTGATTGGTTTTTCTTTTTTCTTTTTCTTTCTTTTTAGTAAGAGTGAAGACTGCCTTAAGAAAAAAATTGAATGAGGGAACTAACACTCCCTTTAAAAAGAAGTTCGTGACGTTTTCAGGTTTTAATGTTTTCTTTTCACTCTTCCTTTTAGCAAAAAGCTTACCTCCTGTATATGTTTTTTTATAGGATTGAGGACTGGAAGAGATACAATAGTCTTTAGTCAGACCATCTCAATTTACTAATAAGGTAATTGAGGCCCAGGGAAGAGAGAGGAGGTTGTGACTCGGTATCAGACATGGTAGATAAATAGAAGAGTCTAGATTTGAACTCCAGTGTCCTTTACACTACCCTGACTTTCTAGGATAGGTGTAAATAGTTGTGATTTTCTTTAAGTAAATATGTCTGTTTTTTAAAAAAATGTTTAAAAACATTTTAAAGTAATACTTTAAATATAATAATAAGTAATAATATAATGTAATGTAATAATAATAAGTAATAATATAATAATAATAAGTAATACTTAGAAGTAAAGAAGGCCATAAAGTGTATCTAATCTGCTGACCCCTTTATTTTACAGATAAGAAACTGGGTTATTGTATGATTTTATAACTGTGAGATTAAAATTGGATATTAGATCATAAATCGACCCTACTTAACCTTTCCCTTAATTTATCTCCCAGACTAGTAAATGGAAGAAGCTTCTGGTTTTCTAGATAGACCTTTTATTGTATGGTAGTCACAAGGTGATGTTGATTAGAAGGATAGGAAAGTAGAAACACAATACAAATCGTCTTAAGTCTAGGCTTAGTCTATATTCTGTATAAAACTCACCAAAAACGGAAGGCCACCTTTGGGGTGAGAGACCGAGTCAAGCGCGTGCTGTTAACGGAGAGCCGGGCCAAGTCAAACTCCAGTCCGCGTCTGTCTGTGCAGCGCAGGCAGGAGACCAGCGGAGCAGGATAAAGGCCCCACTTCCGTTCTCTCCTTGCCTTTTAAGCTCGCTCCCCGGAAGTCGAGTGCTCAGCAGGCAATCTGGCATGCATCGCAGGCGGACTGGTGTGCGTAGCTCATGCTGTTGGTCTCCTCCCCAAAAGGGTGGTCCTAAAAAAAACTGGCATCTCTCCATTATCTAACCGACTGTTAAAACTTTTTACCACAAACTGAAGCATATGCCTATCAGTGTAACTAGACAAATGGATGATAGGAATTAGAAATAGAAGGTGACTTTGGATTTCTAATCCAGGAGTTCTTAACCTTTTTTTGTTGTTACGGATCTCTTTGGCAATCTGAGGAAAACAGTGGACCCTCAGAATGACGTTTTAAAATACATACGATTACAAAGGAAACCAATTATATTAAAATAGTTTTTAAAAATTCATGGATTCTAGGTCAAGCCTGCTGTAGTCCAACCTTCACAAAGCATTTTGCATGTAGTTCTCACTTGATTTTCACCAACCCTGTGAGACCCTGTTATGTTCCTAATATATCATAGTTGATCCTACCATCTCAAGGCTAGAAGGAAATTTGTAGAATTTCTTCTTTGACTAATTTGACTTTTAGTCTGGATTTATTTGATAGAAGTACTTTTCCAAGTTATGATAGAGGTCAATTCAACAAACAATGCATTGTGCTTAGGTCTATTGATCTCCACTCCCCCCCCCCAAAAAAAAGGGGGTGTCCTTGCCCTTAAGGAGCATCGATATTCTAGAATCTTGGGTGTGACAGATCATTTGATTGAAATTTGCATTTCAGCCAATTTTTCTACTCTTTCCTCAGTGGCAAATAGTGCTCTGTTTGTGTTTTGTCAGTGAACCCATTCATTATCCCACCTCCAGCACAGATTATAACCCATATAAAATTCTCATCCCTTCTGCTCACTTTGTCTTTTATTCCACTTCTTGGCTAAAAAGTCATCGTTGATAGCTTCCTAGAGTAAAGTGCTGCAGTTGGTAATAAGCTGGAGCTAATCATACGTTTAATGTCCTCCTTGATTCAGAAATCGCAATATTTTGTGATTAACACAAAAAAGAAAAGGGTATGTTTGTCATTTATATGTATTTTTAAAATATGACTTGTGCAACAGGATTGTTGAAAACAATGCAGAATTTCACATACATTTCATCTCATTCTTATATTCACTACTTTGTCTTGGTTCTCTTACCTGTGTAAACTGTTTCCTTTGCTGGCCTTATCCATATCACAGTCCCACTTACCTAAGAGTGTTCCCCAAGGTTCTGTCTAAGGCCTTGTTCCTACTCTATACTTTCACAGAAACCTCATCAATTCATCTCTATAAAAATGACTCTCAATTCTGTCTTTTCTGCCCAGTCTTCAGCTGAATATCACCAGTTAGTTGCCTTTTGGTTATTTCAAACTGGATGTTCCGGAGACACCTCAAACTCAACATTTCCAAAACTGAACTTTCTTTCCCAAAAAGCTTCTCCCTTCTTTCAGACTTCCATACTTAAGTCATCCTTCCACTCTCCCAGGTTCATAACTCAGACATCATCCTCAGCTTTTTAGTCTTTGACCCCCACATAGCCAGTCATTTTGTAAGATTTACTTTCATGGCTGGACCACTTTGGAGCCCTTCTCTCCACCCAGACAGAACACCTTTGTTTGGGATGCAAGCTTGACTGGGCCCTGCCTCAGTTTATTTATCAGCAGTGTGACCCTCGGCAAGTCATTTAACTTCTCTCAGCTTCAGTTTCCTTACCGGCAAAATGCCATACTTCATGTGATGTGAGGAGGAAATCAAATTAGATAATCCCTGAGTGTCATTAAAATCGGAATCTTCAACATGGCTTTTTCTTTTCATGTTCACATTCTGACACATTTTTTTCCTAACTCACATGTCATTTCTATTCCCTGAGGTGTGGTAAGTAGGATCCCAGTTTGGTCTTCAGGCAAATCACTCACTGTCTTTGAACCTCCGATTCTTGAACACAAATAAGAGTGTGTGTGTGTTTTTTACTTGTACTATCTCTATTTCACAGGGGTGTGAAGAAAATGTCTTATAAGCTTTAAGTACTATGCAAATTTGAGCTATTACTATATATTCTTTTTTATTTTATTCTTTAAAGTGGGTTGAAGGATAGGTAGTGGGCAAGAGTGGGGGCAAAATAATAGCTTGCCCATCTTCACCTGAATTAGTACTTCATAGGGCAGCTATTACTATGGCAAATCACTTATTCCATCTAAAAAGTTCAGTGTTTGTTAGTTTTTACTTAATCAGTTCCTTTGTAGTTATTTCATTTGCTTAAGCTGTTTTCAACTGGTTTGTGTATTCCTCCAGAACAGGCACCGTTTCTTTGACATGTTATGATCTCCAGTTTGCTGTTTTATATAGTAATTTTTATGCAGCTCATGTTGTTTGACATGTTTATAATCCACTAGATGGAAATATTAGGACAAATCATGTTACTTGGATCTTTTCATAGAAGACGTGATATGACATAGGAAACCAGCACTTGGGCCTATAATTTCATTACTTCAGTGGATAGTCCTTTCATAAGGTTTAAAAAAAAAATCCCATTCCAGTTCGTTGTTCCATAATGTGTCTGTGCATTTTTTCAGGTTAACAGTTTGACTCTTGGCCTATTAGATTTATAATATGTTATCCTTAAATCTTGCCAAATGGATAGCCCGCTTCCTTTTCCTCAAAATTATTTCCTTTAAGAATCAGAAAAGGGGCTGAAAGGCCTTGAATGTATAAAGGGTTCTTGTATAATCACTCTTTATAATTAAAAATAAAATTTAGGTAAAAATAAAATTTTGAGGAATTTGGCAAAACACAAAACTTCATCCTTGGCAACTGTGTAAGTCACAGAAATTGACTTTTAGTTATAAGAAGACAATGTTTCCATTTGATATATAAATCACTTCTTTGATCATTTTTATATGGAATCTTCACATTGTCAAAATGATGACTTGAGACATCTTCCCTTTTCATTCACACATCCATTTTTATAGTCCTCTATGTTAATTCTTCTAGGTAAGATTTTGCAGGTAATTAGAATCTTTTTATGTTTTTTTTTCTATTAATGGGACCACACTCCTTGGACTATTTTTCTCCTTTAGTCTTTTTTACACTTATAGGTTATACAGGAGGTCAGCAATATTTTCTTGGAGGACCTTAAGTTTTTGATTTCCAGCGGTTGTGATCATTTTCCTGTTGCATATAAAGGTTTTGAACTAAGCGCCCCCCTCCTTTTTTTTTTTTTTTTTTGAAACATTGTGGGTTTTTTTTAATCCTTTCATGAAAAACCTTTAACCATTAGGTTTTTTTAAAAAACCATTAGGTTTTAAACATCTTCTGATTTAGATAGATACCTACTTTTTTTTTTTTTTTTTTTTTTTTTTGCAGGGCAATAAGGGTTAAGTGACTTGCCCAGGGTCACACAGCTAGTATGTGTTAAGTGTCTGAGGTCAGATTTGAACTCACGTCCTCCTGAATCCAGGGCACAGTGCTCTATCCACTGTGCCACCTAGCTGCCCCTAGATACCTACTTTTAAAAACTAGTTTGGTGTTAGAGAAATTTGGAACACAGTTAAAAATCACATTCCTACACTTCTAGGAAGAGGACCCAACCTCCCTGGTGAAATAGCAAACTGAAGTAAGGAATGCTCTAATACGGGGAAAGGTTATGCACAAAGGTTATTCATCAGCCCTTCAAGAATTCCTTTTTGGAGGGATTCTTAGACCTTTTAGGAGAGCCCCCAACATGGCACTTGGTTTTACCCCTCTGATACTTAGGATTATCTTGTTTTAACCCCGACCGATTTGCCTTAACTCAACTTGGCCACAAATAATGGGTGAGTTAATGAAGCCCTCCTCTGCTCAACAGTTTAGTAATCGTTTATTAGTTACCTACTTTGTGCAAGTCGATAGGGTGTAGGTTCTGAGCATAACAAGACAAGAATTGAACAACAGACCTCGTCCCCATGTTGTTTATTCTTGCCAGTGGCTTATTTGCCAGTACCTAACACACTCCTCTACACAGTTAATTTTTGCCGAAATAAGTGTTTTTAGAATTAATACATTTGCTTATAAATTTTGTTTTCTGGCAAAAATCATTTACCAGTTTTGTGTTCTGGCTTATTTTTATTAATATGAGTTGGACGAATGTGTCAAAAGGCACATGAGATATCTAATCAATTCTGTAAGAGGCCAAGGTACAGGATAGGAAAGCTTTTAAAAGGATCTTCTGTTAATTTATTAGATTAGCTAATTGTCACCTCTTAGTCCTGAGAGAATGAGATGGGGGGGGGAGATAGGAAGGTGAAGCTGCGCTTAAGCCCTTTGGGCTTGCACCAAAATGATGGTTTATGATAACAATCATTTGGAGCTGAGTAATTTAGGAGGTGGATGAGGTATTCCCTTAGTGGTTCTGTGTTTGAAGAAAGAGTTGAAGAGAATGAGATGGGCCTCCTTTTAACCCTAAATCATTTGTGAATTAATTAAGTGATCGAGAATTGAGATGATATTAATTTTTACAAGATGACATGTGCTCTGATTCCCAATTCAGTGCTCTTTCCATAATAACATACAGCTAGGTGGTGCAGTGAATAGAGCACCCTGCCTGGAGTCAGGAACTGAATTCAGATTTGGCCTCAGATACTTACTAGTTTTGTATAACCCTTAGGCTAGTCACTTTACCCTATTTGCCTCAGTTTTCTCATCTGTAAAACGAACTGGATAAAGGAAACGGCAAACCACTCAAATATCTTTGCTAAGAAAACCCCAAATGGAGTCATGAAGAGTAGGACCTGACTGAAATGACTAAATGATAATAAAACCAACACTGTTATCCTGATTCTCCCTTTTTATGGATTTAACCCTTACTATGGCTCTACTTCCTATCCCAACACCATAAACACTTATGTTCCCTAGGGCTTAGCTTTCTGACCTTCTCTTTCTCCTTGAAGGTGTCTGGTCTAGGCAGCCAAATGGTTTCAAATCTGCCTTTTTCATGAGAACAGTATGGGAGAGCGGTGTTATCCTAAATTTAAGCAAGCTATACAATATAACATTCTTCTGATCTAATAAGTGGAAATAGCTGGAAAAGGCTTCCTTGGCTGCTAATGAAGTGAATAGATAAGAATCCCTTTAAAGGGAACTGTTGCCCTCAGTTATTCTAGGACAGCTTCCCTTTGTATAGGTAACTCAATGTAAGTTCTGTACTTTGCATTAAATCTGTTAAAATTTAGGATATGTAGACAGTTCTTGCTTTAGGTGAAGAAAATCTACATTCTAAAAATAATACCCACTTGAACTTTACTGTACAGTATTCTACTCTCTCTGTGCTAATGTCCTTCAGCTAGGCCTTCCTTTTCCTCCGCCACCAGATAAACAGAACACCTCTAAAAAAAACAACTCAACTCTCCATGGAAAGCAGAATAACTGAATAACTTGGGGGGGGGGGTTGATTTGAGACCTGGCCAAGAGAGAGGAGATCTTTGCCTTGCTCTGCCCATGTGTCCTTCCCTATCGTGTCCAGCTTCTGTCCTATGGGTACCGCTCACTGCCCTTCCTCTTTTGTCTGTGTCTGGCCACCATCTATCCTTTAACCAAATGCTGACCCCTCCCCTCCTATCCCTTCCCCAAGTCCCATGCAAATTATGAATGATCCACTTAGATCACACTTAGACTCAAGAAGTCTCTGTACTGGACAATCTTGGTACAGAGAATCTTAGCCTCTTGTTCAGGCTATTCTGTCAGACAGATCTATGATGTCATTAATGTATATCAGTTTGCCAACAAGTACTTATTAGATTCTATGTTTCAAGACAGTATGTTAAACCCTGGAGATAGCCCTGAAGTTAGGAGGACCTGAGTTCAAATATCACCTCAGACATTAGCTGTGTGTTCCTGGGCAAGTCACTTAACCCCAATTAACTTAAAACATCTGGGGCCGTCTCCAGTCATCCTGATAGCTGTCTTGCCACTGGACCCAGGTGGCTCCTGGAGGAAAGAGTGAGGTTGGTAACTTTGCACATTCCTCCTTCACTTAAATCCAATTCACTGCAAGGTATGATATCACCTCCCTTTAGTATGTTCCTCTTTGAGAATGAAGGACAAACAAGAAGCCCTAGAGAAACAAAGAGACAAAATCCTTGTTCTCAAGGAACCCACAATCTTATGTGGGGAGAGGCAACAGGAAAACTACATACAAACAGGATATTTGGTAAATTGGAGCTGATCAATAGAAGAGAAAGTATTGGCTTTAAGAAAGATTATGAAAAGCTGCTTATAGTAGGTGGAATTTTAGCTAGGACTTGAAGGAAGCCAAGAAGCAGAGATGAAGAAAGAGGCTTGAGAAGCCATACTAGGAAACTCAACATATCCTAAAACACAGTTCATTATCTTTTCCTAAACCTCCCTACCCTTCCCTTTTTCTTTGAAAGGCGTGCCTATCATTCCAGTCACCCAAATTCACAACCTCAGTCATGTTTTACTCTCCCTCACCCCACATATCCAATCAATTGATATTTAAAGCCATCAAACTGACTCCAATTTAGCTTTTCAGCCTTAATTTTACATCGTTTTCCTTTTTACTGCCTATGGTATTAGTCTAGGTGACTTGTTCTTCTCACACAGTGCATTTTCCCTCTCATGTCTGAAATGTACTGTTATCCACCTCTGCCATTTATCTAATTTCCTTCAAAACTCAGATCAAATACTACCACCATCTTTGTAAGACCATTAACTGTTTCCTCTAGCTTCTAGTGTTACATAGTGCATGCTTGCTGCAGCACTTGAATTTCTTGAATTTCTTGAATTTCTTGAATTTCTTTTGCATACACTGGTCTATTAATTGTAAGAACAAATACTGTTTGATACTTGTCTTTTGTACCCCTCTGCATTTAGCACGTGTTTGATGCATAGTAGGCACTTTTGCAATGCTTTCTACTAGATTCATTTCTGGAAAACTGCAGATCTCAGACTCTTAAGCTATATCATAAAATAAGCCAAGAGTGAAACTCTAAAATATCCAGGATCTCTATTCTCCAATATAAAAGCCAGTGCCACAAAGCTACTTGCCCTGTTGCCCACATAATAATGCATGAGCATATTTTTCTTGTGCTTTTTAGATGATGTAACATTATATATGTATATTTTGTTAAATGGTTCCCAGTTATATTTCAATCTGGTTAATTTGAGGAACATACTTTGACACCTCTTCTATAGACTAATCTCTCTCTCACACACACACACTCTTGGTTGTTTAATCACATACCTCTGGGTATTTTCCTCAAAAATTAATAATTGTGATGCATTTTGTAAATGTCTGCTTTTGTCATATGAACTACAATTTGGAGACTGCTAAATACATTTTAATTGGGATTTTTGACAGCTATAAATTTTTTCAGAGCAGATTGGATTATTTTAGTATAGTGTTCCTGGGGAGAAATTATTTGTCTTGTTTACATTTGAAAATATTTATTCTCTATGAAGCTTACATTAGAATAACCCCAAGAATTGCAATATTAAGTAGTTAGGTCAACATTTTAAAAATAAGGATCTTTTTTGAAATGTTTGTTTTAAAACTTAGAAGGAGCAGATACACTTGTTTCTTTTTTAAAAAGTGAAATGTTAAAAGTTATCTAGTTGGGTCCAAGAACAGATGTTTATATTTAATTTAGTTCATTGTTCAAAGAAGATACTTTCTAGCAAAATTTTGGGAAAGTTATAACTTATGGGTTTGGGCAAATCTGGTTTAGACCAATACACTTACTGTGGGATAATTAATTTCTCCATGTACAGTAGGTTAGTGAGCACCAACTATGCAAAGTGGGAAGTGAAATTTGTATTCTGGGTTATGCAACGTTTTTGAGGTGATTCTTGGGCATTTTCTCTATGACATTTATAATTTTAAAATCTCTATGCCTTAAAAGGAGCCTGCTAGGAATGCTGGGCCTGGAGTTATTAGGGACTGAGTTCAAATTAGGTATCCGACCCTTACTAGCTGCGTGACTCTGGGCAAGTCACTTAAGCTTTATTTGCCTTAATCCACTGGAGAACAAATGGCAGACCCCACCAGGCATTGCTGCCAAGAAAACCCTATGGAAGGTGCATCTATTGGGTGTGCTGTGGTCCCTGGAGTCACATTGAACATTATTTAAGCTTCAGTTGTTTTGGGAACAAATTGTTGCATTGTACTTCTACTATCCTCGTGGTTTAACAGCCTGCACAGTCTGGGAGGGTGTGTGTAAGGAGGATGACCATTGACAGAGAAGTTCTTAAGAAGATGCTGTATCTTTAGTTGATCTCTGCAGAAAGGAAGTAACCATCTCTTTGAGGTTTTTTTCAGTTGGTTTAGTCACTGTGCTTTTAGATCAGCCAGCATATATAAGTAATCAATCTTTGTTAAGATTTAGGTGTTAGAGGGAATGTTTCTTTTGCTTTCCTTTTTTTTTGTGTTCAGTTTTTTATTCTTTGCTGGGGCTGGGGTTGCCATTACACTACTGACTCATTGAATTTTGAGTCTACTAAAACCCCTAGAAACTCCCTCCCCCCTTTTAAAATGATTGCTAATCTAGCCATGTCTCCCACTTTTACTTGTAAAGTTGACTTTAACTCAAGATTTTCACATCCCTATTAAATTCCGTCTTAAATTTGCCTCCGTATTCTAGCCTTTCATATTCTTTTTAAATCTTGTTATGCCATCTGCATACCATCTATGTCTTTGTCCAAGAAATAGATAAATGCCGAAGACATAGCCCTGTAGTTATCTACTAGCAGCTTTCAAGTTGAGGCAAGTTTGACTGCTCTTAAATCCAGCCAATCAGTTCCAAATCCAAATCCACCTAATTGTTCTACTATCAGCTCGTAACTTTTCCAAAAGAATAAAAAGAAAGGACTTGTAACCTAATGTTTTGCTACACTTTCTTGTTCCATGACAAACTATCTACAGCCTGCCCTGTTCTTGATCAAGCCCTACAAGTTAGAGAGTGGAGGAAATGTAGCTATTGGTGTTGATTTTGTTTTGGTTGTATTTAGAAGTGTGGGCAGTGAAAGGGAGGAGAAATATAAGATGATGATTTGAGGGGATTAGCCAGATTAACTGAAGAGTTATTAAGGTTGTTTGGGGAACATTTGTAAGCAACAGAAAAGGAATCTGAAAGATTAGAAGGGGAAAGGGAAATGACAAAAAGGGACAAGTAGTGTTGTGCAAAGGGTTGGGCCCAAAGAGGATAGGAAGATTCTGGGGGGGGGGGGGATTCTCATTTAAATCTGCACTATCTGGCCCTCTTTCCAGGTTACTGTATCTACAATCCAGCTCTGGTCACCTTTACATTGGCTTCCCACCTGTTTAAATGCTCTCTTCCTGTTGCTAATGTCTTCCACTCCAAGATTATTTTGTATATATGTTTGAGGTCATTCTATTAGATTATATGCTGCCGAGGTCTTGAACTTCAGCTCCACATGCATTAATTTAGAGCCTTTTAGATGCCTGGCATTGTGCTATGGGCTGGGAATACAAAGACAGACAAAAATAGTCCTTGCTCTCTGAGTTTATAATCTGATGGAGGAGATGACTTGCAAACCATTATGTATTGACAAGATATAATACAGAATAAATTAGAGGTAGTCATCAGGAGATGGAAATGCCTTTCTGTACCCACCCACTTTTTTTTTTCTTAACATATCGCCAGTGTGACACATGGTAAACTTGAGTGACAGCTTATTGATTTTATTGATAAAGGGGAGCTTTTGGTAGTTCCAAAAGGCATAGTCAGAGGGAAGGGAAATGGGAGAACATCTTGAACTATTATTCACAATATAATAGGATATTACACAAAATGTTTAATCACAGGTTTAGTTCTGTTGCCAACTAGAATGTCATACCTTTGACAATAAATGTATTCTGGGAAGGGAATTTTACTATAAACTTTTTTTGCAAACATAACCAACATAATGTAATCTGCCTTGAAAAATGATCGTGCTGAAATCGGATATGTTATCTACCTTTCTACCTTGTATTTCGGTTCGACTACAGTTAAACTTAAAAGGTCACTTACTTTTTACTTTTTAACTGGCTTACCCCTATAAAATCTTTAGTGGTATATAGCACTAAGCACTTCTCAGTGTATAGTATTATATTTTTGCTAACTTGACTGCTTAAGTGATACACACTATCTGGCAATTGTTTGGGCAACTGAATAAACCACTCTGACCCAGCAAGACAAAGCATAGGGAATGGCCTATGGAAACTCATGGTTCTCCCTAATGCAGATAGCTTGATCTCTGTTCTTTGGTAACTCTACAGTTAAGAATGTAACTTTTGATTCAGCTGAGCAAGGTGTGAAAGGGCATACTCACTAAATGTGTGATTAGGTATGTTTTGGATTTCCATGATCCTCAGGAGCGTATATTCACAGGGATGATACATATATATAGAAGTCAAATACAAGCTTAGTATGAATGAGTTGGTAAGGACATGGAAGATTTTAAAAAGTTAATATAATTCTAAGCTGTATTGAGATGTATAGTTTGTAGGACATGGGGAACTACACTTTGCTCTGGTCTCTACAATGTACCATTTTTTGTTTTCTTTATTTCATAGATTTTATTTTTTCATTTTAGTGGGGGGTTTGCTTTCAGTTCTGTTAGTAATGCTTTGATTTTCAGAATTTTTACTTTATTTGAGTAGAGTTTTTAAATTTCTTTTTTTAAAATAAAACGCTTGAACTTTTTGTTAGATTTGGCTCAGCCTGAAAAGGGAACATTGAAAATCTCCCATTGTAATTTGTATATTTCTCCCTGCAGTTGATTAGCTTAGATATTTGCTATATACATAAAGGGCAGTCAGTTCTTGTCTATCACGGTTGTTATGTTCTATAAAGTTGCTGTGAACACACAATTAATGAATACTAAAACATTGTTCCTGGGGGAAATATACTAGGTTGTTAGGTTCCTGCTAGCCTCTGGTCGCATTTACTGTTTAGCATTTTTCATTGAATTTACTCTTCCTTTTCTAGTTGTACTGAGTGGTTGATTGATTTAACACTGAATTCATGGCCATCAGCACTTTAACTCATGCCTACATGAAGCTTTTCTAAGATATTTTCTCCCCAAAAGCACCAACACAGCCTTCTTGTGCTTAGGAGCAGTAAAAAGAACTTTAGCACCATGCTTGGAAGCCATTTTTAATAAACAAAATCACTAACAAAAAAGCATAAAAATGGCCCAAAATGTGGTACTAAATAGACCCAAGAAAAGGTCACTTGTTTACAATATGAGAGCTGAAACAAGCAGGCAGAACATTGCCTTGAAACACAGGACTCCAGTTCTGCTCATGTATGCAAATGACTGCCAAAGTGCCATGAATATTTATTTTAGGGTTACAGATACAAAAAGGAATATGGAAATAACGAGGATCAACTGTATGATTTCTTATCCATGGTACTTTTGAAAACCTATGTAGTTTCTTTGCTTCTCTTTTTTTATTGTTGTCTGAAGTCACAATTTCACCCCTGCTTTTTTCACCTGAAACATAATCAGCCCCCCACCCCCACTGCTCCACTCTCCTGCTCATCGTTATGTGAATCTTTATGAATTTCAGGTTTGTTTTAAACATATTGTTGCTGTCTTCTAATACATGCTTTTATTTTTCTATTTTATGGGCAAGTTCATCTAGTTCCCTTCATGTTTTCCTGTACTCTTTCTTATTTCCCCCGTGTGTGCTCCTTTTAGAGGAGTTTGCTTAAAACTAGTGATTTATAATTGAAACAATCCTGTTTTGACTCCCATGTTTCCCCTTCCCTTCGCTCTGCCCTCATCACTTTCTTTCAGAGTGAGAGTGAGGCTGTGCTTTGCCCATTTCCCCAATTCCTTCAATATTCTTATATTCTTTATCTTGTATGCCTTATGAGTTTCTTCCCTTTCCTCCTCCTCAGTACAGTGAGGCTTTTGTTTTCTTGATTTGGGAATTAATCCTACTGTTTCTGAACTCCATGAAGGTGTATTATTGATAACTGAACATCTGATTTTTTGAAGCATTTAGAGTTCTTGGAAATAGGACCTTTATTAGAGAAATTCACCACAAAGGTTTTTCCCATTTAGCTGTTTCCATTCTAATCTCTTAGCTGCATTGGATTTTTTTAAGCAACAAACTTTTTTCACAAAACGAAATTTTTCCAGTTACATGCAAGGGTAGTTTTCAACATTCATTTTCATAAGATTTAGAGTTCCAAATTTTTCTCCCTCCCTCTCTTTCTTCCCTCCTCCACAAGATCGCAACCAGGTTATATATGTACAATCCACAAGTGTTCTTTTTATGTTCCTTCTATGGGGGTGCATAGTAAGTTCTTCCTCATTAGTTCCTTGGGATTGTTTTGGATCATTGCATTGCTGAGAGTAGTTAAGTCATTCACAATTGCTCATTGAACAATACTGCTGTCACTGTGCACAATGTCGTCCCAGCTCTGCTCACTTCACTATACGTTGATGTTCATTAGTCGTTTCCAGGTTTTTCGGGGATCATCCTGTTTGTCATTTCCTGTAGCACAAGACCATTCCTCTACAGTCATATAATATAGCACAGCTTTTTCCATCATTCCTCAATTGATGGACATTCCTTTGATTCTCAATTCTTAGCCTCCACCAAGAGTTGCTATAAATATTTTTTGTACAATTTTTCCCCCTTTTCTCTTTTTCATGATTACTATTGTTAACTGTTTCCCTTCCATGCTATTCCCTTCCCCATGATATTTATCCTATTATCCATCTTCTTTCATCCTCTCCCTCTTCAAAAGGGATTTGCTTCTGTCTGTCCCCTTCCCCACTCTGCCCTTCCTTCTTTTGCCCCTCTCTTTATCCCCTTCCCCTCCTATTTTCCTGCCGAGTTAGAGAGATTACTTCATCCAATTAAGTGTGTATGATATTCCCTCCTTGAGCCAATTCTAATGAGATTGAGGTCTTTGAGGCAATTCTGATGAGTGTTGAGCTCATTTACTGCCCAGATTAAATAGATTACACCACCCTGTTGGGTGTGTCTGTTAGTCCCTCCTTGAGCCAGCTCTGATGAGTATAAGGTCTTTGAGCCTTTTCTGATAAAATGTAAAAGTGTAAAAAGTGTAAAATTCATTTACTGCCCTGTTCCTCTCCCATCTCTTCCCCCACTCCATAAGCCTTTTCCTGTTTCTTTCATGTAGGATTTCACCTCTGCCCCTCCCCCTCCCCCAGTGCATTCCCTTTAACCCTAAAGATGTCATCACCTAGCTAGGTGACACACTGGACAAAGCATCACCCCTGGACCCAGGGGGATCCCAGCCCAAACCCAGCCTCAGACACAAGACAGTCACCCACTGTATGACCCCAGGTATGTCCCCCAGCTCCAGTTTTTTATGGTTCTCTAGGGTCTTGTATTTAAAAGTCAAATTTGCCATCAGTTCAGGTCTTTTCATCACAAATATCTGAAAGTCTTCTTTTTTCAATAAAGTCCCATTTTTTTCCACTGAAAGATTATGCTGAGTTTTGCTGGGTAGGTGATTCTTGGTTGTAATCCCATATTCCAGAGGGCAAAGGACTACCATATTCCATGCCCTCTGGTCCTGTAATGTAGCAGCTGCTAGATCTTGTGCTATCCTGACTGGGGCTCCACAGTACCTGGATTCTTCCTTTTTGGCAGCTGGCAACATTTTCTCCTTGACCTGAGAGCTCTGGAATTTGGCTATAATATTCCTAGGAGTTTTCCTTTTGGGATCTCTTTCTGGAGGTGATTGGTGGATTCTTTCAATTTCTATTTTAGCTGCTGCTTCTAGAATTTCAGGGCAATTTCCCCATAGAATATCTTGGAAGATGATGTCTAAGCTCTTTCCTTGATCATGGTTTTCAGGTAGACCAATAATTTTCAAATTATCTCTTCTGGATCAATTTTCCAGGTCAGCAGTTTTCCCAGAAGATATTTCACATTGCCCTCTTTTTATTCATTTGGATTTGCTTTATTGTATCTTGGTTTCTCATAAAGTCACTGGCTTCCATTTGTTCAATCTGTGAGGCACTGTTTCCAGGCTGCAGTATCCCAAGCTTAAGTCCCAGGTGGTATGATTTAAGGAGGATCAGGTTCTTTACTTGCCTGGCCTGTTCCCTGGTCCGTAGATGACCCCAGACCAATTTGCTAATCAAGCAGCTTTGTGTGTTGTGGTTGTCCGCTCTGACGAGCCTGTGCCCCTTCCCCACCTGGGCCACTGCTACTCAAGCCTGCCTCCTGGTTCTCAGCAGGGGTGAAAAACCCCAAGTTCTGCCTCAGCACCAGCATAGACCCCTGTAGTTTCCCCCCTGCCCAAGGCTCAGCCCACTCACCAGGCTGTGAGCTTAGTTCCAGATGACACTGGTGCTTCAGCTGATTCAGAAGCTCTGGGGGTCTCCTTCTCTGGTGAGGCCTTCCTGGGACTGGATCTGTGTCAGGGTGACTTGGGTTGGGCCCGACTCCTGTATCAGCACAGCAGCTCCCTCCTTCTGACCTTCCAAGCCGTTCTTGGTTAGAAGATGATTTCAGCACATTCCTCTGAGTTTTGCTGCTCTGGCATTTTCCTATGGTGTTATTTTTGATGGTTTTTGGAGTGATCGTGTCATGAGTTCGAGAGCTCACTGCCTTTCCTCTGCCATCTTGCATAGAGATTGAAAAGGAAGAAGACAATTTAGTTTGGCTTTCATTTTTTGTGCTGCAATAAGTTTATACCCCTGGTTTTTTGCACACACATAATAGTAATTGAATAAACATTTGGATTGAATTTTTGAAATTCACAATTCACAATTTGAAACACAATTCAGACACTGGTGGCTCACAAATAAAGGGGTAAATAAGATATCAATGCAGAATAGCAGGTTCTATCTGACTAATCCAACCTGAGCTCCCACCTTCTTTCAGTTGTATTTGTAACCTACTACAGGCATACATCAGAAATATTGCAGGTTCAGTTCCAGACCACTGCAGTAAAGCAAATTACACGAAATTTTTGGTTTCCCAGTACATATAAAAGTTACGTTTACACTATACTGTAATCTATTAAGTACATACTAGTATTTTATAATAAACATTTTTATTTAAAGTTTCAAATTCTATCCCTCCCCTTTTTCCTCCCCTCTCCCTGAGGTAGTAAGCAATCAAATATAGGTTATGCATGTGCAGTTATGCAAAACATCACGATATTAGTAAATTTGTATAAGAACTTGACTAAAGGGAAAATATGAAAGAAAGTGAAAAATAGCATGCTTTAGTCTGTGTTCAATATCTGCTCTTTCTTTGGAGGTGGATAGTATGCTTCATCATTAGTCCTTTGGGATTGTCTTGGATCATTGTATTGCTGAGAGTAGTTAAGTCATTCATAAATCATCAATGAGTATTGCTGTTCACTTCACTATATATCAGTTCCTACAAGTTTTTCCAGGTTTTTCTGAAATCATCTTGCTTGTCATTTCTTACAGCACAATAATATTCCATCATAATCATATACCACAGCTTGGTTAGCTGTTCCCCAATTGATGGGCATCCCTTAGATTTCCAATTCTTAGCCACTATAAAAAGAGCTGCTATAAAAGGTCTTTTTCTCTTTTGGGGGATGTCTTTGGGATATAAACCTAGCAGTGGTATTGCTGAATCAAAGGGTACAATACAGTTTTTACAGCCTTTTGGGGCATAGTTCCAAATTGCCTTTCAGAATGGTTGGATCTATTCACAATTCCACCAATAGTGGATTAACATCCCATTTTTCTCACATTTCCTCCAACATCCAACATTTTCCTTTTTTGTTACATTAGCCACCCTGATGATATGCTTGAGGTGATATCTGAGTTGTTTTAATTTGTATTTCTTTTTCTGAAAATTGCCTCTTCATATCCTTTGACCATTGAGAAAGGAGGCCTTTATCAGAGATACTTGTTGACCAGTTTTCTTTCCTTATAGTCTTGGTTGCATTGGTTTTGTTTGCAAAAGCTCTAATTTTATATCTGTTTTATTTTCGTATTGCTCTCTATAACTTCCTTGGTCCTAAATTCTTCTGTCCATAATCTGACAGATAAACTATTCCACGCTCTCTTAATTTGCTTATGGTATCAACCTTTATGTGTTAATCATGTACCTTTTTTTTTTTTTTTTTTTTTTTTTGGTGGGGCAGTGGGGGTTAAGTGACTTGCCCAGGGTCATACAGTCTAAGTGTCAAGTGTCTGAGGCCAGATTTGAACTCAGGTCCTCCTGAATCCAGGGCCAGTGCTTTATCCACTATGCCACCTAGCTGCGCCCCCATGTACCCATTTTGACCTGATTTTAGTGTATGGTAGAGATGTTGGTGTATTTAGCATTTCTTTTTTAAAATGTACATACCTTAATTTTTAAAATATTGCTTAAAAAGTGCTAACCATCAGCTGGTAGTGAGGGTCTTGGCTTCATGTTGATAATTGCTGACTGATCAGAGTTGTGATTGCTAAAGATTGGGTTGGCTGTGGGACTTTCATAAATTGAAATTGACTTATCCTTTCACTTGAACACTTAAGAGGCTATCGTAGGGTTATTAATTAGCTTAATTTCAATAGTGCTGTGAGTCAGAGAATAGGGAAGCCAGAGGAGACTGACTAGTCTGTGGAGAGGTCGTTACACATCATTTAATGATGATGTTTGACAGGGCAGGGTTCCTGCCCCAAAACAGTCACAGTAGTAATATCACCAATCACTGATTGCCATAAACAAAATGATGAAGAAAAACTTTGAAATGTTTGTATTTCTAAAATGTGACAGAACATGATGCGAACACATATTGTTGGGAAAATGATGTGAACCAACTTGCTTTTGATGTATGTAGAGTCACCACAAACCTTCAATTTGTTTTGTTTTTTTAACACAATATCCGAAGTTCAAAAAAATGAGGGGTGTCCCTGTACCTGGTTTGATTTCCCAGTGTTTTGTTATCTTTTTTTTTTTTTGTGGTGGGTATTAATCTCTTCTCGTGGTTCTGGCATCACATAGCTACAGAATGCCAGCCGCCCTGAGTATAAGTGTTCCTTTACTTTTAGGTAGACTTAATTCATAGTAGTATAAATTAATAAAATTCCAGTTTTCTGTTAACTTCCATCATAGAAATTTCGCATCAAAGAAAACAATGTGTATACATAGGTTTTTGTAAGATAATTTAGGGTTGGGGAGGCATTAGACACTAGAGAGGGGATTCTGGGTGCAAAAAGGCCTCATGCAGGAGGTGGTACTTGCAGTGAACTTGGAAGTAAAGCTGCAGTCTGAGGAGGTGTTGCCCATTTCCGGGCAGAGGGGACAGCCTTTCTGAAGGCTTTTTGGGAAAGATAAGAAATTAAATGTCTTGTGTGAGTGTCAGAAAGTGATGACTAGTTTGATAGGACCAAAGTATAGGCGATAAATCTGAAAGTATAAAACATTCATAATGTGCTAAACAAGAGTTTGTATTTGGTCTTAGAAGCAATGGGCAATGACATGTTTCTTAAATGATGCAGTCCGGGCTGATGCTTCAGGAATATTTGACAGCTGTCAAATTGGAGAGTGTAAACTGAAGTCAGTGTGGGAGATGATTGCTATAATATTTCAGGCAAGAAGTGTTGGAGGCCTGAACTGTAGAGTGGTGGCAGTGTGAATAGAGGATTTCTTTGACCCATGTTATACAGGAACCGTCTTGTGATTAGCTAAAATAATCAGAAGTACCTCTGGACATGAATGATTAAGTAATAGTCCATTGGGTAAACTATTCTAGTGGTGGAAGATTCAATTCAAAAGCTGAGAATTTGAGCTCAAGAGTTGGAGCCTAGCCCCTGACAATACTCTGGGGGAGGAGAGTTTCTTTTTTTAAATCTCTTCTCCTCTTCCTCCCTTTTTTTCCTCCTGCCCCCCAAGTTAACCTCATCTTTGGAGAAACTGGACCAGTAGGGGACAACACATACAGCCAGGAGCAGAGTGGCACACTGAAGTTAAACAGATGTAGGAAGATAGTCACCGGAAGAAGGAGGCAGCTTCAAGGAGATTCTCTGCCCAGAGAAGAATGCTGGTTGCTATAAAGCAACAGGAGTTATGAGTTATGTGCATAGCTCATAAGTTGAACCTACTCTTCCTATGGACCTATGTGCATTTGTGGAAAATTGTGCTCTAGACTTTGGGGGATTGTTCTGTGCCAATAGTTCTTACTATACCTTATACATACACTGACTAAAAACAATCACTAAGTGGTTGATAATTTAAGAGATTGGAAGGATTGTAGGATGCTTGACAAAATAAGGTTAGATGGGATGTGATTTTTGAGGGAAAGAATTCTCACCTGTTGAATTTGAGATGCAGTTGAAAATGTCCAGTAGGCAACTGGTGATTGATTTACTGGAGATACAGGAGAGATAACTTTCTTTATAGTTTCAAAATCTGAAATTCTCTGAGAAACCAATGCAGCATTTGGGGAATTAGTCCTAAAAATTATTTTCATTATTATCAACAAGGAATCTTTACAGACTGTAATTAGAAACCCTTGAAAATAGGTACTTTATAAATTTGAATTTATTAAGAGATTAATTCTGAAGTGTTTCTGCATCATACGCTTGCATAGAATGCAGAAAAAAGTCCCTGGCTAGCGGCTTTTTCTGTCTTTTGTGTATAAGTAAATGAAGTAATGATTGCTTTGAGGTAGATACTCATTTTTCTGGTTTTTTTTTTTTTTGTAAAACTTCAAATGTCTTCATTCAAATGCTCAAAGTTTAGGCAACACTAAGTGGAATTAGAAATCTTACTGCAAGGAAACAAATTAGACCTCATGAATACAGCTGAGACACTTGGTAGAATGAAACTCATGACTAAGCAATGGTTCTGTGTGTGTGTGCCTTTTTCTTTTTCTTTTTCTTTTCCTTTTTTTTTTTTTTTTTTGAACTCTGGCAAATCATATCTCATTTCAATTAAACTCACATATTGACCTTACTTTATTTTCAAATATCATAGGCCCTTATTTACAGATGAGAAAACAGGAGTCCAGAGGGATTTGTCCAGGATAATAGAGGTAGAGCTAGGATTTGAACCAGGCTCTCTGACTGAGCAATATAAACAAAGTACCAGGACTTGAGGCTTTATGGGGAGCCTTATGGAAGAGCTTTCATTTAGGTTGATTCTGTTATTACAAAGAACAAGTTTTCTTTCAGTGGGACAGGCAGGCTAGTTGGCTTCACACATAAAGGTTGTGACACAAAGCTAGGAAAAGTATACAGCCAGATTTTTGAGAGCCTGGAATGTTGAAACTGCCAAAAAGGTGTGACTGGAGGGGATAGGTGAGATGAAGAATTGGAAAGTGAACAGGAGATTATTAAACAGTAAGCAAGGAGATGATAATTGAGGAATTGAAGAGGCCAGGCAAAGAACATAAGAGTTAAAAACAGTTCTGCAAAATCACTAACTCCTATGAAATTTTAGCATCTCACCAGTATAAAAGACCATTAGTAAGAACTGTTCTCCATTTTGCTTCTTACCTGTAGAACAGAAATTACCAACAAATACAAATGTGTATGCATACAATGCTGAACATTGTATTCCCCCCTCCCTAAAGTGGGATATAGTGTAAGAGTGCCTGACATTTAGTGGTGCGTAATAAATATTTGTTGAATTGAATTGGATATTAGTCTGTCACTTCTGTTTCAGAAATAATTGTAAAATGCAGCTGGAGTTTGGGTGGCTTTTTTAACTGTAGGAGAAAATTTATTTGAATAGTCATTTTTCATACCTGGGTCTTCCCATTCATTTCTGTCCTCCCAAAAAAACCCCCAAATTCCAGGAATGCTAATAATGTGTTTTTAAGTGAATTAATGATTTTGAAAATTCATTATAATGAAACATGAGTTTGCTTTTAAATCCAACATATTTTTATTTTATTCTGAACTTAAACCATTTCCATAACATGATTGTATTTGAAACTGCAAATCAGTTATGTACAACGTGTGGTTCCTTTTAAATACATAATAAAGTTATATAATAACTTTTCTTTTCATCCTCCCCTCCTACCTGTCCTAGAAATGGCTACCATTAGACCCAAATATGTGTGTGTGGGTGTTTGTAAAAAACTTTTATGCATGCTTCTGTTTATCAGTTCTTTCTCTGGATGCAGATAGCATCTTCTTTCATGTCCTTTTTATTTGGGTATTTATAATTATTCTGTAAATATATGTATCATCAACCTCCTTAATAAGTATTTTTTAACTAGTCCAAAATTCTTAATATAAGACCCCAAAGCACTAAATGCCTGGGGAGTAATAAAAAAATCTTTTTCTCTTGGAAAATTCTTAGTTATAGAATCAAAAGTTCCTCCATTTTCCATGTTGTAACTTAAATTGCTTGGGGTGGCTGTTAACCTGTTTTTGAAGACTCAGAACCAAAACAATCAAATTGTGAGTGCTTACTGGTACTGGTGAAACAGTCTGGTTAGCAGATGAGATTTCCAAATCTTATGTCTGTCTCATTAACCCAATAGGGATTTCAGCTTAGAACTTTTTTGCTGAAAAACAGTCCAGTAGATTGTAATAAATCATGAGGTGTTTTGTTTTGTTTTGTTTTGTTTTGTTTTGTTTTGTTTTTTTAAGCCAGTAGAAATTACCAAGTGATTCTGGATAAACTGGCTAATAGAAGCCTCTGCACCAGTGTTCATCCAATGATGACCTCAGAGACAGGCACAATTTCTTTTTGTCTTTGTATTCGTAGCACCTTACATATACTGTTGAGTTAACATAATTGCAGAAGCACCTATTTGAACATGCTGGGAAGGTTGATATTGGTGTAGCTATGTTTAGACTTTACATTTTATTGCATACGATCTGTTTATGGTAAATTCTTTGTATATATTTAATGTAAGATAGGAAGTTATCCCTGTGGCCTTCAATGGCAACAGTAACTTTTTTTTTTTTTTAGGCAATGGGGGTTAAGTGACTTGCCCAGGGTCACACAGCTAGTAAGTGTCAAGTGTCTGAGGCCGGATTTGAACTCAGGTACTCCTGAATCCAGGGCCGGTGCTTTAACCACTGTGCCATCTAGCTGCCCCAACAGTAACTTTTTCATCAGCAATTTATGTATAGTAAAATATGTCAGATTCCAGATGTGGTAATTGTCACAGATTCATTTGTAAATCGTTTGTTTAAGCTCTGGAAGAAATGGTTATCCTAAAGTACAAGTCTTGACCATGGCACTCAATAAATACCAATGTCTTAGGGTTTAAAATGTATAAACTCCAGTTTGGCTTTTGAAGCCTGTTACAACCTGGCTCCAACCTACCTCTCCCTAGCTGTGGATGTGCCCTCCCAATTTTTGTTTTCCACACACATACATATAGACTTTGTACATACTGTTTCCCTTTATAGAAAGAACTCAACTTGAAGGTAGTTCTCTTTGACCATACCACTTAATAAATGCTTGTTAGGTACTTGAATGATAATGTGTTCCCAGTCAGTCTCATAAAAAGGCATGTTTAACCCATTGTGCAACTGAATTCTTACTGTATTCGTGTCGTGTTTTCCTTTGGTGGGCAGATTCTTAACATTTATCATGCTGAAATTACTGTGCAATTCTTATCCTGGAAAGGAAATGGTTAAAGATCCTTTGGATCTTTCTTCTCTACTACCACACTTTAAGCTTTCATTCTTTTCAAGACTGTTCCATTCTTCTATTTCTTTTCTATTGTCAGTGTAAAAATTTTTTTGCCCTTGGATAAAGAAATAAGGAAAACTGCTGGTAGAAAGACCATGACCCTACTATGTTATCAAAGGTGGTTAATTCTGAGGTCAACAGAAAGAATTTACTATGTACCCTTTTGAAGAGGGAGAAAAAGAGGTTTCCCCCATATTGCCACGAATGGGCTTAGAAAGATGTAGAAAATGGATGGATGGATGGGTGAAAGTTAAGACTGATATGATGGACTTCATTTTTCTCTTTGAAAATAAGGAGTTGGTTATTATTAAGCTTTTTTTTAATTCTCACAGTCTGTCATTCAGTAGAATTTTTGGTTGTTTTCTTAGTTGATTTATTTACAGATTTTTACATTGTAGAAATAGGTTGTTTCACATCCATGGTTACATTATTTATTAGGTCCTTTATTTGTAGTATCTTGTTTCACGTAAGAAAGTCTGAGTAATTTATCTTACACAGACAGAACCTAATGTGGATATGCAGTGCTTTCCCTTTGGGTCTCGTGTGGACCAATTTTTAACAATTAATTCTTTACAGTCTGAAGGAACATGCATTGAGAAACTTGGCACATTTAGAACATGTAGACAATGGTTCTAAGACGGTGTCAGTTGGAGATTGGCACAGACATGACTGTTGATAGCCCTGTGAATATACCATTTGTCTTAGGTTTGTTAAAGTTTTTTTTAATCTTCAGCCCCTACTGGGAATGAATAGAAACTTCAGTTACCTTTTCTTGATCAGATGTGTTGTTACTCGTGCAGAAAACTGCAGGGGAGCAGACTTGGGTTCAGTAAATTAGTTTGGCAGATAAATGGCTGACACTTCTAATTTCATTCTCCTTTTAAGAGATTTCCAATATCTTATAAAAGGACATTGAAGATTGTAAGAAAGCTTATTTTAAATCTGCCAATTAATACAATCTTGATGTCTCTTAAAGTTGTTTCTAGTGCTCCTGTACAAGAAAAAATTTTCTTTTAGAATATTTGGAAATTTGCAAGAGAGCATTTATTACTATTAAAACTGAAATGAAGAAAATTTTTCTTGATTATATTTAGTGGGTTGTAGTTTGGCAAATGTGAATTTTAAAATATTCCCATTTATTCAAAATAACTTTGTTAATGAAGTAAATGACAATCGCCTTTTTCCTCTATTTACAGAAAACCTAGAATAAATTCTCAGCTGGTTGCACAACAAGTGGCACAGCAATACGCCACTCCCCCACCACCTAAAAAGGAGAAGAAGGAAAAAGTCGAAAAGCAGGAAAAAGAGAAACCAGATAAAGAGAAAGAAATTAGCCCTAGTGTTACAAAGAAAAACACCAACAAGAAGACAAAGTAAGTCTCAAAGCAAGCCAGAAATTTGTCATTCACAGTTGAGCTTATTAAATTGTAAATGAACCCATAAATTCTACTGAAGCATATTTTTGCTCCTTCCTCTTAGACCAAAGTCAGATATTCTGAAAGATCCTCCTAGTGAAGCAAACAGTATACAGTCTGGGAATGCTACAACAAAGACCAGTGATTCAAATCACACTTCAAGGTAAGAAATTAGCATCAAATTGGCAAATTGATTGTGTTTTAGCCAGTGAAAAATGTATACCTGTTAGCCTACAGAGGCACAGATAATGATCTTAAAATTTATTGTCTAAAAATAACATTTCCATCACTGGTCAAAAATAGAAGATAGGCAACATCATTACTAGAATGTTTTAGTGGCCCTTCAAGTTGTAAGGTATAGTTGATTTCATCACTTCACATCTGAAATTATTAGAATGTGTTTTTTGCAAATATAGAACATTTTTGTATCTAATTTAGATTGAACTCCTTTTGAATTGAGGCTTTTGCATTCCTTTAGAAAGTATTTTTGTTCTCAGTTCTCTTTAGGCTTACTCAGACTGACATAATTTCTCTCTACATTCTTTCTATAACCATAGCACGGAAATTTAGAAGAAATTTACAATGATGTCTGACTAGTCTCTTCCTGCTAGTCTTATCCAATTATCATTGATTAAAAGATTGCTACAATGTTATTAGATCTTAGTGAGGTGACGAGATGAAAGCAATAAGTATATGATTAGGTGCCAAATGAAAACAGTTACTCAAAGTTTACAAGGAGAGATTGCAGTTGAGTGGGTCAGCTGGGTAGGTGAGTGGAGAGAGTACAGGACTTTGGACTTCAGGTTAGTAAAGTCTTAGAGAAGAAGGAAACCATGTTGAGGAGATTTGACAGCTCTTCATAGGATGGATTTTGGATCAAGGGCAGACTATAAGCAGGAAAATGAATTGGCAGAGATATAGGTTTCTGTGAATAGTAATAGCAGTAGGAATGGGGAAAGAAAGGCATGGCTTGGCAGTGGAAGAAAAGGGGAAGAATTTGTTTTGGCTCTGATAAGGAAAAGGATGGGATCTTTGATTGTACTGGCATAGGCAGCTCTCAGTGAGGAAACAGCCTCTTCCTATGCCAGTATCTGAGAATTGCCTTGGGCATTGAGAGGTTCAGTTACTTGCTCAGGGTCACATTGGTCAGAGATGTAGGGTTTGAACCCAGATCATCCTAAATCCAGACTCCTCTCTCTAAGCACTAATAATGATTGCAATTGGGGCAGAGCCAAGATGGTGGAGGAAAGACAGTGACTTGCCTGACCTCTCCCCAAGACCCCTCCACATACCTTCAAATAATCCATAGGACAATTCCTGAAGCAGTAGAACCCACAAATGGACAGGGTGAAATAATGATTGCAATTTATTTAATTATAATAGCTGGCTGTATTTTAAAATACTTGTGTGTAGAGTTACGTAATAGAAAATGTAAATAGAGCTTTTTAAGGTTTGTACAGTACTTTAAATATGTTATCTTACTTTATCTTTACCAGCTAGTCTGAGTTGGTGATTTTGTTATTATCCTTGTTTTACAAATCAAGAAACTGAGGCTAAATTCTCACTCTTCCATTACACCACCTGTTTACCTCAGATGAGGCTATAGAAATTCTAACTGTTTGAGCCAAGTCTTCTGACTCCATATCCATAGTTTTGTATTCTGTATCCACTGTTTGCAAAAAAGGGAACTAATTGAGGTTGGGGGGTCATGTCAGCAAGCATATGTGCCAGGCACAACGAATAAAGATATAAGCAGAGAGGGGAGAATAGTGCCCCAAATACAGTCATTATAGTAAAAGTCTGAGAAGTCAGGAGTGCAGCCTGGAAAGCAATGAAGGGGAAAAGAGAAGTTCTCTTTTAGGTCTATTGAACTTCAGGTGGAGGGACATTCCACTTGAAATTTCTAGGATATACAGCTGTAATTTACTATGTTTGACCTAAAAAACAAAGCAGAAGAAAAACTAAATCAGTGCCCATTCTGGGCTTGTAAAAGATTTGCAGAAGGGGGGAGTATTTTACCTAAGCGTTCATTGGTTCAGCAACTTGTATAAATTCTCTAATTTGAAGGAAAACTATTTGTTCTCCTTACAGAGCACTGTACCCTAATGAAAATGAAAACACCCTGTTGAAATATTTTCATGAGTATTAGCATGCATAGCTATCTCATCACAAACTGTGGCCTTTGGATAAAATGTCTTTATTTGGTAGCACAATGGATAGAGTGCTGGGCCAGGGGTTAGGAAGTCCTGGATTCAAATCTGGCTTTAGACTTGTAGTGGTTGTGTGGCCCTGGGCAAGTCATTTAATCCCTGTTTGCCTCAGTTTCCTCATCTGTAAAACTGGAAATGATAATAGCACCTATATTGAAGGGTTGTTGTAAGGATCAAATAAGAATAATTGTGACGCACTTGGCACAGTGCCTAGCACATTACACTCATAAATATTTTATTTGGAAGAGGCAGCTTCTTCTCTATTTCTCCTCTCTCTTCTCCCTCTTTCCCCCCCCTCCCCCAACACACACACACACACACACACACACACACACACACACACACACACACACACAAACTTCTGGTCTACCACCCACCCCACTCCTCTTTTAGTAGAATTTTATCATTTGTAGAATCACAAAGATCCAGTTTTTTTAAATTTTAAAATCTTTTTTACTTAGGTTTTATAGGCAGAACAGGAAAACAAGGGACAGAGTAGTCAGCAAGACACACGGTTAGGAGAGAAACTAAATCTTGTGGTTATCATAGTGTTGTCACTGCCTTTTGATGGTTCTTAAAGTGGGCTTTGTCCTTAAACAGGGAGACCTTCTGAATGGGACAGTGAAAATCTGGAGTGAGACAGTGAGCAGCATCACAAATGCCTCAAGGGCAGAACAGTATATAGGTCTCCCTTCATTTCTTTGATAGAAATAGTCTTGTGACAGTGGAGTACTCTTTGGTACCTACCAACTCTACTTTGTTACTGCTAACTCTCTCTTGAACTAAGATGGTATTTTGATAGAAAAGCCAGAAGTCAAAATTTAAACTTCTTGATATCCTGACTAATATTAGTGAAGAATTTTAATTACTCTGGAGCCCCTGATTTCACTGGAAATTTGGAAAAGCAGTCTGAATATCTTCCTTAGGTAAATTATCTGCCGAATCGGGAACTTGTATGTGAAGGACATGGAATAATATATGTTTCTTATGATGATTCTTTTAGGCCCCGGCTGAAAAACGTGGACAGGAGCACTGCACAGCAATTGGCAGTAACAGTGGGGAATGTCACAGTCATTATCACAGACTTTAAAGAAAAGACTCGTTCTTCTTCGACATCATCATCGACAGTGACCTCCAGTGCAGGATCAGAACAGCAGAACCAGAGCAGCTCTGGATCGGAGAGCACAGACAAAGGCTCATCCCGTTCCTCAACACCCAAGGGCGACATGTCAGCAGTAAATGATGAATCTTTCTGAAATTGCACATGGAATTGTGAAAACTATGAATCAGGGTATGAAATTCAAATCTTCCACCTGCCCATGCTGCTTGCATCCCTGGAGATTCTTCTGTGGACATCGGCCTAGTGATGCTACCGGGATCATTTTCTGCTTGCCATGGGCATCTGGCCAGCAAGGAATTTCGCACCCTGACGATTACTCTTGACACTTTTATGTATTCCATTGTTTTATATGATTTTCCTAACAATCATTTATAATTGGATGTGCTCCTGAATCTACTTTTTATAAAAATCTGCTGTGCACAATTTTCCATGTACATTACAACTGTTGGGGGTTTTTTTGGGGGGAAGGGGGGGTGGGCTAAGCAGGGAGGGGGGGGCTTTATTTATTGCATTCACAGACTCCATCCTTTTCAGCATATCCTTTAAGTTTAGTTCTTTCTTCCAGTTATACTATGTACTATCAGTTTTGATATAACTATATATATAAATATAAAAATATATATATAAAGGGTTATTTGAAACCAATACATGGCAACGCTGGTGCTTTGATACACTGTGAAGTGAAAACAACATTGAACAGTTACAGATCTGGGACAGTCCCTTCAATAAAAGTGCTGAAACTAAATTGAAACCAGTCTTATATGAAGTATGTTCCAACCTACGTGGGAACTTCAGTCTCTCATCTGTCTAAAGAGTACTGGATGCTATAAATTTATATTTTTAAGCAATGTGATCTCAGATTACAAGACTGCTCCAGATATCCATCCTGCATTTGCAATAGAATAACAAGTCACAAGTTCTCTTGTCCAGTTGGAAGTGCTTGATCATTCAAAAGTAATTTAAACTGGCTTCAGAATGCCAAGTAAATTATGGTTACATGTTAACATTGCTAATTCTTGCATAGCCATTCATAAAAATATGGTATTCTGTAACTTGAATTCCATCCATTTTCCAGACCTGTGTTCATGACTGAGGTAATTATTAAAAAAAATCTGTAAAGTGTCTGTTAGTTTTAGGATTTAAAACATTAAAATCAACACTGTAATTGTAGGGCTGGAATGTTTTTCAGTCAATACAGTAAGCAGTTACTTGTTTCCATGTAACATTGCATAGTGATTTTTTTGTATTTAAATTTTGTCTTTCTTTCCCCTCCTCTCCCCACCCATTAGCTTCTCTTCCCTCTTCTCTCCTCTCCCCCCCCCCCCACTAGATCTGCTTGTTTTCTGAAAGGGGATTATGAACTATATATGTTTAATACCAACATGGTGATTTTCAAAGTTTGTAGAAATTCATTGGTATTCTATCGTGGGAAGCTTCAGTTGTGAATGGTTTTCATGCTAGCATCCAAGACACAAGCGTAGCTCATGCTTATGGGGCTAGTTTTCCCCCCTCAATACAAAAATGATCTGACTTAAGGAAATTCTTCCAAGCCTCTTAGTTACTTTGCAGTTTGGTTCCTGTTTATTGTCCCTTGAAAACACTAGTGTAACTTTTTTTCTAATTTTGTTTTTTCTTTTAGCCTTTTATCTGTATCGCTTTTTATACACTTACTCATGTGGCCCAGGGTGCTTCTGAATCATTTCAAGCACAGAGCCAGTTCAATATATATATATATGGTCATGCTTTAGGTACTCACATGTGAGAGCAGCCAATTTGTAATGATGCACCAGATTATGTTATGATAACTTGGTTTGGGAAAAAAATAACTTATGTATATGGAGGCAACTGAGTAAAAAGTAAATTATCAGCTTGATTTTTGAGTAGCCAACAGGCAAGGTTCCTTTCACATTTACATTAAAACTATTCTGTAGTCACTAATGCATCATAATTTAAATTATATTCTCAAAAGTATAGATTACAAAGCAGTGCCATTTGTTGCTATAGTCCTAGTCTAAAATGCATGGACAATGTTCCCCTCTTTTTAAATTATGCTTGTATCAAAGATGCAAGTTGTAATTACCTTTTTTAAATACGTTTTTAAAGTATTTATTAATGAACCAAAGGAAATTAGATGCTTTCCATGGCATCAGAATATATAATACATAGTGGTTTGACTATGAATTTTAAATCCACATTTTAATGTTAGTGGGATATTGCAAAGACATTCCTTCTAAAGTTTTAATATTCCTTTTATTAAGGGTCTCAGGGAGGGTAAACTTGGTCAGCCATATTTATTTTCCAGAGGTGTATGGAAATGCTAAGTTTTTTATTTTACAAAAAAATAAATCTTAAAATACCACCAAACTAATGTGTATGTTGCACTGCTTTTTATGAATCAGTAAGTGTTAGTTTGCACTTTGTTCAGAAACACTGTGTGTATTTTTTCAAAATTAGTTTCATGTAAAGTGAATGGACCCCTAGTTTAGTGGAAAAGCTGATTAACCAGCTACTCATAGGCTGCTAATTCATTCATTGCTAATGTCTTGGTTTTTCAGTTTTGCCTCCTTGATAAATTAACTTATTTTAGGGAGGGGAAAAAGAAAGGGAGGAGGAATGCTTTGGAACAAATGGAATAAAACTCTGCATTGACTAGAAATTGCAGCTAAAAGTGGAAGTTGCTAGCTAAGCAGTCAAATTTCATTGTTGGGCCAGTCCTTTAGCTGCTGTTGTGTATTCTGTTAAGGTAGTGTAGGTACTTTTAGACTTTTAATTTCTGAAACTGATTACGCCCCTCAGGCATGTATTCTGGAAATGGAATTCCCATGATTTCCTGCTTTTGCAGCACATAAAAACACTAGTGTAGATTATATGTGTGTGTGTGCATATACGTATACAGATATTCATATTTGAGTATATGTATGTATGCATACATGCATATACATACATAAACACACACATATATTAAGGACCAGAAATACTTGGTATTCAGTGGCACAGAACGCAGGTTAAAAAAAAAAAGCACAGTGTTATGCTTGCAAGTTTCAGTTTTTTTTTTAATGCCACACAGTCTCTCACACGTGTGTGTGCATGCACACACAGACACACAGAGCTTGCCTGACTTGCTCTACTTGAGTCATGCAATGAAAAAAGTAAACATTTAACACAGACAAAAAATATTTATTTTAATCAGTAACTTTCAGTTTAAATTTGGCTAACTATAAAAAAAAATTGGCAGACGCTTCTGTGAGTTTAGTTCCACTAAGATGTTTCACCTGCCTTATCAAAACCATTCTCAGTCTACTTTTTTAAGCTACCATATCTTAAATTATTGAAAATTTATTAATTGCTGAATATATAATAACCTTTGCTTGTATGTAACCGAAAATGGTTTAAGAGCCAACATTTAGAAATGTATGACAATGGAGCTGAACAGTTTTTAATGCGCAAGCAGTTCTGTTCTTGTGTATGACTTGTAACCTTAATTTACTGTGTAAAGATGGTTACATTATTTCCTTAGCTTTGTTTGTTGGAGACAAATAGAGAATGCTTGTTAAGTATGTCAAAACATAATCTTATCTTGTGAATTTTTGTTAATGTATTATACGAGCTATATTTTTCATTTGCCCAGAAAGACAGCTTGTATAACGCTTTTGAAAGTTTCTGCTCTGTAAAGTCTTTAGAGCTGACAGTCTGTTAGGTTTGTTTTTATCTTCATGCTAAAGTGTCAATTGGTGGTTTTGTGAACTGGTCAGAAATTCACAGGTCTTAAATGTTTTGGGAAAATTTATATCGGACACTGCTCTTTGTCTAGCAAATAAAAGATGTTAATATATTCCTGTTACTGGCATGTGCACGACTATGTTATTAGAAGCCACTTTATCATTTTCCTGCTTTAAATAGAAATGTCTATTTATGAATTCTGCTTGTAGTTTTTTCACAAATAAAATAGTAAAATTTAAATCTGGAAGCTTTAATTTTTTACAGATTTTTAACCTTCAAAAAAGGTGATTCCCCAGTTTTGTTGCAGTTTTTATCTGCTTATGCTAAAGAAGGTTTTTTTTACGTAATTCTCCCCCAGAATCAGATTTAGCTTCTAAAATGTAAGTCCTTTTCTGCCTTTCCTCACTCCTCACTAAGCTGAGCAGAGTTCAGTTAGGTATAGGCTTTACTAATAACATGTAAAGAAAGACCCTGAATGGGAGCCAAAGACATTTCATATTGAACAATAAGCATGCCTAATCTAAAAGTATTCAGAGGACTGTTCCCTCAACATCAATAGGCAAAGAGGAAATTGTCCCCATTTCAGGAAATGATAGTATGTCAGAAATTATAAACTAAAAGTTGACCACATGATTTACCCTACTCAGGCAGTTATTTACTTGAAAATTAATAATGTAAGAATTGATTTGAATATTTGCTATGTGTTTCTGGAGCATCCAAATAAGTTAGAAACTGTGCAAAAGCAGACATCTTACTTAGCATAGTGCCTGGCATGCAGTTAATACTTAAGTACTTTTTTTTTTTTTAATCCATTAGATAGCAGATATCAATGGATAGATAGAAAGTTCCATCCTTATTAAGGGGATGCCAGTACTACCAAGGTAGTCCTACTGGAAGAGGAAGCAATTTCTGGGCTAGATCTGATTTAGGAGGCTTTCAGAGGAAGGACAAGGGGCTATTTTAAGTCCTTTCCCTCCACCCATAAAGGTCGATAATCTCCCATTATTGAAAAAGCAATTGATTATTTTTTCTTATTGATTATATTAGTCATTTCAACAAACTGAAGAAATACAGTTGAACTTTACAACTTCAGAAGAATTCCCTGTAAGAACTGGTATTTTCTATCCAGCATCAGTTCTTCTTTCTTTTTTCTTTTTTTTTTTCTTTTTCTTTTTTTTTTTTCAGGGCAATGAGGGTTAAGTGACTTGCCCAGGGTCACACAGCTAGTAAGTGTCAAGTGTCTGAGATCGGATTTGAACTCAGGTCTTCCTGAATCCAGGGCTGGTGCTTTATCCATTGTGCCACCTAGCTGCCCCCACATCAGTTCTTACATACATATATGTAGTTAGGTATGTTGCCAAACCATATAATCAGAGAAAGAATAACCCCCCAAAACTTAGCTGTGTCAGAGAAACTTTACATTTAGATAGTTGTCACTGTAATAATTCCTACTGAATTCTTAGACTAGATGGTATTAGAAGTCCCTTCTAGCCCTATTCTGTCCTAACGTAAGATTGTTCCTGATGTATTCCTAAAACAGCCCTTTGCTCCATACATAGGAATATGCTAAAAGGCAGGTTCAACCCTTCAAATTAATGTTTGGAAACTGACTTGTACTTCTTGAAGAGAAAATTAGCCAGTATTTAATATTAGCAAGTACATACTTTAGGTTATTGCTTCCCACACTCCAGGTGAAATTCTTCTGAGCATCTACAACAGTGAAGGAAACTGAGGAAGGGTGAGATCCAAGCATTTTCCTGGGTTGTCTTGTTATGTGGGGCACTTGGGCTTATCCTATTCATCAGAAACTATTTGGGAACATGGACAGTGGTGGCTGAAGCACCTAAGCCTCTTCTCATCTTGGTTTCTTGATGACCTTACAAGGTCTCAGGTCCTAAGGCTCAGGTCTAGTGGAAAAGGAGCCAAGTTGTCCTTAGCCTTCACCCTAACAAAGCCATGAAGTGCTGGGGGTGGGGAGGAAAGATGATGTATTTAGTATCAGTATTCCTAAATTGAATGCTCAAAGTACTCCACTCCGGCTTTCCCATCCTTCCTACTTATTACACTGAGGGAGCAAGAGACATAAGTGGAGCAGAATGTGGAGGGGGTACAAAAGGCAGCTTGGCTGAGACAGGTAGAAAGGAGGCCTCCCCTTCCAACTAAAGATGATTTGGCACCACACTAAGGTCTGGCGTGATGGGAAAGGAGGAATTCCATTGAGTTAGCTAGCTGAACACCTACTGAGTTAGTCATGGGATAGAAGATATTTCACTACCCTAGCTTTAAAATGGAGAGGTTTGAACTAGACTTCTTAAGGTCTTTTCTGCTTTCAATCCAATGATCCTATGAACTTGGACATCAAGGTCACTGTCAGGATCACAACCTTAGTTAAGCAGAGCAGTATTACCAGGCCAGTGTCCCAAAACATGTCGAAAACCAACAGGGCTCAAGCACTTGCCAGATTTTAAATTTTGTTGTTTTTTAGCCTTCATTTTTGAAGCGCACCATTGATATCACAGGGTGATGACTTGCATGTAAGTGAGGTGGGGTTGCACAGTCATCAGCCTTCACTCTCTTCCAGTCATTGAAGTCCAGAGGCAAGACAAAAGTCAGGGCAACTTGCAAATGGCCCAGGATGCAGTGGCACTTTCACAAGCGCCTGTTTCAGGGGCCTTCATGGCCATTGGAAGAAATTGTTATTCCCCCATTCTGCCAGGAGGTCTTAATATGCCTGGGGTAGACATCCCCCTAATTCCCCTACAGGTTTGTGACCCATCAGTTACCCTTAACCTGATTTAGCCCATCTGCCATGATGGTGTGTGGTCACTGCACATGCTGTAGCTTCTTGGAGCTGCAGATAAGAAAAAGTAGAGATAATCATACATGTATATATAACCTATATCTGATTGCTCACCGTATCAGGGAAGGGGGAGGGGAGGGAGGGAACAAGGAATAAAAACTGGAACCCAAAACTAAATAAAAATGTTTATTACTTTGCAAAAAAGTTGGATAAAGGTGGACACTGAAGGTGGCTGAGCAGCTGAAAAGGGCTCGGTAAGCCCTCACATCAGACAGGGTAGTCCTCCCTGAATACCCTGTACTTCCTCATAGCTGTAGGGTTGGAAGGGTCCTTCTCTTCCAATCCTACCTCCAAAGAAATGTTAGAACTTGCCCGAAGTCGCCTAGTTAAATGGCATTCAATTTAAACTCCAAGGTTCTTGGATTGTCTATCCAGTGCCTCACTATGAGGTCATAGTTTCTACTTCACGCATATTACAGTTGGGTTTATTACGATAGGGCTGACCACTTCTCTTAACCAGAGAATATCAAATGACAAGGTTAGGCCATTTAAAAGATGTTGATTCTTAGAAAGAATAGCAGGAAACAAAACTAACAGCAGTTGAAGATTGAGTATGCTACTTAAAGCAAAAACTTAATCTAGCCCCAAAGGGTAAAGGGGGCCACTAAACATGTTAGCCTAGCAGATACAGCTACCAACCGTTGGATTGGCTACTGAAATGCTTAGGGAGAAAGGACCACAAATAATAGGGATCTTTTCAGCCACACTTCCTCAGTAACAGCAGCCCTGGGCAAAGGAAATGATATGTTACAGCCACTACAGGATAGAGAAATATAAATTGTATTCATTGCATCTTTCCTTTTAAAGGAATTTG
Source organism: Dromiciops gliroides (assembly GCF_019393635.1). Lineage (NCBI taxonomy): Eukaryota > Metazoa > Chordata > Mammalia > Microbiotheria > Microbiotheriidae > Dromiciops > Dromiciops gliroides. Next base: position 725,783,632 of record NC_057861.1, read on the forward strand.
TGGAGTTATTCAGAAGTCAACAGTGGACATAGATCATTGGCTCAGATTATAAAAGTTTACCGGGGTGGAAAATATGTGAATTTGAGGGATTCCCATATGCTAAGACCTCCTTATAAATTAGACTATAAAGTTCCTACCTCTCTTGCTTATAGAGATAATCTTGACAATGCAAACTAAGTCAGCAAACAAATAGGGTAATAAAGGCAAGAATCGGGAGTCTTCTTCCATTCATCATGAAACAATAAGTGCTGTATTTGCTGTTAATCATTTTACTCTGGATAGACAGATCCAACCCTCATGTGGGTGCCTAGAATAGACAAATAACTCTTGTGGCCTAGTAAACACAGAATTGAGACTACAGATATCTGACCATTTATTTTTCTTAAAAAAAAAATACGGATATCAAAATCCCTCTAATACCTAAGTTATATTTGGGAAAAGTAGAACAAACTGAAGGCAAACAGTATGGAGGGCAATGAAATTCAATCGAGCAAGCATTTATTAACCTCCTACTGTGTACCAGGTACCCAGCCAGAGACACAAAGACACAATGACACAGTTCTTGACATCAAGGTAATCTAGATCACATTTTAAGTAGCTGTCTGACGAAATGCTTTATCTTTTTCTTTTTGTCCCTTTCATCTCAGCCCATATGTCACAGAAAGCAGTAATAGCTTATTTGTTTTAAAGCATCTGAGCAGTTGGAAGACCGTGGACAAACTTAGGAGCCAGTGTCAGTTCTCCCCTCCAATTTTACACCAAATCCCCCAAGTTAAACATGACTACAAGCTTCGCTACCCTACATCCAGCTGCAGAGGGGGATCAGTTTCAAATAGGAGAAGCTACGGTAATAAAAGGTGATATCTGCATACCGAGAAAGGGCCTGGCATCCTAATTACAGTCATGGAGACACTTAACTGATGGTCGAGGACCAGTCAGAAAGAGAGCCATGATCTGAAGGGCCACTAATGCGTCATTATTGTGAGAGATTGAAAATCATGCTGTTTTGCTCCAACTTATTCACTCTTACTTAAAATGAATTCCTCTCTACTTCCAGGCAGCTAGCTGGTAACCGGTAGTGACTATCCCTTTGTGCCTATGAAATTCCTTGTATTGTCCCACCTCTGACAGATCTGAAACATTTAACCTTGTGGTAGTCCTTAAAGTGAGATGAGAAGAGTTGATGTGTAACAACAAGGGGGGAAAATCTCTCTCTGCTGGGCAATAGGGATGGAAAGGTAATGTCTAAATAAGTGATCAGTCTGTCTGACTGCTGTTGGGAAGGTTCATAAGCAAAGGTGGTGTCTTCTTGCATGCTTAGAAGCAAGGGCTGTCCTGGCTCAACCCTATTGTATTAGATTTAAGTCATTTCAAAAGGACCTCAGGAGGTGCTAGGACTATGTACAAGGTGTTACAAACTACTGAAGAAAGGCTGAGCTTAGGTTGGCATCTTTATAATAATCCATGACAACGAACAAAATGTTATTGATGGATGGATTGATGGGTGGGTGGATTCATTCATTCATTCATTCAACAATCATTTAGTTGCCTATGTTCAGGTTACCGTTCTAAGCACCAGGGTTCTAAAGATAGAAAAGTACATGCTCCCTGTCTTCAGGGATCTACTGGGGACAGTGGAAGTAGGGTTGGGGGGAGTGGGGTGGGTGAAGAACAATGCATAGACAGCTAATACAAAATAAATACAAGGAGAGTATTACTAGCTGTGTGTGACCCTGGGCAAGTCACTCGACCTCTATTTGCCTCAGTTTCCTGATGAGGAAAATGAGAATAATAACCATAGCACTTACTTCTCGTGCTTGTTGTGAAGATCAAATGAGATATTTGGGTTTTTTAAAAACAAAACAAAACAAATTTATACATTAATGTTGAGGGCTGGACTAGAGTTTAAGAAAAAAGGAAAACAGTATGATACAGTCCTGTACAGACATCATACAGAGCTGACCACTTGTCCTTGAGGATGTCCAAACAGATATTGCCTTGGGTGTCGACATTAGGATGGTAACAAGGTGTGACAAATTTCACAGTGGGACCATTCTATGGGTAGCCACTGGGGAACTCCAGGGAGAGCTTGTACTTCAGGTCTTCCATGGATGGTCCCAACCCATTTGAAGAGATTGTCTGACTCTGGGAAGGCGGAAATTCCTTTGTCTCCAGACATCATTAGGGTCATCAATTCCTGCTGTAACCTGTTGCCCACGGATCCTTGGGCTGCCCCCTACCCCAGGCTCAGCCTCGTTATACAGGAGGCGGTGGCAGCGATGGCAGCGGCCTGGTTGTGGTTCTGCGAGGCCACGAGGGACCAGAGATAAAAGCAAGAGAAACTCCTGGGCAGCAACTGCCTCAAATGAGATATTTGTAAAGCGCTTAGCACAGTGCCTAATATGCAATGTGTTAACCATAACGATAATCTTTTATTAGCAACTTGTGGGGGAGGTGCCAGGAAAATCCTCAAGTAAGGAACACACCTCTAGGGTGGAAGTAGGGGAGGGAAGAAAAAAAGGCAAAAAAAGAAAGAAAGAAAGAAAGAAAGAAAGAAAGAAAGAAAGAAAGAAAGAAAGAAAGAAAGAAAGAAAGAAAGAAAGAAAGAAAGAAAGAAAGAAAGAAAGGAAAAGAAAGAAAGAAAGAAAGGAAGGAAGGAAGGAAGAAAGAAAGGAAGGAAGAAAGAAAGGAAGAAAGAAAGAAAAAGAAAGAAAGGAAGGAAGAAATTTGCACGATAACTTTATTATATATTTAAAAGGAACAGCAACTTGCACATAATAGATTTGCAGTTTCCTGTGCAATCATCTTTTTTAAAAATTATACTGTGTTATTTAAAATGCTTGTTTTATTCCATAAACTAAAAATAAAGGTTTTTTTTGTTTTGTTTTGGGGGGTTTTGTTTTGTTTTTTACAAAGCTACTTTTAATACTCTGGGGTAAGCCCCGTAGGAATAAAAAACACTGGGAGAGGGTAGGCCCCCCACCCCACCCCGAGGAATGCCCTTAACGGACAGCAAGGCTGCCTGGGGCGAAGGATGCACAGAGGGAACCCACTGCAGACACAGGGCAAAGGGAATGCCATCAGTTCTGGGACCTGTGAGCGCTACAGGAGGAGGTGAGACCGTGACGGGACTGGCTCCAGGCACACGGTCTATCGGCAAGAGAGATGGGCGTGAGCCAGAGTTACTTGGGCTCTCCTTCTTCTCATTGGCCTTTTTCTGCTTCTGTTGCATTATCTCCGAGTCCCTGGAGGTAGAGATGATGGGGCATTGGGGGTACCAGAGGGCAAAAAAGGACAGGACGCAGGGGATAAAGGGCAGAGAGGATAAAATGGATGTGGGCAGGGGTAATCAGTGTGTAGATGAATTGCTCACAACCCTGTGAGGCCACAGAGCTGGAGCTCAGAAGACAGATACCTTCCTTTTACATGACCAAAAACCTCACCATACAGACCCAGACTGTGCCTCATCACACTTAGCAATACTGGGGGGGGGGAGGGGGACGAAGATAAAGAAAGAGCACAGAAGGGGAACATGGGACCCAGAAACACAGCAATACCTGAAACGTAGCTAACCAAGACTGTAAGTCATACTGACGCTGTCTAGCCAAGCCTTTTCTATATGGTCCTAAGCTACCAATTTGTAGGGCTGGCTCAGTCCTGCAGTGGGGTGAAAGGAGGGGAAAGAGGAGAGACTGCCTCTAATACATCCTCTTGCCTCCACCCTCCCCCATCCTTCCAAATCTCTTGGGTGTTTCCATCTTCATCTGGTCCTCCACCCTCTCCCCCGCCCGGGGGCTACCTCTGCTTTCGGGCAGCGGCAGAGAGCCTGTCATCCGGGCGTTTTCCCTTGCCTGAGTCGCTTTGCTTTCTCATGTTTTTCTGGCGGGCAAGCTCACGCTGATTACCGTGGGTCATGGCGACAGCAGCAGCTCCGCAAAAATAAAGTTTTTAAAATGTTTAAAACATGAAATGTCATGGGGTTTGACCAGGCAGAGAGAAAATTCCAGATGATGCAGACAAAACTTGAGGGGTGGAAATGTGTAGGAGTCGATTTGGCTTGATTAGAGCAGATGTTGGGGTTTGGGGGGTGTAATCATGTATAATCCCAGGTAGGGGAGCTCAGACTTGGTCCCCTGGCCCAGAAGAGCTATCCCAGATTCACCAGTGAGATTGTGTTGGTTCCTAGTGACGGGTATATTTCTAGGGCCATTGTCTTTTTTATGTACCAGTGAATTGCAGAGTATTACTGGAAGAAGGGTTCACACTAAAATTGTAGGTGGTAGCCATTGAGGGGCAGTGGGTGGTAAGAGGTTGTGGAAAAGTTCTTCATCAAAGGAAGACAAGGGATGGACTGATCCAGGTGACTGGGCCCTCTCCCTTACCCAGTCATTCACATACTAGCATTACCATACCAGCCTTTGCTCTATCCACCGCACCACCTAGCTGCCCCAGGTCTCATCTTTCTAAGCTCAATTATTTTAGTTAACTTGAACTTCCTACAGTGTATGGCTTAAGCCACTGCTGATGAACAGAGATCACATTCTCCTCTCCACTTAGCAAATATTAATGGATTCATTGGAAAGACACTGAATGATGCCTGCAAGGTTGGGAAAAAACAGGTATACTCATCTATGGCTGGTGACGTTGAAAATGTGAAAAATTTGGGGTTGAGCAATCTGGAAGTATATTGTAAAAGTGACAGGAAAAACATTTATACATTTGGTTGCAATCGTTCCATGGTTGGGAATATTCCCTGAAAGTGTTATCAAAAACAGACCCCAGGGGACAGCTAGGTGGTGCAGTGGATAAAGCACCAGCCCTGGATTCAGGAGGACCTGAGTTCAAATCTGGCTGGCCTCAGACACTTGACACTTACTGGTTGTGTGACCCTGGGCAAGTCACTTAACCCTCATTGCCTTGCAAAAAAAAAAAAAACCAAAAAAACCCAGACCCCACCCTGCCCCAACTGTCTGTGCAAAGATTTTCAGAGCAGCATTATATGTGTAGTGGCCTCTTTGGCCTTATTTTCCCAACCTGCTACTCAGAGATTGCAGGTTGAGTCCTCAGGTGGTGGCTTTAGTTACCCCAGGTTCAAAGCTATATTGTGAATCTGAACTCCTCAAACTCTACTTCATAAGCTCCCAGCAATGTACTCGCCTTTAATTGTCAGACAGGGACCTTTTCCCCCTCTTAATAAAATAGTATCTGCCATATGGGATGGTTCTCAAGCAAGGGGGGGATACATGGGGTTCCATGCTGATGTAAGAAACAGAAATCATCAATTTTAAAAAAGGGGGAGGCAGCCATTAGACACAATTACTAAGGCATTTACTCAGAAGTGGCTACAAAAATTTCCCCTATAAATCTGGGGCACATTCTCCCACAAATATACACAGGATCAGGGGAAAGAGTAAGCTAGAGTATACTCTATACTATACTAGAATCAACTAATGGAGAAGGCACAACATTTGTGAGAACATGTGACTAAGGTGATTTCCACTTCGCCAGCTTCAGGATGTCCCCTCTCTTCTCCTTGTTGTCCCCTGGGAGTCACTGTCTCTATTGGGAAGGTCACTTGGTTGATCTCCCTGTGTCTACTCTTCTCTGTGGCTCAACCCCTGATTGCAAGGATTCTTGGCTATATAACAGTCTCTCTTCTCTGTGGTCAGGTATCATACTCCAAAGAGGGACTGGACATGGGTCTCTTGTCTCAACTGGCTTTGCTTCAGAGTGATATATAGCTTGTAGGAAGGAGAAGGAGGAGGAAAGAGAGAAATTCTCTCCTCTCTTCTCAAATCGATTCCCTCTTCCACTTCTAGTCCTAAAATGCTCAAATCCTCATACTTTCTCCAGGGTCGAACTATTCTAAATATCCAGGAGCATAGCCCTGGCACCATGTTAAAATGTTAATAATGCAGATTAAATTGAAAAGTGTATCATGAGCATATTTTATTTTTTCCCCCTAGATCCAGTTGTTAAAAGATTTTACCATCACATTCTGAAGAGGGGCAATAACAATACCAGAACCAGAACTGTTTGTATAGAACTCTGCAAAGTAAGTAATAAACAGAATGAAACAGATTTTAAAGCAATGGGGTAAATTTGATCTCATAGATTTATTTATTTATTTATTTTAAAATTTTTTGTGTGTGCAGGGCAATGGGGGTTAAGTGACTTGCCCAGGGTCACACAGCTAGTAAATGTCAAATGTCTGAGGCCGGATTTGAACTCAGGTACTCCTGAATCCAGGGCCAGTGCTTTATCCACTGCACCACCTAGCTGCCCCTGATCTCATAGATTTATATGGGGGATGTGTCTCATCTAGGATTGAAAGTATGGAGGCTATCCCTTGAATCCAGGTCCACTGATCATAGAGCTGGCTCTTTTTTCAATACACAGGGCTTAACACAATGCCCAGCACATAGTAGGTGTTTAGTAAATAGAACTACTTGGATAGATCTACTGGAGCTCCCAATTCTACTCCAAGCTGAGCAGCAGATGAATTTTTGACTTGCCTTAGTGATAATTTCAGTTTTCAAAAGTTGGAGAAAATGACAAATAGAACATTTTGGGGGGGACATGATTCTGAACAAACAAGGACAAACTGGTTGCCAAAGTGGAAATGATTGGAACCTTGGAAGGAGGTAACCACAGCATCTTAAGTTGGGATTTGGGTTGGGAGGAACATAAAACTTAATCCAATGCACACCCTAGACTTTGAGCAGGCTAATTTCACAGGGTTCCCCTCCCCCTGAACAGCTAAAATCTCATGGTCTAAAACTCCTGAGGGAAATTGACACAAGGGTCAGTGGTCTGGTCTGAAGATGGTATGGTCTGAAGATCAAAATTCTGATGGCACAAACACAACTCATTTCAATGAGGAAGAAAAGAAGGATCTGTTTAAAGAGACTGATGAGGCTGTACCAGGAATTTGTCAACGAACTTTGATTTTTAAGAGTGCTGTATTTAAAAGAGTACTTGTCAGAGGTAAAGTTACAGTTATTCCATGTATGATAATGGGCAAATCACTTTAATCTCTCTGAACCTCAGTTTCCTCATCTGTAAAATGAGAGTTGGCCTAGATGAATTCTAAGGTCCCTTCTAGCTACTATTGTTTTTGTCTACTCATTCAGCCTCGTTCAACTCTACGTGACCCCATGGACAAAATCCATGGGGTTTTGTCGGCCAAGATCCTGGCTGGAGAGGTTTGTCGTTTCCTTCTCCAGAGTGTCCCCATTTTACAGATGAGCAACTGAGGCAAATAGGAGTTAAGTGACCAGGGTCACAGGGCTAGTAAGTATCTGAGGCCAGATTTGAACTCATCTTCCTGACTCCAAGCCCAATGCTCTATTCACTGCACTACCCTAGCTGCCCACTTCTAGCTATAAGATCCTATAAGTACAAAAGATGTGACAAAGGCAGATGACTGAAGACAAGCACAACAGAGTATCATTGTTCTATAAAAAAATGACTGGTACAACAAATGCTAATCGTCACCCAAAGGACTTTTTCAGAAAGAAGATTAAGTAAGGGACAAAACTATTGCATGAGCAGGGTAGTGAGAAAGGGTAATGGAAAGATGACAGAAATACTCAGTTCTTCTGTTTCTGTTTTCTCTACCAAGGAGAAAGGACTTCAGATCGGGAAATATAGAACAAAACACATGAGGGGTCTCCCATCCACACATCCAGATTATTCAAAATTCCTTAGAAGATAATAACAACAGATATGGCCCTATTTGTCAACTCTCTGCTAATAAATACCAGACAAGTCATAAATCAAAAAGATGTATGCTTGGCAAAGTTATTTACCACTGTGGAGGGAGGAGAGCTAGTACAGAATCTATAACGAAGAGGGATTCTCTATGGATGGTGAGAATTTCCAAAATCTCCAAATGTTTCTGTTTGTGGAGGACATCATGCTTATTTCATCAAATACAAGAACATTGCCGAGCCTCCTAGAGACACCTATAATTACTCAGAGGAGTTCAGCTTGTCCATCTACACAGAAAAGACCAAGTGGATGGACAATATTTGTGGCCAAGATTCCAACAATCCTTTGTGTGTACCTCTACAGAGTTTATTTGAAAGCATATCTATCTGAAACAGATGAGACAGACAACAAGATGGGTTCAAAGTTGAACAGGAGAAGGAGAAAATGATGGATTGCTCCCAGAAAATGACAAAGCTCCTTTACTGACCACAAGCACAGACAAGCCTTTTCCATGCAAACATTGTTTCTGTTTGTCAGTGAGAAATGGAACTCTAAAAATGAGTTATCACACAGAGAACAATGGAGAAATACCCAGGACATTTGTGCTGGCTTGAACCCATAATAACCAAGGAGAAGAAACTCCAAGGAACTGGAGGAAAGGCCATCATGAATGGATTGGATGACAGGAAGAGAGGTGGGGGTGATCATGTGGCAAGAGTGAGGCATAACAGGGGTGTAGCTAGAGTGTTTCATGAATACCCTCAAGATAGAAGGAGAGGGGGGCGGCTAGGTGGCGCAGTGGATAAAGCACGGGCCCAGGATTCAGGAGTACCTGAGTTCAAATGAGGCCTCAGACACTTGACACTTACCAGCTGTGTGACCCTGGGCAAGTCACTTAACCCCCATTGCCCTGCCCCCCCCAAAAAAAAGATAGAAGGAGAAGAGAAGTACCTCTAACATGTCCAATTACAGTCACACAGGATGGGCAGATATGGAAGAGTTAAGATTTGTATCATTATAGGAAACTTCTAAAATGGTGAGATTACAGATCCATTTGGCTATGTGTAACTCCTAGATTGTCATGAAGTTTAAGTGAATTAACAATTTATGTAAAGGCTTTGGAAACTTCAAAGTGGTACTGAGATATCCCTTATCTATTATTATTATTATTATTATTATTATTACATTATCATTGTTCTTATCACCAGAGTAAGCCTCAGTGTCAGCCCTTACCTAATGGGTTGCGCCAGGGTCCCTGTTACTTGGGGGAAGGGTGAAAAGAACCAGAGATCTTTCCATGTCCCAGTGCTGGTCCCTTAAGCCCTCTGCAATCCGAGTCAGCAGTTTCGTGTAACAAATCTTAACAGGTCTTGAAATAATCCATCTGGCACCAATTCTTCCACCCCAAGATTCAGAACAGATTGCTTGGAGCACATTAAAAAAGAAAAAAAAAGCATGTCTTAAGAGTTGAAGAAAATATACCTGCTCCTTAAGGAAAACTGGAATTGATCACTGTTATCAGAGCCAAGCTCCAATCAACTTCTAGTGTTGATGGGGGTGAGAAAGGTGAAGGAATAGGGGGAGGAGGAACCTGTGACATGGATGGATAGGGTGAGTTGCCCCTCCCTGGAGTGGCATCTCTCTTGGCACCTTAAGTGATCAGGCAGGAGCCACCAGCCAATGGCTATACACAGGAAAAAGATATCTTGCCACCCAATCCTCTGGTGGCAGTCATGGAGAATTCTTTTGTAACAAGTCACTGGGCTTTGTTGAAAAGTAGGACCTGTGTGTTTTTGGGTTTCTAAGTTGTACAGGATGGAATGTCTTCAGCTGGAGAATTCTTGCAGCTTTAGAAGCAAATGTTCACTTCAAAGGGCAACTTTTTTTCTTTCCCTCACATGCATAAGCTACTCCCGGAACCTTTATGGATCACCCATTTCCTGGAGGTCAGTGGTTCTAATTTGTCTGATAGAAATAGTTACTCTCTTAAAACCAACTCAAAAATCTCTCAGGCAAGAAAAAAAGACATTATTGACATCATTGTTGGTAAATAATCTGGCCTCAGACACTTCCTAGCTGTGTGACTCTGAGCAAGTCCCTTAACCCTGTTTGCCTCAGTTTCTTCATCTGTAAAATGAATGGCAAATCACTCCAGTATCTTTGCCAAGGAAACCTCAAATGGGCTCACAGAGAGTTGGACAAGATTGGAAAATGACTGAAATACATGTGTGTGTGTGTGTGTGTGTGTGTGAGTATAAATAGTATACTGAGGAGCAGGAGAAGCAATGTAGTTTAATGGATAAACACTGGCTTTGGAAGCCCAAGATCTGTCTGGATTCATGTCCTGCCTCTGACATGTACTTTCTGTGAGACCAAGCCTTCCTCTCTTCCTAACATTCCCACTACTGCCAAGGACACCACCATCCTCTCCATTGCTCAAGCTCACAACCTAGATATGACCCTCAACTCTTCACCCTCTTTCACCCCTACATCTAATCTAAGTCCTATCAGTTTTACCTTCACACTATTACTCCTGTGTGACTCTTCCCTCCTCTGACACTGCTGCCACCCTGGTGCAGACTCTCATCATCTAGTACCTGGATTGTTGCAATAACCTCTATTGTGGTGGTTAATCTCTTTTTTTTTCTTTTCTTTTCTTTCTTTCTTTCTTTTTTTTTTTTGCGGGGCAATGAGGGTTAAGTGACTTGCCCAGGGTCACACAGCTAGTATCAAGTGTCTGAGGCCAGATTTGAACTCAGGTCCTCCTGAATCCAGGTCTCGTGCTTTATCCACTGGGCCACCTAGCTGCCCTTAATCTATTTTCCTGAAAACTCTCCATTCCAGTCTGTCTTCCACTCAGCCCAGCTTTGACCAAGTCACACCCACCCTCTTATTCAATAAACTTCTGTGGCTTCCTATCATCTCTGGGATCAAATAAAAAAACCTTTTATAATTTGTCCCTTTCCTTGACATCTTCCACCTTACTTCTCTTCACATATGCTGTGATTCAGTGAATCTGCCCTCTTAGCTAAATCTCACACAAGAACTACATCTCCCAGTTCTATGCAATTCCACTGGCTATCCTCTATGCCTGGAATTTTCTCCCTCCTCATCTTTACTTCCTGGGGGAGGGTGTTGGGGGAAAAGACAAATTTAGATTTTTATGTGTTGGGTTCAAGATGTCTGTGGGAGGGGCAGCTAGGTGGCGCAGTGGATAGAGCACCGGCCCTGGAGTCAGGAGTACCTGAGTTCAAATGCGGCCTCAGACACTTAACACTTACTAGCTGTGTGACCCTGGGCAAGTCACTTAACCCCAATTGCCTCACTAAAAATAAAAAAAAGAAAGAAAGAAAAAAAAAGATGTCTATGGGAAATCCAGTCAAAATGTCCAATAGATAGCTGGAAATGCAAGACTAGAAGTCAGGAGAGGGGGAAGAGCTGACTAAATAGATTTTCTGGAAATGATCATTGAATCTCTGGGAGCAAATGACATCACCTCAGGAAATAGTATAGAGGGAGGAGAGAAGGCCTAGGCCAGAGACTTGGAGGGCATCTGCAGTTAGCAGGCACAATGAAGATCCTACCAAGGAGACTTGAGGAGTTGTTAGACAAGTAGGGGGACAACTGGGAGAGAGCAATGTCATGAAAACCTAAATACAACGTGAAGAAGAGTAATTGACAATGTTAAAGGCAATATAGAAGTCAAGAAGGAGTCAGAAAAAAACCCACTAGATTAGGCAGTTAAGAGATCTTTAGTAATTTTGGAGAGAGGAATTGAATGGTGAGATTGGAAGCCAGATTGAAAAGAGTTAAGAAGAGAATGAGAGGAAAATTGAGGCATTGATTTTTTATGGCCTCAGGAATTTTACCCATAAAAGGGAGGAGACCTATAGGATGATAATTAGCCAGGTTGGATGGATTAAGTGAGGGTTTTTGGAGAATGAAAAAGCTATGAACATGCTTATAGGCAGCAGAGAAATAGTCAGTAGACAGGGAGGGAGGGAAGATTTGTGAGAGAGTAGAGGGGGCAATCTGCCAGAGAAGATAGAATGAAATAGGATCACTTGTGCAAGTACAAGGGTTTGCTTCGGCAAGGAGAAGGGCCCTTTTCATATGAACCTGGGAGAGGTTGGTGAAGAGAGGTCTCTCATTGCATGGCCTCAATTTTATCACTGGAATATGAGGCAAAGTTCTCGCTGACTCACTAATGTGAGAAAATAGGAGAAGGAGGAGACATGGGAAGTCTCAGGAGGGATGAAAAAGTTTGGAGAAGCCACTGCGGTGGGTGGGATAGTGAAAAATTATGGAGATGCCACAGTGAGATTATGCAACATAAACTTATAGTGGACCCAGTTATCATGTTTTTATCATTTTCTCTAGCTTCATTTAACATGTGAATAGGAGCAAAGAGGGAGTTTGGCTGGAGTAATTAGAGACTGGGGGTTTGGCAGGACAAGACGAGTGATAAGATAAGGGAGCAGGAGACTTGAGAGAAGAGGGCAAGTATAGAGTTGAACTAGTCTTCCAAAGAAAGTCAAGATAGGGAAGGGAAAGGAGTGTAGCCAGAGAACTGAGGGGCCAATGGTTTGGGTGTCATGGTGAGGATGGAGAACAAGAGTTGGGTCATAAGCACAGAGAGAGGTAGAATAGTAGTAGATTATGATCAGATAAAGGAACTCCCTGAATGTGGAAGTAGTGCCTTTGTGGGTGATGACAAGATCAAGGGTATGACCATATTTCTGTGTAACTGAGGTGGGTGGAGGAGTAAGTTATGGGATGGGAGGAAGTTAAGGAACTTGGAAGTTAGGGTATTTGAGTGTGCATCAATATATATGGTGAAATCTCTTTGTATGAGGCCAAGAGGTAGGTAGGGGAGAAAGACTGTGGATTGAGACTCTGAACTCACTGAGAAAGGAAGAAGAAGGTCCCAGAGTTTGATAAACAACAACTACCAGAAGCTTGTTTGGGTGAAATATATGGCTTGAATGAACCTCAAAGGAGGTGAGTTCACTGAATGAGGGAAGTGGAGAGAGAGTCTGGAAGTGACAATAGGGAATAAGGAGTGTTCCAACTCCTCCACCATGCCCCGTGAGTCTGGGAGTGTGAGGGAAAGTGTAGCCAGTGTTGGAAGTACTAGCCAGGAAAGCCGGGTTATTGGGAGAGGGCCAGGTTTCAGTTAGTACCAGAAGGGAGAATAGAGAAAGAAAAGAGGTTAGAATGAAATCGAATTTGTTCCCCATAGAGCAGGCATTCCAGAGAGCACCAGGGAAGTGGTGGGGACACCTTGAGCTGGGTAGTGCAACGATTGTGTTTGAGGGGCATTTATTGAATTTCTTTTCCTTTTTTATTTACTTCTCTGGGTAGATCTTATTTTCTTTCAGTAGAATTGTGAGAGTTGTAAGAGCAGGGACTGTCTAGCATCATGACTAGCACGGAGAAGCTGCTTGGTGAAAAGAATTGAATTGAATTGGTGACAGATCCTGAGACTCACCCATCATTTTGTCTCTGGATTGAATTTTCTTCTCCTGTTTGTTTTTGGGTGTTCTTTTTTTTAAATTTGTCTCCAGAGTGGCAAACCACCACATTAGCAAATGGCCAGAGGGCTGTGTGGGTGAGCTCCTTCCCACAGTCAAACCCTAATTGGCTGATTCACTTTGGTAATTACCCCTGTGCCTGCTGCCCCTGGAGCCTAGGTGTGGCTTGGCATCTCAGGTATCTGGCAGCAGAAGCCTTCCAGCTGTGTGCCCCCCTGTTTGGATCCTCTGAGAACTTGGTAATTAATGCCAAGTCCTTGGCATTCACCCTTCTGTGCTGAGCTCCCATAATCTAATCTCTTATGGGATTCCTTCCCTCTCTTTAAAGTCTCTAGTCATTGGATTTATTTATTTATTTATTTATTTATTTTTGCAGGGCAATGAGGGTTAAGTGACTTGCCCAGGGTCACACAGGTAGTAAGTGTCAGGTGTTTGAGGCCACATTTGAACTCAAGTCTTTTTGAATCCAGGGCTGGCCCACCTAGCTGTCCCCTAGTCATTGGATCTTAAGAGTAGAGGTTCAGAGGATATTCCTGAGGCTAGAAGGGAGCTCTGAGGCCATCCAATTCAACCCCGTTATTTTACAGATGAGAAAACTGGATTTAGGAAAGAAAGAATAGTGATTCTCAGGGGAATCAGCTCCATCAGTGGGTGATAAAGGGTGGGAACACAGCTGGAGGTTATGTGGTTGACTGCAGTGGACTACAGCGCTTTTCAAGTAAACTTATGGGCACTTCAAAAACAAAATCATAAACGTGAGTCTTGTTTGTCCTTGTAAAGCTCAGGAGTAAAGATATCAGTATGCCTGGTGGTCCCAGGCAATACCTATAAACAGCATAGAAACTAGTTTTACTTCCTAACTTAATGCAGCCCATTTAAACTCTGGGGGTCGTTATCCTAACTTCCACTCAGTCTGGCATGTTGAGTCTCTAGTGAGTGGCTGTATCCATCCCTTATGGTTCTAGAAGTTACCCTGAGGGTTTGGGGTGGTTTCTAATGCTATCTGATTGAGCCCCAGTTACAGTTGGGATCTACCCTATTTCACTGATTGACCCAATGATTAAGGCTCCAATATCGCTTAGTTAAGTTGTTAGTTGACAGCAATTAGCTCTTACAAAGGGATATTTCCTGAGATGATCTATGGAGAATAGAAATACAAAAATATCTCTCTTCCCTGCCCCATCCTCTCACCCAAAAAGCCAGTCCTGGAGCAAGTGGGTTGTACTTCAGGGCTACATTGGTGAATTGGATTTGCCTGCCAACAAACCCTGATAGGAATAACAAATCCTACATCTCAGGTTGGTGGACTTCCTGACCCTTCAAGATTCACAGTTCTAACCTACTCCATTAACCTGTTCCAGTATTCTATTATCCGAGAGCAGGAAAGAATAGATTAACAGCAGAGACAAGAAAACAGCCCAGTTCAGCTCATGGCCATGTGTCAGCCCCGATTTGCTGGGGAAAAATGGTGCTAGTCACCACTTTAAATACAAATCCATTCTTTCCAGGGGCTGAGGTGTTAGAGGAAAATGGGCTCCTGGTTTCAGAGGTATTTGCTTTTTGGTTCCATAGGTTATCAAATGACTACCATTTATATATTGCTGTAAGGTCTGCAAAGCACAGTACAAATATCGCTCATCAACACAGTGAGGTAGGTACCATTATCATCCTCATTTTACAGATGATTAGACTGAGGCAGACAGAGGTTGAGTGACTTGCCCAGGATCACACAACTAATAAAGTATCCAAGGCCAGATTTGAACAGAGGTCTTCCTGATTGCAAGGTCTGGGCTTTAGATGTCCAGTAAATCATTATCTTTTGCTTTTCTTCTTTTATTTATATCTCCATAAAAGCTAATCACTGTGGGACAGCTAGGTGGCATAGTGGATAGAGCACTGGCCCTGGATTCAGGAGGACCTGAGTTCAAATCCGGCCTCAGACACTCACTAGCTGTGTGACCCTGGGCAAGTCACTCAACCCCAATTGCCTCACCCGAAACAAACAAACAAATAAATACATAAATGCATGAATACATACATACATACATAAATAAATAAAAATAAAAAATAAAAAAAGCTAATCAGTGTTAATTGGTTAATTGAAATTGAGGAGAGATAAACTGGTCAAAATTATATTGGGGCAGCAATCACTGGTTAGATGGTAGAGGAGCTAGTGACTAGTTGATAGATATTTGAGGAGGGAGAAGAAATGAACTGGATGGGGGCTTGGGAACAATAGCATTAGAAAGACACTCCTAACCCCTCAGGATTACCTCTAGAACCAGGTAAAGAGAGGTAGTTAGATATGTCCTGGGGACCTGACTAGCTAATATGAATGGGGATTGGTAGAATGAGTCCAAAGCTTGTACACTACAACTTATTTATTTTTGCATTTCTATTTATCCCTTCTTCCTTATAGAATGTAAACTCCTTGAGGGCAAGAATTATTTTTTTTTTAAAGTTTGTCTTTTCATTCCCCTATGGCTAAAACATTGCCTGACACGAGAATAGTCATTTAACAAATGCTTATGGAAAAGAACTACATAACACATTGACTATAAAATATAAATTATATACATACATATACATATATAGGTATATAAATGAAAAGACAAGAGGAAGTTGAACTTCAAGTAACAGAAAAACCAAACCTACTTTTTTGTTGTTGTTTTTCAGTCACACCCAACTCTTTGCGACCCCATTTGAGGCTTTCTTGACAAAAATACTGGAGTGGGTTGTCATTTCCTTCTCTAGCTCATTTTACAGATGAGGAAACAGGGTTAAGTGATTTCCCCAGGGTCACACAGCTAGTAAAAGTGTCTGAGGCCAGATCTGAGTTCAGGAAGATGAGTCTCCCTGACTCCAGACCCAACTCTCCATCCACTGTGCTCTTCCCTTACAGCAAAGACGTAGGGGACTACCTTAAAAGGCCATGCTTCTGGGGCAGCTAGGTGGCACAGTGGATAGAACAGCAGCCCTGGAGTCAGGAGGACCTGAGTTCAAATCCAGCCTTAGACACTTGACACTAGCTGTATGACCCTGGGCAAGTCACTTAACCCCAACTGCCTCACCAAAAAAAAAAAAAAAAAAAAAAGACCATGCTTCTGTACTGAGTGTTTTTACTTAATTATCTTCATCACAAGGGTAGGTTCAGTGGTTCAGTCTGGTGGTAGATGGGAAATGATAGCAAGGTAGGCACAACAGACATTAATAAAAACAGATTTTAAAAGAAAAACGAAACCAAAAATGTTGAACCGGTGACCTCGGCTCTGAGTACTCTTGTTCCCTGGAGCTCATCTGTGTTATATCACCTTCTTCCAACTGCCAGAAACAGCCTCTTCCTCTTCCTCTTTTGAAGTTCATCTCTTTTGGACTGAATGTTAAGGTTTCATTTCCTGTCTCCTCTTTCTTCTCTTGGTGGAAATTTTGCCCAAAGGGAGAGAATTATTGCTGAAAAATGTCTCTCCACCCCATCCTAAATGCTTAGAATGCTTTCTAGGGTTTCAGTGTAGCCTTAGGGAAGAGTGTACAAAAGATCTACCTCCCTGAGGTCTAGCAGCTCTCATGTGAAGGCTTGCTCAGCCTTTTTCAGGGTTGCTCGTCCACTTTGGGTGTCCATCTCTCACCTGTGGCTCCAAGAAGCCGTAGCATGTGAAGCTACCACACCCTGGGTAAAACTGTCTTGGAAGTAGGCTAAACCAGGTAACTGACAGGTCTTGGACCTGCCATTGAGTTAAGGGAATGTGTACCCCAAGCATGTGAAGACTTTCTCTGGTGGAATGGGTGGATAAGAAAAAATTGTTCCAACAGTCATGAAGGGGGCTGAAGCAGGGGATGTGGAGGAAGCCTTCAGGTTGGTCAGGAATTCAAGACCTCAAGGTCATCCAGTGCATCCTGGGCCATTGACAGTTGTCCTGCCACAGAACTTCAATGGCTCTGGGAGAGTGAGGCTGACAATCTCCTGTCATTCTTCCTAACTTAAATCCAGTTCGAATGCAAGCCAAAGCATCACCCTGTGATGTCATTGGTTCTCTTCAAAAACAAAGGATGAACAGCGACAAAAGATGCAAGGACCCAGCCCCAGACCTAGACCTCATTGGGACCAAACACAGCTTCCCAGAATACCAGTTCTTCCTTTAAAGACCTCTCCGAGTCTCTTGAGAAGTCTGTCCAAGGGATCGGCCTTGACCTTGAACCCTAGGACTTGCTTCTTAAGGATCTTTCAGAGGATCATAGGATCATAAATTTCAGGCTGGAAGGGACTTTGGAGGACATTAAACCCAATTCCTTCATTTTACAGATGGAGAAACTGAACCCCAGAGAAGGGGAATGACTTGGCTCTTTCCATTAGACCAAGTTGCCTTACACTTCCTGATTATCTGAATTCTAAGCATCAAACCTTCTGAATTTCCTGGGACCCTGAGATGGATTGGCTCCTTAGGTTCAAAGATCTGATGTGCCCAAACCTTCATTCGCTGTCACCCTGTTCTACCTCTTCTGCCATTGACACCATCTATGAGTTTTCTTCCTGAGGTTCTACTTCTTTCTTTGATTTTCTCCTCTCCTGTCTCCACACACTCCAGGATCCAATATTGAATTTTCTGAAGTTTTATTTTTCTCCTTCTACCCTTAATATTTTCCCCAAACTTTCTTTTTTTAAAAAATTATAAACTTAAAAACATCAATAAACACAAATTTTTCTGCATACGAAACCCAGAAAAATAAGATGGTATGTGAAACTATGACTATTATGCGTGGATTGTTTCTTTTAAAATATGTATATTAATGGTAGTAATAACTCTTCCCCCCTTGTCTATGTCTCTTGTGTGTTTTAAAAAATGTTTCATTAACATTTTAAAAAGTAACATTACCCTCAGCACTCCCCCTTTCTTCCTCATCTTCTTTTGGGATTGTAGTTTTATAGCTATAGAAAAACTTAGAGGCCATTAAATCAACCCATTCAAATTATCAATGATAAAACAGAGGCACCAACGAGTTAAGTGACTTGCCTAGGATGATGTGATTAGTAGGTTTCTGAGGCAGGATTAGAATTCATGTCTTCCATGCCAAAGGTGAGTATGCTATTTGTTAAACCCAGACATCTTTCCTCATAATAAATAAGTACATTAAATAAGAAAACATCCATATATTGGTTATATCTGGAAATGTATATCATAGTCTGTACCTCTAGTCTAGCCCCTCTCTGCCTAGAGGTGGGAAGCAGGCTTCATTCCTGGTCTTTTGGAGTCAGGATTAGTCATTGCTTTGATCAGAATTCTTAAATCTTTGTGTGTGTGTGTGTGTGTGTGTGTGTGTGTGTGTGTGTGTGTGTTTTTGTGGGGCAATGGGGGTTAAGTAACTTGCCCAGGGTCACACAGCTAGTAAGTGTCAAGTGTCTGAGGCTGGATTTGAACTCAGGTACTCCTGAATCCAGGGCCAGTGCTTTATCCACTGTGCCACCTAGCCACCCCCAGAATTCTTAAATCTTTAAAAAGTTTTCTTTGCTTTACCATGTTGTCATTGTATCAGATGTTCTCCTGGTTCTGCTCACTTCATTCTGCATCAGGTCATATAACTCTTTCCAGGTTTCATAGAGTGTCTTTTCTGGGCGGGGTTGGGGAGGGGGGTTGGGAAGAGAATTTAAGAATCCAGACAAAGAACAACTACTTAGAAGTACATATAAAACAAATCTGCTTATATCCTGACTCAGTGGCTCAATAGGTCGTGACATTTTACTACCTATCCTATACTAAAGTTCTTCCTACCTTCTTATGACTAAGTAATAGAATCATTTCTAACTCCACGACTTCAGAAGAATTTAACTTGACACATACACCATCCTATCCCCTCCTACCTTCCCTATTACTGGAGAGGGCAACACCATCCTCCCAGTCCCTCAGGCTCCAAACGTAGAAGTCATCCTAGACTCCTCATTATTTCTCATCTCTCATATCCAAGCTGTTGCCAAGGCCTGTTGATTTCATCTTCACAACATCTGGTGAATATGACTCCTCTCCTCTGACATTGCCACCACTCTGGTGCAGGCCCCCATCCCCTATTGTAATAGCCTGCTGGGGAATCCACCTGCTTCAAATCTCCCCACTCCAATCCATCTTCCTTCAGCCACCAAAGCTCAGGTCTGATCACATCACCGCTACTCAAACAAACTCCAGTGGCTCCCTATCACCTTGAGGATCAAATGCCAAATGCTCTGTTTGGCCTCTGCAGCCTCCTCCTGTCTTTCCAGTCTTCTTACACCTGAGTCCCAAACATATTCCAACGACTCTAGCTGTACCACAAATAAAACAGGGCACCTCAGCTTCAGGCATTTTCTTTGGCTGTCCTCCATGCCTGATATGATCCTCCTCCTCTGCTCTGACCTCTCTGACATCCTTTGAGTCCCATCTAAATCTCATCTTCTATAAGAAGCCTTCCTGAACCCCTCTTAATACCAGCACTTTCTTCCTCTTATTTCTTTTTTTCCCATTCATAGCTTTTGATTTGTTCCCCTTATTAGATCGTGAGCTCCTTGAGGGAAGGGACTATCTTTTGACTCTCTTTTGTATCCCCAGCACTTAGCACAGTGCCTACCACATAGTAGGCACTTGATAAATGCCGATTGATCAATCATCCCCCCCAATTAATAACAGACATTCTCTATTGCAAGTGATAGCTTTGAGCAGTTTTCAGTAAGACATCTTCTGGTTCAAACTCAGGGTCCCTGGCTCTTTGGCTAAGCAATGAGGTCTTCGACTGGGAAATTAGAGATGTGGGATGTAGTCTTGGATCTACTACCAACTAGCTGTATAGGCTTAGCTTCTTGGGTCTCAGTTTCCTCATCTGTAAAATGAGAGGGATGGACAAGATGACCTCTAAGTCTCTTTTCAGCTCTAAATGGATGGTTCTGTGATCTCATAGGTGCCAGGTGTGCCAAGGTACCAGGAGGTTAGAGTCTGTAGCTGCCAGGCGTTTCTGTGATCTCTATCATCATTTCTTTTGCTAATTTCCAATGATACTATAAACTCATACACAGATCCTCTATAAATTTTCTTTTCTGTAACCAGTTACCTTTAGGTGATTGTTGTTTTTCTTTTTGGTGGTGCAATGAGGGTTGTGACTTGCCCAGCTAGTAAGCGTCAAGTATCTGAGGCCAGATTTGAACTCAGGTCCTCCTGAATCCAGGGTTGGTGCTTTATCCACTGCACCACCTAGCTGCTCCTGTAACCAGTTACCTTTAGACAGAGATTGCAAGGCACATATAGAGCTACTCCTGGGAAGGTGTTATTCTCCAGTTCCTGGGAATGGAGCTATTCTACTCCTTAAAGTGCTTAGCAAGTGCCTGGCACGTAGTGAGTGCTTAATAAATAAATACTTGTTGATTTGACTTGATGTGACTTAAAGTTGATAAGAGCATAAACTTTAGGACTAGGAGAGAACATGGAGTCCAACCCTGTCATATTTGTAGATGAGGAAAACGACCCCCAGATGGGTGATATGACTTGTGGAAGATCACGGTTTTCTCTTAATGTAGAATACAAAAGCTCCCCTAGTTGCTCCCCTTTCATTCAGCTCTTCTTGTCCCCATAGTCACACTGCAGATATTGATCAGCGGACATATGGTAAGACAGGCACCACCAGTGACTGACTGCATTCATGGGATGAAAGATGGGTAGAATGCTATCTTCAGCTTGGTTCTGGTGCTGTGCTCTGTCAGCAAACTAATGGCATCATAACCAGCTAGTTTTTAATATTTGCAATGAAAACTACCTTGTACTTTACACAATAATGCAGGCTTGTTGAGAGCAAGGACTGTGTTTTGTCTCACTTAGGACATCATACAAATAAATATCCTTCAATTCCTTACCATGGTGTGGAGGTAAAACTGGGTGAAACTGGGTGACCACTTACTGAATCACAGGCAGTTATGATTCATTAATGGCATACCCATTGAAAGACATTGTAGATCCTTGAAGTAAGAAAGTATAAGAACAGGACAGGTACACAGCAGACATTTAACAAAAGCTTCTTGAAATGAACAACCCTATGAAAAATTGTTCCAAATCACTAATAATAAGAGAAGTCCACTTTTTTCTTTTTGGTGAGGCAATTGGGGTTAAGTGACTTGCCCAGGGTCACACAGCTAGTAAGTGTCAAGTGTCTGAGGCTGGATTTGAACTCAGGTCCTCCTGAATCCAGGATCAGTGTTCTAAACACCGAGCCACCTAGGTGCCCCCAATAAGAGAAGTCCAAATCAAAACAACACTGAGGTTTCACTTTGCACCCAACAAATAGACCAAGCAAACAAAAGATAGGAAGAATCTCTGTTGGTTAGACTGTAGAAAGGCAGAAAAAACTATAGATGGTTGGTAGGGTTGTGAATGGGTCTAGAAAGCAATTGGAAATTATTCTAAAATGTTCATATCATTTGACCCAGAAACCCAATGCTAGGTATGTACCCTGTGGAGGTTAAAGATAGAAAGGTCCAATATATCAATAGTACCTTTTTTTAAAATTGTGGCAAAGAACTTGAAACCAAGTAGATGCCCATTGATTGTGAAATGGGTAAACAAATTATGGTATATGGATGTAACAGGATATTACCGAATGGTAAGAAATGATGAATATAAGAGATACATTGGAAACATAGAAACTGATATTGAGTGATGTAAACAGAACCCAGAAAACAATATACACAATGACTACAACAGTAAATCAGCAATAACAAAAATAGAAACTGCATGCTATATAATTATAATGCTCAAGCTTGACCCAAAGAAATGACAAGGGAGTGAATCTACTGTGCCCTGCCCCAGAGGATTATGGGACATTGTATATACTTTCAGATTCCAAGGATTTGTTGCTTAGTTTCCTTGAACTACTTTTTCTTTTTCTTTAATTTTTTATTCTTTGTTATAAGGGATGACTGCGTCAGGAAAGGGAGATGGATATGTTCAGAAATGAAGGTGATGTGAAGTCAAAAGGTATCAATAAGGTTGAAAAAACCCATGTTTATTGATCACGTTAATGAATTGGAGGAAAAGACAGAGAGGATTTAATTAAATTCATCATAATTTAAGTACCTACTATGTGCAAGGCACTATTCTGGGTTCCGAGGATACAAAAAAAAGAAAGAAAGAAAGGAAGGAAGGAAGGAAGGAAGGAAGGAAGAAAAAGAAAGAAAGAAAGAAAGAAAGAAAGAAAGAGTTCCTGCTCACAAATTTACATTCTACTGAACAGAAGGGATATGTATGCAGGTAAGTAAGTATAATCTCAAGAAGCAGGGAGCTCTAACAACTGGGGTTGGGTAGGCAGATGGTCCAGAGGATAGAATGCTACACTCAGGAAGACCTGAGTTCAAATCTTGCCTCAGACCAACACTAGCTGTGTGACCCTGGGGAAGTTACTTAACCTCTCAGCCTCGGTTTTCTCATCAGTAAAATAAGAATATTGCTAGCACCTACCCCACAGAGCTGTCATGAGGGTTAAATGAAATCACGTGTAATGTACTTTGTGAATTTTAAGCATTATATAAATGCTAACTATAATAATCATGCTTGTAATTATTACCAGAAAATACCTCTAGAAGGAGGTGGCATTTGGACTGTGCTTAGTAAGGAAGATGGAGTCTACTTCTAGAAGGAGGTGGAGGTGAGGGAGGCTAGTGAAAATTCAGACACGAAACATTTAGAAGAAATGTATCTGGTGAATTCTAATCACTAACAGGGTTGCCAAGCAAAAGCACTAACAACCCACCTTTAAGGAACAGAGGAGTCATTATGTATGTATCCTTTTTTGTCCCGGTGTCCCCAACGCTGAGAAAGGGACCCGGTATACAGTAGGCGCTTAATAAATACTTCTTGGGGCAGCTAGGTGGCGCAGTGGATAAAGCATCTGCCCTGGATTCAGGAGGATTTGAGTTCAAATCCAGCTCAGACACTTGACACTTACTAGCTGTGTGACCCTGGGCAAGTCACTTAACCCCCACTGCCCTGCAAAAAGAAAAAGAAAAGAAAAACAAACAAACAAATAAATACTTCTTGAAGGAATGAACGGATGAATGTTTGCACACCAATTCTTCCTAGCCGGAGAAGGGAAAGACTTTTTGGAGATGTTAAACATTCCTTCTGCAGTCTTGGTCACACCATGAATTTGTTTAGCAAATTCCTTCTTAGATTGTCCCAAAGAAGAGGTGGGGTAGTGCAGACTGCAGGCAGTGTGGGAGCCAGGATCGTAATTTCTGCAGCTCCCCTGTACCTCGAGGCTGCCATTGGGTTTTAATTAAACCCGGGTTACGCCACTTCGATGACTTTATTGGCCTTCAGAGGGTTCAGGACTGCTCTTGCTGGCCCTCTGCCAGCGAGAAAACTTTGCAGAGGAAAATAAAACCTTGCATTTATTTCTCAATCTTGGGAGGGAGGGGGAGAGGAGGCAACAGCAGGGGGAGGAATAAGAGTTGGGAAAATACACCGGGAGATATGACATGACAATTTCTGCCATCTTATTTTACCCTCATCATTGGCCCCATGCCAGGGAATTTAGATACCAGATAGGGATGCTGACCCTAAACACTTTTTCTCGACTCCAGAGGGTTTGACTTTTCAATGACTCAGGAGGGAATTCAATTCTCTCTGAGACACCTGGCAGACTGCGGCAGGAGCCGGGTCTTCGGCCCACAAGGGATGCTGGGGGGAAGAAACGGAGAGGGAAAGGGGGAAGCAAGGAGGGACTATTCTCGCAGAAAATAATGGCTTCCTAAGCGTGCCCTTTTACCGCTTCCGGATGTCAGATGAGAATTGGTTTCCCCCACCAGCCAGTCACCAGAGCCTGAAATTTCCAGCCCTAGTAGCTAAGCGTTTCTTTCCCCAGGAGGCCCCCATAAAAATGTAAATATCTCTCCCCAGAGGGGTAACACATTAACCTCTGAATCCCTCTGGAGACTGTAAATCTGCGGAGACCCGGGCCCCGAGGGAATGATACAATGGGACTGGTATGTCTGGTTGAGGAGGATGGGGGAAGGTTTGGAAGTCTGAGGGGCTTCCTCAGAAAGAGTAGCGTTCTAAGCCAGATCTGAGGATCCTAGAATCGTAGATTTAAAACTGGAAGGGAAGTCTAATTGTTTAAGGCAGGGAAGATCCAAGTTTGAATCTTTCCGGAGATATTTGCTTTGTATGACCCAGGACGAGTCACTTAACCGCTGTTTCCATTTCTTCCCTGGGCTGTGAGAATCAAATGAGATCACGTATCTAAAAACCCTTGGAAAATCTGAAAGTGCTATAGAAATGTTAGCTACTATTATTTAGTCATGGGGTCCTCCGGACTGATTATCCTGGGGGTCCTGGAACTTTGAATGGGGAAAAAAGTCCCACATCTTCACTCATTTCTAACTGAAATTGAGCACTTTCAGTGACAAAAGGGGTCCACAGGCTTCACCAACTCCCAAAGGGGTCCAGGACACATAAAAGGATGAAGAACCCCTTTCTAGTCTAACTCCCTCATTTTACCGAGGCCCAGAGGGGTCGTGGGGTTAGAGATTTAGAGGGACCGAAAGGGACCGAGCCCTCATTTCACAAATGCGGATGTGTGTACTTTGTAGTAGTTGTTGGGTTGTTGTTTTCTCCACGTTATATTGTGAGTTCTTTGAGAGCTGGCTGCAGCTGCTGCTGCTGGTGGGTTTTCTCTTTCTCTGTATCCCCAGCACACAGTGGGAGCTTAATAAATGATTACTGGTTTTTTTTTGCCTTTGTATCTCCAGTGTTTGCTACCGGGCCGGCCACACAGTAAGCGCTTAATAAATGCTTGTTGATTGAATGAGGAACCTGAGGCCCACGGGGGGATGGGAGGTATGTTATTTGTCAAGGGGCAAGGTCTGGGTGTTAGATTTTGGGGGAGGTGGGAAAGAACCCAAGGAAGGGCTTTTGGAGAGCCCGCAGCTACCAAGTAAAAATCTCCGCAGAAGGTCCCAAGGGCAGCATTTAACCGGCCATTCATTCCCTTCACACCTTTGGCTCACAGAGCCGTAAGCACAGAGTGAGTGAGGGAGAGAAACCACAGGCTTTAGCAGCTCCGCAGGTGCCCAGGATGGTGCCCTGGGTGTCCTCCCCTGCCCTGCCTGGCCCTTTCTGCCACCTCCACTCGCCTGGACTCGGCCCCAGCAAGTTCGCCTCCCCTCTCCCCCTTCCTCTCCTCCCTGGCACTCAGTCCTGGGCAATGGGCAGCCCTTCCTTGGGCTCCCCACTGGCTTGCAGCCCTGGGGAGAGGAGGATGGGGGGAGGGGAAGGGGCTGCAGCCCCTCCCCCGCCTCTCCCAAGTCCGGGGATCACCTTTCCGAAGCTGCTAAACCTCAGGTTCTCGGCCGGGCTTCGGAAAAGCCCGGAGCGGAGCTAGGGCCGGAGTCCGTATCCCTCTCTGGCCGGACTCCACCCGCCTCCACGCCCGCCCCCGCCCCGGCCTTGGCTGGAGAACGGGCCATTGTTTCCCGGGCCTCTGAGGCCCTGCTCCGCGGAGCCGCTGGTCCGCCGGGTTTGGGGCTGGGACTCTGGGGGCACCCAGAGAGCCAGAGGCCCGGGATCGGGCCGGACAGGATGAGCTGAGCTGGGCTGAGCTGGGCTGGGCTGAGCTGAGCCCCGCCCGCCTGGGCAATTACACCGTCAGCCCTAGGGACTCCCGGCGGAGATGAGAGGGAAGGGAGGGGAGCGGGGAGCCTGGAAGGATTAACCCTTTCCTCAGCCGCCACTGGGGTGACCAGCCTGGTCAAAGGGGAAAATCAGACTGTCATGCATCAAGCGCTTACTGTGTGCTAAGTACCAGAGACCTAAAGAAAGGCAAAACCCACAGTCCCTGTCTTCGAGAAACCCCCATTCAAAATGGGGGGCCGGGAGGTCCAACATTCAAACAGCTCCGCACTACATACTGGCTAAGTGGCATGGAGAAAGGTCTCTTGCAGAAGGTGAGGCTTTAGCTGAGAGCAGACATGAGGAAGGAGAGCATCCCAGGCATGGAAGACAACCATGGAAAAGCTTGGGGGGGGGGGTGAAGGGGGCGAGTGTTTTTCGTAGGAGCAACCCCAAGAAGGTGGGTTCCTGGGTTGAAAAGGAAATGGAAGGAAATTTGGGACCTGGGACTCAAAAGAGAACTGGATTCTAATCTGGGTGTCATCACATGGGCAAGCCACTTAAATTCTTTCCTGCCTCAGTTTCCTCAACTGTAAAATCACATTGGGAATAGCTGGTCTTCTGGCTTTGGCAGTTACTAGCTGTAAGTGTCTCATGGGCTAGTCACTGAACCACCGATCCTCAGAGTCTCTATTGATAAAATGGGTATAATAATCGCACTTTTCGTCTGATGGGCTTGTGAGGAAAACCTATTGCAAACTTTGCAGTGAAATTGCAGTTACCCAGGAAAGAATCCTGGCTCTGAAATCAAAGTACCTGGGTTCGAATCCTGACTTTGTTGCTAAGTATTTCTTGCCCATTGACAAGTTTCTTTATCTCTGTGGGCCTCAGTTTCCCCATCTGTAACATTTTATAGGTGTTTTAATGAGGTGACTTTAGAGTTTTTCCCCAGTTCCTGAGATAATGTGTCTTTTTCAGGATGCTCAATTAACCTGGAGTTTTCTGGTGTTCTAGCACCCGAGTGGCAATAAGCTAAGGGCAGATTTAGTTCCACACTTTTGGTTGTAGAAGATCACTTTTTTTTTTTTTTTGGTGAGGCAATTGGGGTTAGGTGACTTGCCCAGGGTCACACAACTAGTAAGTGTCAAGTGTTTGAGGCCGGATTTGAACTCAGGTCCTCCTGAATCCAGGGCAGGTGCTTTATCTACTGCACCACCTAGCTACACCGAAGATCACCTTTTTTTTTTTTTTAATGTGCAGAACATGTGCCAAAAGGATAATTTGGATTTCAGCCTCCCAACACAAAGAAACACCTGTAACAAGAGTAAGTAAAGTCAACTCCTGGCAAATGAGGAAGTGGGCAAATTCTGTCTTCATTCTTGCTCCTCAGTACTTGTACCCTTCTCTCTTCCTGGCCTGGTGTCCCAAGCCCTGGGCCTTCCCCTCTGTTCTCCCCTGAAATCAGGTAACCAACCAACCAATGAACAAGCATTTAGAAAGCATTTGATGGATGGAAAAGCTCTTTGATTATTCTGTGTCAGGCATAGGGTAAGCACTGGGGAAACAAGGAAAAAGCAAAAATAGTCCCCGCCCTCTGGGCTTGCCAGAGTAACAGTCCTCCCATGTGCTGTAGGCCTCAGTCAAGGTAGGCACCTAGCTCCTTAGCTTCTGCCCCTCTACCAAATGCCGCTGAATTCTCAGAATTAAAGAGGTGACCATTTGGAAGCTTTTTTCAGCTGCCCCCTTCTTTCACTAAATCAGGAGTCTGAGGACCTCAGCCTTCTAGGATCCTAACTCTCTAGAATGAGAAGGGGCCACAGGGGTCATCGCACCCAATCCCCTCATTTCTGCTGAGGAGGAAATCAAAAGGATGGAGTTTAAATGACATCCCAAGGTTGCACAAGTAGAAGCCCCAGAGGCAGGATTATCTGAGAAGCCAGGTTTGAGCCCTGTGAACTTGGGTCTCAGTTTCCTCATCTGAAAAACAACGAGCTTTGACTAGATGACTTCTTTTTTTTGTTTGTTTTTTTTAGTGAGGCAATTGGGGTTAAGTGACTTGCCCAGGGTCACACCGATAGTAAGTGTTAAGTTTCTGAGGCCGGATTTGAACTCAGGTACTCCTGACTCCAGGGCAGGTGCTCTATCCACTGCGATACCTATCTGCCCCTTCTATGAAGGTAGACTTGTCACTATGTTTGACTGGGTGGAAAGGGGTAGCTGTGTATTGGGGGCAAGAGATGACTAGGGGTGTCTGCATGACTTTTAATGACTCAAGGTCAGGACGTGGGTAGCTGTCCAGTTTAAGAGAGACATTGTGCAAAGATGCATGATTATCCTGGCAGAAATTTCTGATAGTCCAAGGGTTGAAGAAGTAGGGCACTACCTAGATGATATATTAGCAGTTACCAGAGTAGATCTCCCTTCTCCTTGGCTTGAAATGTGTCTATTCCATTGGGGATGAATAAGAAGAATGGATATTGTCTCCACTCTTAAACATGGGTGTGTGATAAATGTGTTTAATATATATGTGTGTATAATTATAGTTATGTATATGTTTAATACATATACGACATATTGAATTGTCATAAGACCAGAGATTTGTAACTGGAATAAATCTTTTTATTTTTTTTTTGTCGGGGCAATGGGGGTTAAGTAATTTGCCCAAGGTCACACAGCTAGTAAGTGTCAAGTGCCTGAGGCCGGATTTGAACTCAGGTACTCCTGAATCCAGGGCCAGTGCTTTATCCACTGTGCCACCTAGCCGCCCCCTGGAATAAATCTTAAAGGTCATCTAGTCCAATTTATTTATTTTTACAGAGGAAGAAACTGAGGCCAAAAGCGGTTATGCGACTTGCCCAACCTCAGTCAGGTGGTCAGTGATAGAATTAGAATCTGAACTCAGGTCCTTGGATGCTAAATTCAATGTTCTTAAAGAGGCACGTGTGCAGGAGCATGGGACTTGTCTTGAAATTCCTTGGCTCTTGTTTCACAAAACCATCAAGTTCCAAAGTGTAAGGGAAAAAAAGGGTAAGAAGGCAGCCAGCCTCCCAGGCCCCAGCTCCGTGCTTTGCTTCAGAGTGAGCCCCTCCTCCCTCTGTGCTGGGTCCTCTGGCTTTCCCAGCTGGGGAGAGGTTTTCTATTGCAGCACCTGCCCTCCGGTCCAGCTCCTCTGATTTAGAGGCTGGGTTTAACATCCTTGAATTTCTCCCTTGAGATCGGTCTTCTATTCACATCTTTGGCCCGCAGCTCTGAGGCAGTGATGAAAAGCGTTGGAGCAGAGCTGCCCAAGGAGACAGCCAGTGCTTCCCAGAGGCTTGTCAGCTTGCCTGGGTCTTTTGATAGCTCCGTTCCTGGGCCTCTGAGAGCACCCGGGCCTTCAGGGGTCAGTGGTGAAAGAGGCAGCTTCGGCATGCAGGAGGCAGAGGATCGGGCTTGTCTTGTTCTCATCAGTTACCTAGAGACTGGCAAGCATTGTGTGGACTGTCATTTTCTGACTTAGGCCCAAAAGAGAAAGGGTCGCTTTTCTAAACAAGTTGATCACAGAAAGACTCAGGCCTCCTTTCAGTTTTAATTGGGGCTATTGCTAAGTAACCCATGGCTCAGGATTTACACACACCAGGTTAAACTTGAGGGCGTCTCCAACATTATGTCTCTTTGATTGATTTTCTCCCCTTTACCATAGATTCCTCTGGGAACCTCAGAATAGAGTTCACGACTAGGTCTCCAAAGATGTGGGTAAAAGGGCTCCAGCTGCCACAAAAGCATCCAAGGTGGCATAGTTCCCCTCATCACTATCCACATCAAGCATTTATTGAGCGCCTACTAGATACCAAGCATTTGTACTAGGGGCCGGGGTTGCAAAGAAAGGCAAGAACACAGTCCCTGCCCTTGGTGAGCTCACTTTCTTTCTTTTTTTTTTTTTTGTGGGGCAATGGGGGTTAAGTGACTTGCCCAGGGTCACACAGCTAGTAAGTATCAAGTGTCTGAGGCTGGATTTGAACTCAGGTACTCCCGAATCCAGGACTGGTGCTTTATCCACTGCGCCACCTAGCTGCCTCATGAGCTCACTTTCTAATGGGGAGACAACATGCAGAGAACTGTGTGCATACAAAATCCTTACAGTGGAAGGGGAGGTGATTTCAGAGGGCAGGCATGAGGGGACCTGGAAAGGGAGGAAGCCAGAGAAGGAAGGAGGTAAGAGGTGAGGAGGGGCAAGCATTGCAGGAAGCAGTCACCGAATAGTTTTTATTTCACCTCCTCCCTCCCCAAGTCACACTGAAAATGCAAAACAGCCTAGAGTAGCCAGGGATGGTAAAGATCTCATCCTGTTTCCAGCGAGTCTCCCGTCTAATTCAGGAACTTCTAGAAGCTTCTGCCTTTATAGGAGTCTCCCGAGGGCTTGGACTTCTTCCAGAAGAAAAATGAATTGAGGATTGCTGGAGATGAAACTCTCGACAGCCGGGTGACTTTACCCAAGGACCTAGGCAGATCTTCAGACTTAACATACAGGCGTGGTCTCTCCTTAGGAGAGAAAGAACAAGGATGCCGGTGAGGCATCCATCAGCCCTTTGACATTGGACCTGCATCGTCTGAATAACTCACGGTATTAGCAGAGCCAAAGTCCGAATTTGTGTTCCACTGAATTCCAACTTCAATTTCAATTCTAAGACCACACACTCTTTTTTTTTTTTTTTTTTGGCGGGGGGGGGGGGGGGGGGGGGCGGTACAATGAGGGCTATGTGACTTGCCCAAGGTCACACAGCCAGTAAGTGTCAAGTGTCTGAGGCCAGCCAGATTTGAACTCAGGTCCTCCTGAATCCAGGGCTGGTGCTTTATCCATTTTGCCACCTAGTTGCCCCCGACCATATGCTCTTCTTGAAGAGGGTGGTGATGTTCCAAGACTCCCCCCCCCTTCTTGATCTAGAAGCTGGTTTCAGAATTCTTCAGAGCTCAGCATTGTCCAGGAATTTCCTTTTCCTCCATCCAAGAGGTTGGGTCACTTGGGTCGAAGAAACATTGGGCTTCATCCACTCCGGAGGTCACGTGGTCTATGGGGTGCCATTAATTTTTCTCTCCTGAGCCCCACGGGCAAGATCTTAGGAAAGCTACAATACATCCCTGCCACTGCCTCTCTATCTTTATCTCTCCCCTCTGTCTCTCTCTAATCTGGTGCTCCTTCCAGGAGTTCTGATCTATGTCTTGACACTGGACCCCAGTGACTCTGGAGGAGAGAGTGAGGCAGATGATTTTGTACAGCTCTGCCTTACTTAAACCCAATTGATTTGCTTTTTGTTTTGTTTTGTTTTGTTTTTTTGGTGAGGCAGTTGGGGTTAAGTGACTTGCCTAGGGTCACACAGCTAGTAAGTGTTAAGTGTCTGAGGTCAGATTTGAACTCAGGTCCTATGCTAATTGACTTGCAAGTCAAGACCACCCTCCTAATGCCATCGGTCCTCTTCTAGAATAAAGGATGAACAACAACAGGTGTCCCTCTAAGTATCTCTGTCTCTTCTTTCACTCAGTCTCTTTTTCTATGTCTTTGTCTGTCTCCTCTCTCTGTCTCTTCTCTTGCTTTCTGTTAGTCTCTCTTTTTCTCTCAGTCTCTTTGTCTCTGATTTTGTCTATTTCCCTCTCCGTCGCTGATTTTCTGCCTCTAACTTGCTGGTCCATTTACTGGTGGTGTAAAAAAGGGAGCTTCAGAGACCTGAAATTCCCAAGATATAATTAAATGCTTCAGGGTTTATTCAAAGATACTTATTTATTTGGATTTACCACCAGGCCCAGGGGCAGGAAGACTTTGGCTTTGAGGACTTATCACTCAGGAAGAGTCCCTTGATGTGTGAGGTATTGAATAACTTGCTTGGGGTCAGGGGGTGGAGTACATTATTCTTAATTGTTGATTCCTTGGTTGTGGAGAATGATTGACTTTCACTGCAAATCTCAGAACTTTTCCACTCAATTTTAACACATTAGGTAGAGGCTACTGGGGGTGTAGGGTTGAGATGGTGAGGAAAACTTGAAATAGCCTAAGGGCATGTCCAAACATTATGTAGGCAGAAAGATTCTTAAAATTGGCTTACCTCCCAAAATCTCAAGTTTTTGAAGAAGCAGAGAGACAGAGAGACAGAGACAGAGAGAGAGACAGAGAACAACAGAGAGACAGAGACAGAGAAACAGAGAGAGACAGAGAAAGACAGACAGACACAGAGACAGAGACTGACAGTGAGAGACAGAGAGAGATTGACAGAGAAAAAGAGAGTAAGAGACAAAGACAGAAAAAGACACACACACACACAGACAAAAGAGACAGAGAGCAAGAGAGTCCATGAGAACTGAATGTGGAATAGGTGACAGTCTGCTACCATCTACTCCCTGGCCATCTAGATAAATAAGCCGTACCACATATACTCTGGCTTTCTCTTCTCTCACCAGAACTCAGATTTCTGCCCTTGGGACCCTGGACTCTGATTGGTGAGATGGCACCTTATCTCCCCTGGTCATGGGTCCAACACCCAACTTCTTGACCATCTTTATACCATTCTACCAGGTCCTTGCCATTTCCCTTACCTTCCCTCACAACTGACTTCATCTGGAATTCCAATTCCAACTTCCCAATACCAGCTCCCCTATCTATGTTATCTCCTATGTTCCTCAGGGAGAGGGAATTTATTTTTGCTTGTTTTGTATTCCCAGCACGTAGCGTAGGTGCCTGGCACACAGTAAGTGCTTAATAATAACTTCATTTTCTATCATTGCCTCTGATTAGTTTCAACTCCATAGAACATCGTGCCTCCCCTCCCCTCCCCCGCCCATAAACTGATCAGCTGAAGTCTTATCACCAAGCAGATTGAGTCAATTTTTGGTATTCAGTACCTCATCTCCCTCAGTTGCCTCTCCTGGTCCCTACCACTTTTCAACTTCCCGTTGTGTATTTTCTTCCCCGATTAGATTGTAAACCTCTCGAGGGCAGGGACTGTCTTTTTATTTTAATATTTTTTTTATACCCAGCACTTAAGCATAGTGACTAGCACATAGCAAGCACTTCATAAATGTTTATTGAATTGAAATAGAATTAATAACTATTTTTCATTCATTTATAATTCCTCCCTTAAATCTTCTCCAGGCTAAGCATCTCCACATCCTTTAACCAATGCTCAGACTGGTGTGGTTTTTCAGTCCCTCCTTATCTGCTTGCCCTGCCACCTCCTCCTCTACTTCCAGCTTTATTTATTGTCTTTCTAAAACACGGCACCCAGAAATGAAGACAATATCCAAGATGTGGTCTGATCAAGGCAGAGTATACTGGGGCTATGCCTTGCCTTGTTCCAGATGTGCCTTCGTCACTGCAGCCTACGCTTGTGTCATTTTCTTTAGCTGCCCTGTCCCACTGTTGACTTACTCATTTTGAATTTTCATTGCCTTAAAACTCCCAGAACTTTTTCACGTGAACTCTTGGCTCATCATGTTTTATACATCCTGTACTTGTGAAATTGTTTTTTTTTAACCCAAATGCAAGATTTTACATTAATCTCTATTTCATTTCATTTTTATTAGATTCAACCAGGGGTTTACTGGAGCCAACTATTACTGTCTCTTGAGAACCTATTATTAAATTTTTAGTGGGAGCGTTTAGATCTCAGGAATTGTCAAACGCTACAGAATCAGGGCTTCATTCTTGTTCTGTGGGTTGTCTCAACTGAAGAAAGTTATGGAGAAAATATTAATAATGCAGATTGAAATTAAAAGTGTATCTTGTGTACTTTTTTTTTTTTTGAGAACTGGTTCAACATTTACCACTGGATCGAACTCATCATTCTAGTTTGTCAGATTGTGTACTCAGAGTCCCCAGAATATTTTGCTAGGAGACTTTAGAATTAAGCCTTTGCAAGTACATAGGGTTTTAAAAAAATATATTTCAAAGTATTTTTGCTTGGTTGCCCTGCTCTTTCATCTCTAGATTTATCTGTTATATAACAAATATATTAAGTTAAATATATTGTATTGACAAGTAAAATTTAAAATATATTACAAATATAACATGCCACCCCCACCTACTTTGAGGAATCTTTGCTATGGTGAAAGCCCTTCTCTCTGTTCCCCCTATTCTTAGGGGTCCTGTGATTAGCACCCTAGTCTCATTAATCACAGCATAGGATTACCTTCTACAAATAATTACTCCTTCGGAGCTATAACAAGAACAAACATACAAACAAATCCCACTGGACCTCAAGGAGTATAATCTTTTTATACCACCTCAGTCTCAAGGAGGTGGGGATCAGGCTTAATAGCCTAGCTCACTTTCCACCCAGCTTTGGTCCCTCCAATCTAAAGAGAGCTAGACTGGAGTCTAGGACCCTAATCTGGGATCAAATTTCATCTCTATGATGATAATTCTTAAGTCTACCTATCCTGACCCACCTTTACCGCTCACCTCCGATCTTGAGTCTCTAACTGCCTTTCATACATCTTGAACGGGATGTAAACATCTTAAATGGAATATGTCCAATGCAGAATTCATTATCTTTCCCCCAAAGCTTCCCACCTTCTTACTTTGCCTATTACTGCGGAGGGCAACACCACCCACCCAGTCCCTCAGAGAGGCTCACAACCAGGTTGTCATCCTGGATCCTCTCTCACTCCCAATATCCAACCTGCTGCCAAGACCTGCTCATTTCACCTTTTTGAGGTTTCTCAAATCCACCCCCTTCTCTCCTCTGACACTGCCACCACTCTAATACAGGCTCTCATCACCACACACTGTGATATTGTGATAGCTGCTAGTGGGGGGGAGGGGGGTCTGTGTGCCTCAAGTCTCTCCCCACTCCAATGAATCCTCCAGCCACCAAAGTGATTTTCCTAAAATGGAGGTCTGATCATATCATCGCACTACTTAATGAACTCCAATGGCTCCCTATTGCTTCCATGAGCAATTATAAAATGCTGATTGGCATTCAAAGGCCTTCATAATCTAATCTCCTTCTACCTTTCTGGTTGTTTTATGCCTTGTTCTCCTACATGTACTCTTTAATCCAGTGACACTGGCTTCCTGGCTGTTCCACAAAGAAGGCTTCATGATTCTCCCCATGCCGGGAATGCTTTTCCCTCCTCTGCTTGGACTACTGGCTTCCCTCGCTTCCTTTAAGTCCCACCTAAAACCCCAACTTCTACAGGAAGCTTTCCTCAACTCTTCTTCTTCTTCTTCTTCTTCTTCTTCTTCTTCTTCTTCTTTTTGTGGGGCAATGAGGGTTAAGTGACTTGCCAAGGGTCACACAGCTAGTACATGTCAAGTGTCTGAGGTCGGATTTGAACTCAGGTCCTCCTGAATCCAGGACCAGTGCTTTATCCACTGTGTCACCTACCTGCCCCCTCAACCCTTCTTAATTCCGATGCCTTCCTTCTAATAATTATTTCCTATTTTCCTGTATAGAACTTGTTTTGTATATATGTGTTTGCCCATTTTCTCCCTTATTAGATTGCAAACTCCTTGAAGGCAGGGGTGGTTTTTTGTCTCTTTGTATTCTCAGTGTTTAGCACAGGGCCTGGCCCAGAGGAGGCAATTAATAAATGTTTACTGAAAGACCCTAAGTGTCACTGACCTAATCAATGCATTGCTGCTGGGATGCCTGTAACACCTGCCCTGGATTCTTGGAAACCTGGATCCCTAGATCTCTGTGTTTTAAACTCCCAGACTGCATCAGAGACTCCATTCCCTGCTCCCAGAGGAGAAAAAAAAATGATCAAAAAGACCAATGACTCAGGTTTGTTTCTGGGGGTCAGGTGGCTTCAGGGGAGGCAGAAGGAGGCCCTGGGGTCTTTCTCCCTTACCTCATGGTGTCACCTATGAGTGAAGGAGTCACTTTCACTGTCAGATACCAATGCTACAAAAAAACCCGTTACTACCTTTGTTGAGTCAGGCCATTTTAAATACAAGAGCATTTCGGATACATGGGTTGATGGAAAAAAGGCTGTTCCTGAAGCGTGTGGTTGGTGTGCCAACACAGAATGCCAACATGTGCTCCAGTCCTCTAGTCTCCCAAAGTAGCTGCCTAACATCTGCTGTATGGATGAGGACCTCTTAGGTGGGGTAAGCATGGGCCAAACCCCATTTACACATGCACTGTTGTTTGATCCTTAGGACATTCTCTCCATTGGAAAGGTCACATTACTAGCTACTTACTGGACAGAGGAGCAAAAGCCTACTCCCATCATCTCCCTTGATAGAGGGCTCGAAATCCCAGCCATCTCTTCATTTGTCACCGGCTGCTCTGCTTGGTTTGGATTCCACCATTATCTTTATCAAGTCCCCAAGCTGGTAGCCTCTGGCACTCCCTTCTTTTCAGCCTCCTTTTTGTGTACTGTCTTCTCCCACTGGATTGTAAACTCCTTTTTCCATCTCCAGCTCTTCACACAGTACTTGGTCCATAGTAATAATTACTAATGGTAACATTGGTAATTAATAATAGTAATAATAAATGCTTAATAAATGTTTATATCTGGTAGATATCTGGTAGATTTGATCTCTTGCCCTTTATTTATGTCTCTGTATGTTTTCTTAACTCTGCACTCAATCCAGGGAAGATTCCTGGCTAAGTGTTCTGGATTTATGTCCTCTTGTTTTCAATAAGATTTTTCGTTTGCCCCAAGGAGATCTTATCTCTAGGATCCCTGGGGGCAGAACATTTGGCTCAGTACACTGTGTATCAACCCGCTCTGGATGGGGTGATGCTGAGCCCTGATAGGAGACACTGCTAAGGAAAGCTGGGCAGATGGGATGTTTTGGCCATGTTGGAGAAAACAAATAATTTTTCAGATTTCCATTCTCAAGGGGAAGGATGTTTCCTCATCTGTAAAATGAAAATGTTGGACTAGGTGACCTCAAAGGTCCCTTCTAAATTCTAGGACCCAAGGAGGGCTGAGAGGATAGCCATTCACAATGTCCAAGTCACTGGGGGAAATGAAGTGTCAGTCACAGGGACAGAGGAAATTTCCCCATTATTGACAGAACTTTAAATTCTCACCCCCTCAAGGAACGTCTTCACAAATATCCCTGATCCACTCTGTCCAGCCAATCACCATCCTCAGGAAGATTCCCCATGTGGAACAGCTTTGGAACCTACCTGACCAAGAGACCTATAACTTCTGTGGGGTGAGAGGAACTTTGTATTAGGGCACTGAAATTCAGAGGAGTTGACAACACTTACATTCCTTAGACAAACAAGAGACACGATGACTAATGAATGATGAATGAAATGAGAGCATCAGTAGCATTAGCTACCCAAGAGAAGGCACCTCCCTATGTTTCTCTACGGGAGCTCACAGACATGGAGGTTCTTTCATCTTCTGATTCTGTGCCTTGCCTAGGTTATTGCTCATGCCTGGTTCTTCTCAGTTCCACCTCATTGTTGTTTGTCCTTTGTTCTCAAAGGGGACCAGTGACATCATGGGGTGATGTCTTGACTCCTGTGTGGGAATGGGATTCGAGTGAGGCAGAGCTGCACAAAGTTGTCAACCTAACCATCTCTTCCCGAGTCCTCAAAGTCCAGTGGCAAGACAGAAGTCAAGAGGACTGGTGATGGCCCAGGATGCAGTGGGTGACCTTGGAGTCTTCTGTGTCTGGCCAAGTTCTAAGTGCTCAGTAGCACCTGTTTCAGCCACCGTCATGGCCATTGGAACAAATTATCCTCATCTGCTCATTCCACTGGGGGAAGTCTTCACATGCTTGGGGTTTAGCCTGCCTGCCCAGAGATTCACCTGGGTGTAGCCACTGTGCATGCTACATCTTCTTAGAGCCACTGGTGAGGGTTGGGTGACAGATGGACACTAAAGATGGATGAGCAGTCCTGAAAAGGGTTTGGCAGCCTTCTCACCAGAGGTGCTAGTCCTCCTTGAACACCCACACCCTCATCCCCCCACTTTATGGCTTCTCTCGAAGCACAGCTCAGGGGCCACTTCTTGTAGCAGACCCTTCCTGATCACTCAGCTATTAATGCTTCTCACCACCCTCCTTCTGAAATTACTTTGTGTTTACTCTTTATGTGTGGCACAGGTGGAGTGCAACAACTCTCACTATCTCCAAAGAGTTCAGTCCTCAGAGTGTGGCTACAAAGACAAGTCCCCTCTGTCCTTGAGGCATCATCCAAGGGGTTGGGAGATGTTTGTTTAATGGTTTCCTTCAAGTCCTAGCTAAAATCCCACCTCCCATAAGAAGTCTTTCCCAACCCACCTTAAGGTTGATGCCTTCCCTCTATCGACTATCTCCAATTTGTCCAGGATATGTCTTCTTTGAACATAGTTGTTTGCATGTTGTCTCATCCATTAGACTGTGACCTCCATGAGACCTGGGATTTTTTTGTTGTTGCCTTTCTTAGTACAGTGCCTGGTACACCGTAGGTGCTTAATAAATGCCAGTTGATTGATTTCTAGAGCTCAGAAGATTTCCCCACTATGACTAGCAATTGATAACAATTAGATACATTTAATTAGACTTATTTTTTGTTCTTGTTGTTGTTTTTGTGAGACAATTGGGGTTAAGTGACTTGCCCAGGGTCACACAGCTAGTAAGTGTTAAGTGTCTGAGGCCGGATTTGAACTCAGGTACTCCTGACTCCAGGGCTGGTGCTCTATCCACTATGCCACCTAGCTGCCCCTAATTAGACTTTTAAAAATATTTAATAAAGTGATGGAGTCAATATAGTCTGCACGAAAACTTCACCTCAAAATTCTGTGACCCCTTTTCCAAAAGTACACACAGAGTTGAGGGCAAAGTGAGCTCAAGTTTGGCAAGCATATGTGGCCAAGGATTCATTCACGGCTCCTGGAAGTCCTCTAGCTGGAGTCTGTAAAGATGTTCCTTCTAGATATATCCCAGTTCCCCACCCCTTCCTTGACTCTTTGTAGAACCTTGAATCACCCAGTTTATCTTTGGCTCTAGATGTATACTGGCAGATATTCTGGGGATACTGTTGATGGGAAGGGGGAAGGTCCAAAATGCTTTGAACCCTTTGAAGTTCACAAAGTCCTCCTCTAATGAAGGGAAGTGGAGAGGAGGGCGTGGCAACCTCTCCTCTCTCTCCCCCCCCCCCCTTCCAGGAGCTCTTCCTTCTCAGGGGTTTGGCTGGAATACTCTCTCCTGGCTCATCTTTCACTGGAATCTCTGATTCTGACTAGCTCATGGGCACACCCAAAAGGGTGTGACCAAGTCCCACAAAGAATCTTTACTGACTTCCTGGTGCATCTAGGGAGGTATCTAGTTCTTGTTCATACCTAGTAAACTACAGAGATGGGTTGAGGCTTGGTAAATGGATCTGGACATGAGACCACTAACTTCAAGGGGGGTAGGGTGATTTGATTGATTGATTGAATTGGTTCCCCCCTCCACCCCCCCCATATACTTCATGGTTATTTATCTATGTATATGTTATTTTCCCATAATTGAATAGCTTGAAGACAGGTACTGATTTCCTTCTTGCATCCCCCGTGCCTTCCAGTGCCTGGCACATAGTAGACACTCAAGAAACACTTGTAAATGAATTGCTCAGCCTCCAGCATTGTGCCCACATTCCAGGTGAATGAGGTCCCAGCCACCCACCCTGAAGTGGTCTTCTCAGCAGCATCAGTCAGTCAATAAACATTTATTAAGTGCCTACTGTGTGCCAGGCATTGCTCTAAGCACTAGGATACAAAAAAGGGCAAAAGATATTCCCTGATCTCAAGGAGCTCAGAGGCTAATGGGGGAGATAGCCTAAACACAGCTATGTGTAAATAAAATACAGATAGGATAACGTGGACCTAATCTCAGAGGCAAGGGGCTGGCAGTAAGGGAGATAAGGAAAGGCTTCCTGAGACCAAGGAAACAAGGAAGATGGGTGTGTGTGTGTGTGGGGGGGTGGTGTGTGTGTGTGTTAGAGTGAGGAGATAGAACATTCCAAGCATGCTGGGAGGGGATCTGGAAGTTGAGTGCTCTGTTCACGGCACAGCAAGGAGGCCAGTGTCACTGGGAGAGGGCATGGGGAGGAACGGGCATCCATATAACCACTCCTGTGTTCTGGGCACTGAGCTGTCCTCACAACTCTTATCATCCCTGCTTTACAGTTGAGGAAAGTGAGGTAGATGGAGATTAAGTGACTCACTCAGGGTCACACAGTAAGTGCTGAGGCTGGAACTGACCTCAGCTCTTCCTGACTCCCTGCTTAGTGCTCTCTCCACTGGGCTACCAGCTTCCTCTGGATGGCAGATTATGGTGGGGGTGGTACAACCTGTAAGTAGACTGAAGAAGCTGGAGGAGGGGCCAGGTTATGAAAGACTTTGAATGCCAAACAGATGCTTTTATAACTGGTCCCGGAGGTGATAGTCACAAATGTCCCAGGGACTCTCTCAGTGGGTGAATGGGGCTGTGTTCTGAGGTCTCCCTCCTAGGTATCTCTACCCCTATTCCTCAACAGTCTCTCCTTGGCCCAGCAACTTCCAGTGGGAGCTTTGTTGATGAATACATCCATCTGCCTGACTCTTGTTAAACCTTCTGCATACACAGTGAGATGGAAATAGAACCACATTAAAAGGCCCTTGCCCATGGAGAGTGTTGTGTCTGTAGTGAGTGGGCTTGAGTCTTTTTGCTATGTCAGGGCTACAGGTGAACTCTGAATTCTGTGCCAGAACCCTCCTCCTTCTTGCCTGGTGCTCCAGGTGCCTGGCTGGTGGGCAGCACAAACAAGTCTGCCTCGGGCTCATGGCTCCCACAGAGACACAGTGGCTGCAGCCTGACCACAGCAGACTGGCCTGAGTCAGGCTGAGGTGATGCTTATCTTCCCTAAGTGTTCCTCCGGTGGCCTGGGGCTGCTTCCAGGGGAGTCAAGAGAAGAGAGTGGCTTGAAGAGACCCTCCCCTGTGCACAGCCTGATGGCGCCCCAGGG
This sequence comes from Dromiciops gliroides, assembly GCF_019393635.1. Lineage (NCBI taxonomy): Eukaryota > Metazoa > Chordata > Mammalia > Microbiotheria > Microbiotheriidae > Dromiciops > Dromiciops gliroides. The sequence continues at coordinate 725,824,396 of NC_057861.1, forward strand.
GAGTCTCAGCTGCTGAATGGCTGGTTTGGTCCAGGAGTTTGGTGGCAGAAAGGAACACGGGGAAAGATATTATCATAGAGGGGAGAGGCAATGTACTATTGTAAGAAAGGTGGGGGGCCAGGTGGGAACCTGAAACAAAATCGAATATGGCCTCAGTATAAACCACCACCACCAGAGAGTGGAACACGAATAGCAATGTTCTATAGGGATTTAAGGTTTGCAAGGCACTTTTCTGTGTCATCTCATTTGATATTCATAACCTTGTGATGTAAGTAGAACTGGCATTGTGTTTCCTAGTTGACCTGGGATCAAATGCTATCTCAGACAATTCCTAGCCCTGTGATCATGGGTAAATCATTTAACTTTTCTAGGCCTTAGTGGAGGCTTCTTCATCTACCAAACAATAGGGTTGCACTTGATGGCCTTTGATGTCCTTCCCATTCCTGGCAAGGCTCTAAGAATTAAAGTTGGAGAACTGTTCTCTCCCCCTCCCCCTCCCCATCTCATCACACCCTTGACATCACAGACTCAGTCAACAATAACAACAACAAAACTGACCGATGAGGGTAAGAAGATTCTGGGGCTCCAGGACCTGCTCTGGTCACACAGTCAGTAGGTGACGGAACTTAGGGACCCCAAGTCCCATTACGTCAGTCATGTCTTCTGAAACAAAATTCCAGACCCGTGGTGTGATGAAGGCTACTTATTCCTTTAGCCAGCTCTATCAAAAGTCCATTTTCTTCTCTTGGGATTGGGTCCATCCTGGGAAATCCAGAAAGGAAGGTTACTGTTCCAATGCAGTGCTGTCCATACTTAGGGGAGACAATGGGCTATGTAACAAAAGACCTAGGGGAAGTTCAGTAACCAAGCCACCAAGCCCCCTTGGCTCTGGGTTCAAGAAGGGAATTGTTCTTGCTGATTCTGTCAGTGAATAATCACACAGCAAGGTTTTATTTGCAGTGTGCCTCATTTCTCAGGCTGTGACAGGACTGCAATCCCTGAGAAAGCATGTATCCCCTCTGCTGCTGAGCCCCAATTTATCACCTCCCTCTAACAGGAGAATTCTTACTTTCTGGTCCTGGAAAATATGGCCAAGGACCAGAAGGAATCTATGCTGAGGAATCTTATTTATGTTCAGACTGAAAAAAAAAAAAAGAGCCGGGGTTTACTTTGAGGGGATAAAGCAACTCTCCCTTCAAACAAATCACAGAATGATGGAGTCTTGGAATGATGGGGTTCCACTCTGACTCTCAGAGGTCAGTAATCCAGCCTGAATCCAACTGAAAATGCTGCTCCTACCGTACCTAACTTGGGGGGGGGGTCATCAAATCTTTGCTCAAAGATATCTTTATCTACTAAAGACCAGCTTACTCCTCCCAAAGCAGCTCACTGTAATTTTGGACAGCTCTAATGGTTAATTAATCTATTATTATACTAATTATTACTGGTAGTTGTTATGATAATAGTATGCCACAATAGCCTATAATTACTATTTATAGTAATAATAACAATAATGAAGATAGCTGACATTCGCATAATGCTTTAGATTGACAAAAAGCACTTTAAATACATCATCTGATTTTGGTCTTCACCACAGCACTGTGAGGTAGGCTCCATTTTACAGAAGAGGAAAATAAGGCTGGCCCATTTAAGTGACTTGCCCAGGGTTAAATTGTAAGTGTCCTTAGGGCATAGTGACCAGGAAGGTGTTAAAGCATCTTAAGATTAAAACGTATCAAGGACTATGGGGGTGAGAACTTTGATTTCTGGGGTTTTTTGGAAATGTGGCTGCTGAGGAAGCTGGGGCTCTCTAACCTGCCAGGTTGTACCTCCACAGGGCTGGTCCTGGGATAATAGAGACAGGGGTTGGGTTGGAAGCAGGGAGAGCAGACTGGAAGTGTGTGCAGCTGCCCCAGGAAGTCAGTGGGTATTGGGAGCATCTAGGATGACTGGTCCCTTCTCCATTGGCGTGGCTCATTCTGACCTCTGGGACCAAGCAGATCTGGTTAATTTCCTTTCACACGACCACCCCTAGAATATTTGAAGACCGCTGTCACGTCTCCTCATCTTCTCTTCTCAAGGATAAACACAGCTGGTTCTTTCAATGGATGCTCTCATGGCATGATGTCAGTGCCTTTCCTGATTTCTGTTTTATGGGTGCTTTCTGGCTTCTCATCAGTGTCCCTAAAATGCAGAATATGATGCTGAGGCCAGTGCTGCAGATGTGTCCTTACCAGGGCAGAATATAGGAGGCGATCAAGTTCCTTGTTCTTGTCACTATTCTTAATTTAAGCTGAGACCACTGTGACTTGTTCAAAGGTTGTCATATCTCATTACTGACACACATTGAGTTTGTAGTATACTAAGACCCCCAGATCCTTTTCGGACAAACCATACTATCCCCATCTAATAACTGAGAGCATTTTTTTTTTTTTTTGGAAAACAAATATAAGACATGACATTTTTTAACTTTTCTCATTAGATTCAGTCCAAAGTCTAGCCTTCTTAGATATTTTTAGATCCCAATTGTTATCTGCATATCAACTATCCCTCCCTTATTAGTACCTATTATCACAGTGTCTTAGTTTATTTGAATAAATCATCATTTTTCAGGGCCCTTAGGACACAGGACAGGTAGAAGAGGCATCATGATACAGGGAAAAGAGCAATAATGGTGTAGAGTCAGTGGACCTGGGTGCAAATACTATCTCTGACATTACCTGTATGGTCTTGAACAAGTCACTTAATTTCCCTAGTCCTCAGTTTTCTCATATGTAAGAGGATGGATTTGGGCTGAATTGCCCCTGGGTGCCCCCAGATCTAAATCTATGATCTTATGATGTGATGAAGCAAGGAAAGATCCAGAGAATGGGATAGTGTCTAGGGGTCTAAGGGGGATAGGTCATGGTAGGGGTCCTCCAATTAGGTCCCTGAAAATGCTAAGAAGTAGGAGGAATAACAGAGAGATGACTTAGGTGTTTTTTTCCCCTTCTTCTTCTCCTCCCCCTCCTTCTCTTTCTTCTCCTTCTCCTTCTCCTCCTTCTTAAAAGCATTTTATTATTTTCCAGTTACATGTAAATATAGTTTTCAACATCTGTTTTTATAAGGTTTTGAGTTCCAAATTTTTCATCCTCTCTCCATTCCCTCCCCCCTTCCCAGGATGGACAGAAATCGGATATAGGTTGTATATGTACAACCACATTAAACATATTTCTGCACTAGTCATGTTGTGAAAGGAGAATCAGAACAAAGGGGAAAAATCTCACCCCCCCCAAAAAAAAAGTAGAAATGGTATGTTTCAATCTGCATTCAGATTCCACAGTTCTTTTTTTCTGGATGTGGAAAGCATTTCCCTTCATGAGTCCTTTGGAACTATCTCGGATCATTGTATTACTGAGAAGAGCTAAGTCTATCACAGTTGATCATCTTACAATGTTGCCGTTACCATGTATAGGGTTCTCCTGGTTCTGCTCACTTCACTCAACATCGGTCCACTTAAGTCTTTCCAGGTTTTTCTGAAATTGGCCTGCTCATCGTTTCTTGCAGCACAACGGTATTCCATTACATTCATATACCATAACTTGTTTAGCCATTCCCCAGTTGTTGGGCATTCCCTCTATTTCTAATTTCTTGCCACCACAAAGAGAGCCTCTATAAATATTTTTGTACATGTGGGTCCTTTTCCCTTTTTTATGATCTCTGGGATACAGACCTAGTAGTGGTATTAGTGGGTCAAAGGGTAAGCAAAGCCCCATAGCCCTTTGGGCATAGTTCCAAATTGCTCTCCAGAATGGCTGGATTAGTTCACAACTCTACCAACAGTGGATTAGTGTTCTAGGTGGTTCTTCTAAATAACTCCAGGTCCCATGATGTGTAGAAAGGTCCAAAGTACAAACAGACCTCTTTAGTGACTGATGCCATTCACTTCCCCTGTGACCTTGGAATGGCTGAACTCCAACCTTGGGTCACAGTTTCATCATCTGTAAATGGGGGAGGTTAACCTAGACAATGTCTAAGGTTTCTTCCACATCTAAATTCTGAGATCTTATGAAGGATGGCAAAATGCTAATATCTTCAGCAAGGGAGGAACAATTAGCAAATCCCTGAATTATCCCCACTTATATTTTTAAAAATCACATGGAGCTAATTGTTCCTTTTGCTAATGGTTACACCATAATTATAGACCATTAGGGGTCATTAGTAAATGAAATGATGTTAAGATTTCACAACTGTTATTTGAATTTCCCAAGTGATGAATTTCATAATAGGAATCCAGGCTCAGCCAGTGCTTTCATATATAAGACCTGGGATCAAGGTGTAAGCTTTGGCTTATGCAAACTAACATGGAATTGAATTATCAACATGAAACAATGCATGGATTTACAAATTGTTCTGTGCTAGTTTGGACAGTAGGAAGGATTACTCTAGGCATGTACAGACGAATACATACATACATGTGCATACGAACACACATGTATATATGACTGGATAGACACCCATGTATATATGCAGATACACATTCACATGTATACATACATATATGTGTATACATACATATATAAAGAGAGAGAACAGAAGGGGAGTGAAGGGGGAGAGAGACAGAGAAGAGGGGAGGGAGAAAGAGGAGGAGGGAGGGAAAGGGAAAGAGGGAGGCAGACAGAGAAAGTGAGAAAGATAGGAAAGAGGGAGAGAGACAGAAACAGAGACAGAGAGACAGGAACACAAAGACAGAGGCTGTCCCTAGTTTTCCAATACTCCATTTATGAATGGCTTGTATGTTTTACTGGAAATCCTGAGAGTAAAAATTCCCGCCTCTGCTCTGAGTGGAGCCAACAGTCCCCTTTCCCTAAGAGAATTCTTGAGGAGGGATTGGCAGTTTCTTAGGAGGCTGGTGAGGTATAGGGAGGTGCCTTTTCTTGTGCAAGTATAAAGAATTTGGAAAATCAAGTCCTGGAATTTTCCAGCCAGTTGGGGCTTGAGTGATGGATCATCTTAGTCTAACCCCCTCATTTTTGCAGACAAGGAGTAACATTCTAATTTGACTTGACCAAGAATGTAGAGTCAGTCAATAGTCCAGCCAGGTTTTCTAGCACCCTGTCCAGTGTTTTTTTTTTCCATTTTACCCCACTGCTTTCTGGACCTTCTCTCATATAAAGAGAGCTATAGAGTGAATCGCCTTCTCTTGTTAAGGTGTAAAGAGTATTATCAGTGCCTGGGAATTTCGACTCCCCTGCCCTGCCTTAGCCCACAGTAGAATCCTTGTCCTCTGCTGCTGATATTAATGGAACTAACACTGCCACATGGGTGGAAATGTGGTCTTGGTGTCTTCTAGTTTCCACTCAGAATACACTTTCCCATAGAAATGATATAAATGGTGATGAGGTGTGATGGAAACTCAGCTATGAGTATGGAGCTACATTTCGGGTACGTGATGGGTGAAAGAGGGCTTTTGTGTATTGCCTTGGGAGTCCCACTACTATTTATAATAATAATGATAGCTGGAAAATATTTTTATGACTCTCTAAAGTTTAGTCATAGGAAACAATGTTAGGGAGCTGGCCTTGAAATTGAGAAGATGTGGGTTTAACCCCCCTCCCGCCACCCCGAAAGCCTCTGACATATACTGCTGGGTCTTGGCAAGTCAACTGGTCATCTCTGTGCTCTAGACCAGTGGGATCAAACTTAAATAGAAGTGGGGACCACTAAACCATAAATAAGGATCCCTGAAGGCCTCATATCAACCTTATTAATACTATTGTTAATATTATGCTTTATTGTATTTTAATTTATTTTGTTAAATATTTTCCAATTACATTTTGATCTAGTTCAGGCTACCCACAAGAGTGTTTTGGGCTGCAGGTGGTCCTTGGGCTGTGTGTTTGATCACTCTGCTCTAGGCCAGGGCTTCTTCAACTTTTTCCACTTGTGACGCCTTTCCCCCTTCAAGAAATTTTTATGCAACCCCAGGTATATTGTTATATAAAATAGGCATATATAGCCTTTTATTGTTGCCAAATTTTTCATGACCCCCACATTCAGTTATGCATCACAACCCACAGTTTAAGAAGCTAGGCTCTGGGCAACTCTCTAAGACCCCTATGTTGAAAATCTGCATTGCTAGAGGTGCTTTTCTCACCTGGGAGTTCCCTACACTGATGAAATCACAGGTCAGTTTGCCTCTCTCTCCTTTAAGTTTTGCAAAGCACTTTACAAGCTCAACAACCCTGTGAAGTAGATTCTAGAGGTGTTATTATTTCCCTACTACAAACAAGTAACTGGAGGCTGAGAGCTTAAGTGAATTGCTTAAGGCCACATAGCGAATGTGCCAGAGGTTAGATTTGAAACTAGATCCACAATTCTATTCATCATGCAACAGAGTTGAACACACGTGTTGTTTCTGAGTGACCATTATTATTATCACCATTCTGTGAACCTCAAGAACTGGCTGTACCCTTGTTTTTGATGCTTGGGGAATGTAGGAGAATGCTCATTCTCTCTGGACTTAGGGGAGACCCGGGATCAGACCTATGCTTGCTACCTACATGACCTTGGAAAAGTCAAGGACTTGACCTCTCCTCCTCTGTAAAATATGGGAGTTGGACCAGATGCCTCTGAGGCCCCTTCCAGCTCTGTGTCATGTTGCGTCTCCATTAATTACATATACATATATATATATATAATTCTTATTGATGTATTTTGTTTTTACATCACAGTAATTTCTGGATACACAACCCTCCTTCCCCCAATACTTTCCTTTAGGATTAAATCCTTGCTTGTAACCCCCCCCAAAAAAAAACCCCAACCCCAAACCATGGTATAAAATATCATTCCATTTTTAACACTGCTTATTCTGTGGGACAATCTTTCTTGATTACAAACAGCTGACTTGCCAATGAACTTTTGGAAAGTAATGCATTTGTAAATTTGAGACTACTTATATATGCATAAGACATATGTATATATAGATACATACATCTACATCTACACATATATACATATATAAAAATATATACAATACACATATAATATCAGCTTCATCAAGAAGTACCTTTATATTTATGTGTGAGAAAATGGGTAATTGTCTCCTCTCAATGAGGATATAACAGTCAATCATACTCCTCCTGACCTGTTTTTAGGACAAAGGTCTCAGATCCCCTCCTTCCCCTCAGGCTAACAAAATCACATGGTTCAAGGAGCCCTGGTCTCAATGAGGTCCACTCCTGAGTTGTGCCCATATAAGGAAGAATTGATTATGGATGGGAATACTGCATTCTGATTAGCTAGTTTTTGCGCATAGATTGTAACCCTTGAATAATTGGACCAATGATGAAAAAGGGGAGGGTCCATTTGCAATAGGGACTAGGGTTTAAAACAGGGCCTGTGAGCCCCATTCTTGGCACCCACTAGCTACACACTAGAGGGAAGGGAATAAAAGAGCCTTTGTCACATTGCTGCTGAGTTCCGAAGGATTATTGAGAAGAGGGTTGTTTTCCCTCACAATATGTATATATGTGTGTGTAGGGCACCTAGCTTGGAGTCAGGAAGACCTGAATTTTACTAGCTCTGTGACCCTGGGCAAGTCACTTAACTATTTGTTTCAGTTTCCTCATCTGTAAAATGATCTGGAGAAGGAAATGGCAAAGCGCTCCAGTATCTTTTCCAAGAAAACCCGAAATGCGGTCACTGAGAGTCCGACATGACTGAAATGACTCAAAACAACAACAACAACTATATGCCAATATATGTGGTAGTGGATTAAAGTCAGTCTCAGGGTCAGAAACCATGGATTCAAATCTTGCTTCTGATGCATTTTTGGCTGTCTGACCCTGGGCGAATGACTCAACATCTCAGTATCCTGGGCAATTTTCTGAGACAATAAATTATAGAGCAATTGTTGAAATGTATTGGTAGAATGGGGTTACCTCACTGAGAGTTCCCCATAATCTATGAAATCACAGGTCTGACCAAAATAACTCACTAAATAAATAACACCTCTCACCCTCAATCCCACACTTGTACTGGTGGCTAATATTTGTAAAGCATTTAATACAGTGCTTGGCACATGGTAGGTGATTAATAAACACTCGTTCTTCTCTCCATTCCTACCTCCCCTCCCCACCAAGATTGGCTGCTACCTTGGGTTCTAGGGCTAATCCTGTAGGTTTATACTTTTAAAACAATAGGTCATGAGCCCCACCAGTGTGCTTCCTATTAACAATCAGCCATTAGATACAATTAGTTCTTAGCAAAGCCATTTATTCAAATTGTATAGTAAGACTAGGAATCACAAAACATTCCTTCCATAAATTTGGGGCATATTCTCCCACAAATGCACACAATGTCTATGGGAAGAGTTGATTCAAACTTGAGAGTCAATGATAGTGAGGCACACCTGAAGGATACCTGTGTGGCAAGGGCAACTCATAACACTGGGTGTTTCAGGGTCAGTTTGTCTTTTTATCTGTAGAATCCGTGTGCATTAATCTTCTCTTAGTTATAGTCTTGCTTCTGGATGGGTTGCTCAGTTGGGTTCCCAGGGTCTGCTCTGCATAATATTTTTTTGTTTCTTCTTTTTTTTTTTTTTTAGTGAGGCAATTGGGCAAATTAGTGACTTGCCCAGGGTCACACAGCTAGTAAGTGTTAAGTGTCTGAGGCTGGATTTCAACTCAGGTACTCCTGACTCCAGGGCTGGTGCTCTACCCACTGTGCCATCTAGCTGCTCCTCTGCATAATATTTTAAGGTAATTGATCTAGAAATAGAAAGTACCTTAGATTGAATCTAATGTAGCCCCTTCATTTTATAGTTGAGGAATCTTGAAATCCTAGGGAGTGAACTTGTCCAAGGTCACACACACACACACACACACACACACACACACACACACACACACAGCTGAGTCAATGAGCAGAACCGTAATTTGAATGCATGTACTTTGATACCAAATCTAGCAATTAGGAGGAGCAACATATACAGAGTACTGTTCTTGGAATCAGGAAGAGAGAGTCTGAATCATGTCTCAGATACTAGCTGTGGGACTTGGAGCAGCTTGCTTTCCCTCTCTTGGTCTCAGTTTCCTTATCTGTAAAATGGGGTTAATAATAACATCTGCCTCTCAGGGTTGTTACAACATGTAAAGAGTTTCACAAACGTTTAGGCATGGCAGGAATACTAGCTATCACTATGATGATTATTTCCATTCCTTCATTCTGTCTTGGCTCCTCTTATCTCCCTTTTCCCATTGCCCTTGTGTAGCAGATGGGGCAGGTATTGGGATTTCCCATTTTCTTGGGCCCAGAAAGCCAAGTTATCTAAGATTACCCAGCCAACCAATGGCACAAACAAGGACCCACACCCAGAGTCAGTGTCCCCTGTTCTCTCTGGGAGCCTGGATGGCAGAATCTCCCCAGGGTCAAATAGCTTGCTGAGAACTGATCCTCTACCCTCACCCCCCCCCACGCATGGGGGCCCCACCCCAACCTGCCCCTTTATGTGGCCAAGTGTGGGCATCGTTTTCCCCAAGGCCCCCTCCTCTTCAGGGGCACTGTCCTCGGCTGCTGCAAGCTATCTAGGGCTGTTGCTGCTCGCTGAACACAACTGTTTGCTGGATTGTTTTTGCTTCTGCTCAGGCTAGAACAGGAAGCTTAAAAAAAAAAAGCCTTCAAAGAGGCTTAGCCATTTGGTCTGCAGAGCAGCAGCTGAGACCAGAGATCTCCAATCGCCCAGGCCACCTGGTCAGTGGCAGGCTTTGGGGGGGGCAGATTGGTCTTTGGCTGGAATGATTAGGCAGAAAGATGCCAATTCTGAAATCCCCTTCCCCATTCCCTGCCCCCTTCTCTCCAGCCACCCCCCAGCCCCCTTTCCTCCCAATGCCTGAATAATGAGTTTAGTATTTTGATCCAATCATCTCTCCAGCAAGGGCTGGATGCTAAAAATAGCACCTGGAGTTGCAGGCTAGCTCCAAATGTGGGAGAATCTGAGCAAAGGTAGAAAAAACACAAGGCCTCGTTTCCTAGGGAATAATGGGCATTGTGATTCTTGATGCTGGGGCTGCCACGTAACTCTTCAAGCTTTAGAAAAAAAGAAAGGGAGGGCATTGTTTCTTGAACCATCGCTGGCTGGTTGGTGCCAGGGCAGGAGAGAGCCAGGACTGCCCGGTTCTCATTTTCTGGGGATGGGGGAGGGGAAGGCACAGTCCCTTGGGATGGTAAACCCAGCACCGCCTGATTGGAGGGCCTTGCTCCTTGAGGGATGTCAGGAAATCCAGCCTGGGACCTGAATAAGAAAAGGTGGGGATGCAAAGCACTGTGGGTGGGGGTGGGGGTGGGGCCCAAGCAGGTTGCTCCTCCCGGCAGGTGTGTAGCTGACAGTTAATAAAGAAAATGATTGTAGCAGCTGGTTCTTAACTTGAGGTCTGTGAACTGGCTTTTTAAAAAAAAGTTTGATAACTGTATTTCATAATAATTGATTTCCTTTGTAATCCTGCATATTTCATTTTATGCATATTAAAAACATCATTCTGAGAAAGGGAACATAGTTTTCATCAGATTGCCAAAGGAATCCAGGACAGTAAAGGGCTTATGAACTTCTGGTCATGGGAACATACAATGGATCTTAAAGGCTACCTAATCCAGCCCCCCATGTTATAGAAAGGGAAACTGAGGCTCAAGGAAGGGGAAGAGAAGGGAACAGCATTTATATAGTATTTACTATGTTCCAGGCATTATGTTAAGCATTTTACAAAAATTATCTCAATTGATCCTCACAATAACGCTGGGAGGTCAGCGCTATTTATAGAGACAAAGGCTAAGTGACTGGTTTAGGGTCACACAGCTAGTAGGGGTCTGAGGCCCCTTTTGAACTGGGGCCTTCCTGTTTTCAGGCCCCGTACTCTCTTCACCAGCTGCCAAAGAAGTTAAGTGATTTGCCAAGTCATTCTGGTGATAATTATCAGAGGCAGAGTTGGAACCTAGGTTCCCTGACTCCAGACCCAGTGTGGCTGCCATGTTGCTTTCGAAGGCGTACTTGAAGTGACTTTTCTAATAACAGGGATGATTTTGTACTGAGCCAGACACCCTTTTCTGTCAGCACCCTCTGGACCAGAGGCATGTGCCCATGGGATGCTAAACTACAGTCAAAACTGTTTAAGTCACTCTTGGGGAAGAGACTGAAGCCAACTCTCCCATTCTGGGATCAAGCCCAGGACCTTGCTTTCATTAGCATTGCACTGTCACCGACAAAGCTCTGGGGGAAATGAAGGTGAGGTAATTGGCAGGCCCAGGGACCAACCTTCCACGACCGTGGACTCTGGCCCAAAGGCAAGCAAGTCAGAGGTGGTTTGGTACCTTAGAAAGAGCCCTGAATTTGGACCAGGCTCCAAATCATCACTGTGCCATTTACTACCTTCGTGACTTGCAACAAATCCTCTCACTTTGGACCCTCAGTTTTCTCCTTTTATTTATATTTCCTTCCTTCCTTCCTTCCTTCCTTCCTTCCTTCCTTCCTTCCTTCCTTCCTTCCTTCCTTCCTTCCTTCCTTCCTTCCTTCCTTCCTTCCTTCCTTCCTTCCTTCCTTCCTTCCTTCCTTCCTTCCTTCCTTCCTCTCTGTTTAGAATTTTATTTTCCAAAATATATGTAAAAACAAATTTTGACCTCAATTTCTTTTTTTTTTCTTTTTTTTTTTTGTGGGGCAATGGGGGTTAAGTGACTTGCCCAGGGTCACACAGCTAGTAAGTGTCAAGTGTCTGAGGCCGGATTTGAACTCAGGTACTCCTGAATCCAGGGCGGGTGCTTTATCCACTACACTGCCTAGCTGCACCTTGTACTTGATGATTTCTAAGCCTCCTAACAGCTCTAACCCTAGATTCCAAGGACAATATCACTGTACCTTTTTTTTCCTGAGTAACCAGAAACTATTTAGAAATATACAGGATTTAAAAAACAAAACAAAAAAGAAAGAACAATCGTTTGGATATTTTAAATATCAGAATATTTCCCAGATGTTGCTGCTCACCCTGGTTAGGGGCTTGCCTTTCGTCATATAGTTGAAGCTCTTGTTTTAATGGCTAATTATTTTAGCTCTTGTGAAAAAGCTAAAAATAAGCTCATGGGAGATGAGCAACGAGGTTGGCTTAGAGGCTGAGAGCTGTACACTGCAATTGAATTCACTAACAAGCTAAAAGTGAATTAACCTTGAACTGGAAACCTTTTAGCTGCTGTATCAACTTTGACTAGGTATCTCACGGCAGGGACGCCCTTCTTTGGGCTGTGTGGATACCCATCTCCAAAGTCTCCGAGCCAAGCTTACATGTCTGCTGGCTGAAGAGTAATATTATTTTGTCTTCTGTTGATGCTGGTAGTTTGTCTGAAATGGCTTTAACCCTCCAAATATGCCATAGAGGAAGGTACACTGGACTGGAAGTTAAGAGAAATGAGTTCTAAAATGAAAAATTCTAGAGCTGGAAGGAACCATCTGTCCACATTTTATTCAATGCATGAATCACATCTATAGCATGCTGGTCATCTGGAATAAATGAACATCTGGCTCCTGCTTGAAGACCTCTAGGAATAGAAAACACCCTATTACCCCCAAGGCACTCTAATACATTTTTTTTTTTGGTGGGGAAATGAGGGCCAAGTGACTTGTCCAGGGTCACACAGCTAGTAAAGTAAGTGTCAAGTGTCTGAATCTGGATTTGAACTCAGGTCCTCCTGAATCCAGGGCTGGTGTTTTATCCATTGCACCACCTAGCTGCCCCATAGTCTAATACATTCTTGTACAGATCTAATCATTAAGAAGTTTTTCCTTATTTCAAGCTGAAATATCTATCTGTGATTTCTACCCATTTTTATTAATTCGACCTTCTGCAGCAGGTGTAATCCTGTTCTTTATAACCTTTCAAATATTTGAATACTTGTCCTGGTTAAGTCATTTTTTGGTGGGGGGAAGTTAAGTAGTTCTATTTCCTTCAAATTAAGGCTTGGTCTCTAATCCCTTTGATATTCCAATGGCCCTTCTCTGAATAATGCCCGACTTGCCCAATGTCCTTCCTAAAATATGCTCCCAAGAACCGGAGACAGCACTCTCTATGTCTTCCCACTGGAAGATAGCAACCCTGTGACTCCTGGACCCTCAGGATATAACCTCTTTTCAGAACTAGCAGTGAATCAGAGAAACATTCCAATGGCTTCTGGAAAGTCTTTACATCACAAAATTAGCCCTTACCATTTCATGGATCTGTTGTTATGTGGAGATGGTACCAAGAACTCCTACCCAGGGAAGAACGACAGACATACACACTCTCCCCAGCTTCTTCCCAATAGTGCCCAGGGGAAGAGACGTGAGGACACTTTTGTTAGGGAAATGGCTGCTCAGGAAACCCAGACAACAGTGCCAAGTCCTTCCCAGATCTCTGTGGATAGTCAAAATCACCTAGAGACTCAACTGTTGGGCAGTCTAAATCTTCCGGCCCTAGTCTGAGTTTTTCTACTCAAGTCTACAAGCTAGCAGCCCTGAAGACCCCTATTGCCCTCAAATATACGACATCATACGAATTCAACCATGAACAGTTTGCTTGTGTTTTCTCTAAGGTAGAGCTCTTAATGATGCAGTACATATTCATTCTGGTCTCTCTTTGTTGAGTGCCCAAAGAGAATTAATTCTCTAATATCTCAGGAGTGTGGGCACCTCACAGTAAGCAACTACCCTCTCTAAAGGTATCTCCAAAAGCTTGTCCATCTATCCCTTCAGGGAGATCATGGCATTACTCTCCTGCACCCCAAGGACAATTGTTCTGGACTGGGCCTGACTTGGGTCAGGCCCCTATGTTTGATATTAGAATGAAATGAGATACTCATTCATCATTCAATGGCTAACAAAGGGTGATTCGTAGAGCCATAACAAGGGAAGGATATTCAAAATGGATATGAATTGAGGACACCACAATTTGTCCATGGTGGTCAGCCAACTGAGCAGAAAACACCTGGAGCTCTTCATGACTGAGGTGTGCTCAGATAACCAGGAAGTGATGGAGCCATTAGTCCCCTGAGCCAATCCAGCAAGAAGGATCTATCTATAGGTCTGAAAGGTAATTTCTTTATGTTGCAATACCTTAAGGAAAAACCAGACTATCTTGCCTGAATGTTGGGAGTCAGGATATCAATCCCACCACAGTTGCCTAGAGCAGTGCTGTTGAATTCAACTAGAAAGAGGGGCCTCTAATTTGCCTGTAAGTGTTGCTGCAGGCTACATATTGATTTAGGTGGGTTTTTTTTGGTGGGGCAATTGGGGTAAAGTGACTTGCCCAGGGTCACACAGCTAGTAAGTGTCAAGTGTCTGAGGTCAGATTTGAATTCAGGTCCTCCTGAATCCAGGGCCAGTGCTTTATCCACTGTGCCACCTAGCTGCCCCCTTGATTTAGTTTTTGTTTTTGTTTTTGTTTTTTTTTTAGTGAGGCAATTGGGGTTAAGTGACTTGCCCAGGGTCACACAGCTAGTAAGTATTAAGTGTCTGAGGCCGGATTTGAACTCAGGTACTCCTGAATCCAGGGCCGGTGCTCTATCCACTGTGCCATCTAGCTGCCCCTTTGATTTAGTTTTAAAGGATTAGTTTAAATGATTTAGTTTTAATTTTAAATGATTTAATTGATTTAGTTTTAAAAATGTAACATTCCATTTTATTGTATTTTTATTTGTTTTGTTAAATATTTTTCAATTATGTTTTAAGCTGGTTTGGGCTGCATGCATGGCATCCCCCGCCCCCCACCCCTTCTGACTTCTGGCCAAGAGCATCAAGGGGTTAAGTCACTTGGCCAGGGCCAAGTATGGACCAGAAATAGGACTTGAACAAAGATCCTCCTGGATCAGAGATTGACTCTCTTTCCACTATGCCACATTCCTTCTGTACACAAGAGTATCAAAGAAAATTTGTCTTTGCTTGAATCCAGTTGGATAACCTACCAAAAAAAGAAAGAAAGAAATGAAATTAATCTGCATGGTTTATTCTTGGTGAATCCATGTTAGATCTTAGCGATCACCTTTTTTCCTTGTGAAATACTCATTCATCTATTTTAGAAAATGTAGACTGTTAAGTTTGAGGCAGCTAAGTGCTACAGTGGATAGAGCACTGGGACTGGAGTCAGGAAGATTTGAATTCAAATCCAGCTTCAGAGACTTACTAGCTGGGTGTCCCTGGGCAAGTCACTTAACTCTGTTTGCCTCAATTTTCTCATCTGTAAAATGAGCTAGAGAAGGAAATGACACACCTCTCCAGCATCTTTGTCAAGAAAACCCCACATTGTGTCTCGGAAGAGTCAGATACTACTAAAAATAACAACAAAGATGTCAAGTTGACTATGTTATAGTTTAAAATATAGACAGAGCCTCTTCCCCCTTAAGAACAAAACACCAACATTTGCTTCCTTGGAGACCTGCAGCATCTCTTCTGTTCCTCTGGAGTCCTTGAAGATAAGTGATAGCCATCGTATGCTCCAGTTCTTTTAGGACCCTTGGGAATGTTTCAACTCGATCAGGTGATTTGAATTCAACACTTCCTGACTTATAACTTTGTTCTATTTTTCCTAGTTGGAAGATTATTCTTTTGGGTGGAAAAATAGAAACAAAACAGGAAGTTCTACATCATTCACTGGCACAAGGCAGCAAGATGGCTCAGTGGATAGAGCACTGACCTTGGAGTCAGGAAGACCTGAGTTCAAATTTGCCTCAGACATTTACTAGCTGTGTGACCCTGAGAAAATTACTTAAACTCTCTGTGCCTCAGTTTCCTCGATTATAAACCAAGGCTAATTATAGTACTTACCTCCCAGGGTTGTCATGGAGGATCAAAGAAGAAAATATTTGTAAAGAGCACAGTGCCTGCACATAGTAGGTACTTAATAATTGTTTGTCTCCTTCCTTCATCTTTCTAACTGCCCTATGCAGGAATCCTTTTACTTCTTTGATCTTCCTCTTGTCCCCAGTGGAACTTTAAAAGGACCCATTTTATACTTACAGGGTCTTGTCATGGTTTTTTTTCTTTCTTCCTTAGCTTGGCTAGAAGGCAGTATACCAGGGCTCAAGTCCTGCCCCTGCCCCTGCTCACCTGGGTCAGCCCCGGGTAAATCACTTAACCGTAGCTTTACACAATGAAATCACAGAATGGTTCCTAGCTCTATCCTTAATGACTTGTTCTCACTTCAGAGTCCTAAGATCACAGCTGGTTGATGAGCTCTGCATGTAGCCATTATGGTCTAATCAGTTACAGGTTTTCACTCTTGATCATCCTCCATCCTTCTTGAGCCGACTTCCCTTTTAGAGTCTGAGACCAGGAGGCCCAATTTATCCTGTATCTGAGCTCTCTTAAGGCGATTTCTCTGAATCCTAGGGTCTACACCTGGCACTCTGCTGCTTATCTGATTGTGTACTCTAATAAGTCATGGTGTGGTCACTGGGTCCCTGGGTTCCCATCATTTCCACTTCACCACACACAATCACAGAAGCTTTGAGTCAGAAGGGACCTCAGAGGCCATCCTCCTTCTGGGTTGGAATCAGGCCCAGAATGGTAATCCCTTTCATAGCTTCCTTCACCTTTTGAAAGGTGAATGTATCAGTAGCTGGGCTTTTGACAGAGAGACAGAGAAAGAGACAGAGAGAGACAGAGAGAAAGAGAGACAGAGAGACAGAGACAAAGAGAGACAGAGAGAGACAGAGACAGAGAGACAGAGACAGAGAGAGAGACAAAGACAGAGAGACAGAAACAGACAAAGATAGAGACAGAGACACACAGAGAGAAACAGAAACAGATAGAGGACACAGAGAGACAGACAGTGACAGAACAAAGACAGACATAGAAAGAAAGACAGAGCCAGAGAAAAAGAGAGAGAATGTTAGAGACAATGACAGAAAAAACAGATGCAGGAAGATAGAGACACACAGAGATACAGGTGCACACAGAGATAAAGAGTGAGAGACAGAGACAGAGAAATAGAAACAGAGAGAGACAGAGACACAGAGAGACAGCAGCAGAGAGAGACAGAGAACAAGCACTCCAGCAGATTCCTGAATAGTTCAGGTTCCCTATCACGGGCCAAAGTCTATGTGTGACGCATATATGGATAACTATGATATAAAAATTACTTGATAAAAGCTTAAGAGGGACAAAGGGCAATGAGCAGTCCAAGGGAGGTAGCAGAGAGCAGAGGGAGGAGTTCCATGCTGGATCTATAATCCGTTGGTTCTCTAAGACTTCTTAGAGGAAGTGAACTGTGGTTTTTGGGATAGGATATGAATAGGAGTGAGAGACAGAACCTGTGATTTCTCTGGCATAGGGCACTCCCAGTTGAAGCTCCCTTCACCAAGGTGGGTTGGCCCTTTTCTGTGTCTTGGTATCTTGGAGAGTCACCTGTCATTGAGAGGTGATGTGGTGTGTCCAGGGTTAGGCGGCCACTATGGGTCAGGATTGGGAACTCAAGCCTTCATGGTGTTAAGGACTGATGTCCATTCACTTGCCAACACTTCCTCTGCAGGTTTTGGGCAAAATATAATAATCTTGGTTTGGGGCATATTGAGTCTGAAGTGCCAGTGGGTGATTGAGGCTGAGAAGTCCTGTCAGTGTTTGGAGAGACACATCTGAGGCAAGGTCAGAACTGTGGAGTTCTGACTCTTCAAAGGGATTTAAAAATGCAGCTTTGATTTTGAAAAGTCTCTCTGCTTGATAGGAAAGGGTCAGATACCATCGGATCTATTTGATGGTTGGAGACATTCGGGTAGCTGAACTGTGAGCAACTTCATGCTTCACATAGAAAGTAGATTGGTAGCTTCAGAAATAGGTCCCAGGTAGCTCCCCACCACTAGGCTGTCTGGTCTAGAGTAGAGCCACAGGCTTAGTGACAGGCAGCTGCTTTCTCAGTGGTAAAGCAAGCCATGGGAATGTACTTGGTCAATGCACATCTCCCTGTTTCTGTCATCCTAGCCCCCAGGGGTGGGAGCTGTTGTCCCTGCTGTCCTGACCTACCTATTCAGATCGTCAAAGTTCTTTGCAATGCTGCTGGGTTCAGATTTGGACCCAGAAGGGGCCTTAGAGGTCACTGAATCCAAACCCACCATTTAATAATTTGGGAAACTGAGGCCCAGAAAGACTAAAATCACTAGCTCAAGATGTCACACAGATAGTAAGTAGCAGATCTTGGATTTGAATTCAGGTCCTCAGATTACAAGTCCAGCCCTGAGTTCCACTATACTACACGACCTGTATGTGGCTTTGAAGAAAACACCTGAAGACCAGGTGCCTGGGGCTCGAGTGTTTGGATTGGAAGGACGATATTTTGGACACATATACCAGCCAGTTTTGGTCACCCTCTTCTGGTCTCAGAATTGCATTTTTCATACTTTTGCACAGGCTACTTGGATGAGATCAGCTCAGAACTATTTCATCAGGCAGAATGGGGTTCGGGGCCACTGAGGTCCCTTAGCGGTCTAACCCATTCTGTTCCAGTCTCAGTGGCATAGAAAGGTCTGAGGCTTTTTGGAGCTAAGTGACTGAAAAATAGACCTTTGCTGACACTTTCTCCACCAAAATATCTTTTATCTTGGGTGGTGGGTGGGTAGGTGGATAGGGGAAAGCCCAGATGGAATCCTTGCTTTTAGAGATAGATCTGTTAGCCTCCACTCCTGTGACCTTCTCTACTCATCTGTCATGGGTAATAGAGTGCTGATAATTTCACTGTGGCTGGAACTCTGTTGGGTTAGGGGAGAATTGAGTTGTCAGGAACATTTTCCCCTCAGTAAATCCTTTCTATCTCGACAAATATTTGTGGAGGGGCAATGGGACTGTTCTGGCCTTGGACTTCACTGGAGCTCAGGGCTGGGATTTGGACCCTACCCGGCTTTGTGTGTTTGAGTAACTGCAACATTGCCCCAGATTGTTGGGAACTGTGTGTCTCATGAGAGGAGGGGAGTGGAGGTAGCCACCTGGGTGATTAAGACTACAGTTTTTTCTTTGTCTTGAAATATTCAAATAATTGAAGCAAAAAATGTTTCATGGGGCCTGACTCATCAGGATAATTACTACCCTTCTGGGTTTGGCTTGGGAAGGTACCTCTAGCTAGTCCCACTTTGGGATTCCTCATGCCAGGCACAGTCATTAACACCAAAGCTCTCCGTTGTTCCTCCGAGTAGGAATCAGAGGCTTTAATCGCTGGTGCCTCAGAGAGCCACACAATTGGCCTCTGGGTTTTGATGTGAATGTGCAGCGTGAGGTGATTGTGGGGGGAGGTGGAATGAGTAGTGCCTAGAGCCCTCTCCAGTCCTAAGAAGACATGGGTCATTTAATGCAAATGGGTAGTCCATGCCCCCACCGGTATACACTCACTGTTACTTAGAGTTCGAGGACTCTCCTTTATTTCATCCTCAACATTCCTAGGTGTGGGCCAACATAAATATTTCTATAGGAAAGGAAGGACGTGGCTCTTGTCT
This sequence comes from Dromiciops gliroides, assembly GCF_019393635.1. Taxonomy (NCBI): domain Eukaryota; kingdom Metazoa; phylum Chordata; class Mammalia; order Microbiotheria; family Microbiotheriidae; genus Dromiciops; species Dromiciops gliroides. The sequence continues at coordinate 725,843,863 of NC_057861.1, forward strand.
TAATTATGACCACCACTAGAAAAGACACGTAAAGCAGGCAAGTCAAGGCAACGAGTAATTAAGTGCCTACTATATGCCAGACACTGTGCCAACCTCTGCAGTTACAAAGAAAGGCAGAAACAGGCTCCACACTCAAGTTGCTCACAGTCCATGGGGGAGACACATCAACAACTGCAAACTAAGTGGGTAAATTGGAATTAATTTCCAAAGGAAGGCATCAGTACTGAGGACTAGGGAAAGGCTTCTTGAAGATGATGAGATTTCAGCTGATTTTTGAAAGCAGCCAGAGAAGGCAGGGGGCAGAGGTAAGGAGAGAAAGCATTCTAGGAATGGATAACAGCCAGGAAAAAATACAGCCATGAGATAGAGCGTCTTATGTAAGGAACAGCAAGGAGCTTGTAACAGCAAGGGGAGTCAGGTGTAAAAAGATTGGAAAGTCAGGAGGAAGCCATGATAGGAAGGACTTAAGAAACGAGGCAGAAGATTTTCTATCTGATCCTAGAGGTAATAGGGAGCCACTAGAGTTTATTGAATAGGTGTGTGACATGATCAGAGCTGTGCTTTGGGAACTTCACCTTGACAGCTGACTGAAGGATTGATTAGGGAGGGGAGAGATGAGGTAAGGAGACCAGTCAAAACTGTTGTAATAGTCTGGGAATGAGGCGATGTCGGTCTGTACCAGGGCCATGGCAATGTTACAGGAGAGAAGGGTGCATATATGAAAGCTTTTGCAAAGGTAGAATTGACAGGACTGGGAAAGTGATTGAATATGGGGATCAAGGGAGCATGAGGAGTTGAGGATAATGCCTCGGTTGTGAGCCAGGGCAACTTGGAATGATGGTGGCACCATTGATGATAACAGGGAAGTTAGAAAGAAGGGAAGATCTTGGGGGAAAGATACTAAGTCAGTTGTGGGTGTATTGAGTTTGAGGAGTCTATGGGACATCCAGTTTGAAATATCCAATAGGCAGTTGGAATTGCAGGACTGAAGATTAGTAGAGGGATTTGGGCTTGATAAATAGATCTGAGAATTATTTTCATAGAAATGAACATTGAGTCTATGGAGCTGATGAGATCACCAAATGAAATAGTAAAAAGAGAAGGGATCAGGATAGAGCCTTAGGGAACACCTTGGTTAGTGGGTGAGACAAGCAGAAGGATGTTAATCAATCAATTATTTTTTTTTGGTGAGGCAATTGGGGTTAAGTGACTTGCCCAGGGTCACACGGCTAGTAAGTGTTAAATGTCTGAGGCTGGATTTGAACTCAGGTCCTCCTGACTCCAGGGCCAGTGCTCTATCCACTGCACCACCTAGCTGCTTCATCAATCAATTATTAATAATAATTTATTATAAGTGCCTTAAATGTAGTTAAGTACTATGCTAGGTTCTGGGCACACAAATGAAAATGAGACAGTTCCTGCCTTCAAGAAGATTATATTCTATGTAAGTCATTCCCCAATTGAGAAATGGTCAAAGGATATGAACAGGCAGTTTTCTGATGAAGTAATCAAAGCTGTCTATTGTCATATGAAAAAATGCTCTAAATCACTATTGATCAGAGAAATGCAAATTAAAACAACTCTGAGATACCACCTCACAGCTATCAGATTGGCTAATATGACAAAAACGGAAAATAAGAAATGTTGGAGAAGCTGTGGAAATGCTTGACTTATTGGAACACTAATGCATTGTTGGTGGAGCTGTGAAGTGATCCAACCATTCTGGAGAGCAATTTGGAACTATGCCCAAAGGGTTATGGGACTGTTCATATCCTTTGATCCAGTGGTATCACTGCTAGTTCTGTATCCCAAAGAGATCATAGAAGAGGGGAAAAGATGCACATGTACAAAAATATTTATAGCAGCTCTCTTTGTGGTGGCAAAGAATTGGAAATTGAGGGAATGCCCATCAATTGGGGAATGGCTAAACAAGTGGTATATGAATGTAATGGAATACTGTTTTGCTGTAAAAAATGATGAGCAGGAAGAGTTCAGAGAAACCTGGAAGGACTTACATGAATTAATGCTGACTGAGAGGAGCAGAACCAGGAGAACATTGTACACAGTAACAGCAACATTGTGTGATGAACAGTGGTGATGGACTTGGCTCTTCTCAGCAGTGCAATGATCCAAAACAGTTTCAAAGAACTAATGATAGAAAATGTTCTCAACATTCAGAAAAAAGAACTGTGGATTATCAATGCAGATTGAACCATATTGTTTCTACTTTTAGACTTTTTTTCCCTTCTTTTTTGAGGTTTTCCCCTTGTGCTCTGATTCTTCTTTCACAAGATGACTAATACAGAAATATGTTTAATGTGATTGTACATATATAACCTATATCAGACTACTTTCCATCTTGGGAAGGAGGGGAGGGTGGGAGAAAAATTTGGAACTAAAAATCCTACGAAAACAAATGTTGAAAACTATCCTTATATGTAACTGGAAAATAATAAAATACTTTTATTTATTAAAAAGGTTATATTCTATTGGGAATATAACTCCAAGTAAAACACCAAATGAACAGGGTGATAGGAACAGTTGTCCTAGCTTATTGGGTTTTTAGAATACAGAGATCAGTGTTGGATTTAGAGCCTGAGTTCAAATACCAGGTCTAAAGTGCTTCTTGGCTTGACTTGACTATGTGATGCTTGACAAGACCTTTAACCTATTTGATGCTAGATTTCCTCAATGATAAAATAAAGATTTTCACGGAATTATCTGAAACTTGAGGGGATCTGAGAGACTGTCTAGTTCTAGTTATTGGACTGGAAGACTAGAGGGGTGCAAGGTTATACAAGTGGTAAGTGGTAGAAGAGATTTGAACACATTCAGGGCCCTTTCTAGCATGGAGCAAATTTGTATAAATGAAGCTTCAGCAGGAAGTATGCAAAAGATTCCAGCCAAGAACGCTGTCTTCTTGATTGAATACTTTGAGGATGAATTCCCAGTGGCTTTCTGTCAGCCATGGGCTACTCTGTACTCTTGTGTCTTTGATATGACAGTGCCTTTTTACTGGCCAGTAAGAGTTGATGACTCAGGGGACTTTTTTTTTTTTTTTTAGTGAGGCAATTGGGGTTAAGTGACTTGCCCAGGGTCACACAGCTAGTAAGTGTTAAGTGTCTGAGGCCGGATTTGAACCCAGGTACTCCTGACTCCAGGGCCAGTGCTCTATCCACTGCGCCACCTAGCTGCCCCCACTCGGGGGACTTTTAAAGAAGTATGACTCTACCCCTGAGGATAGAGTCTCTTTCTTGGACTCTCCTAGGGGTAACAAGTAACTCTATCTTCCACTAGATTTCCTATGAGAGTCAGGGGATGGGCAATATGCTATTGCTCAATTGAAGACTTGGCGACTGCTCTGAAGTGGAAGCAGAACTGGGGTGGGATGGGGAAATCAATGAGGTGTCCTTTGGGGCTCTGGCTGCCTTTTCCTCATTGTGTTTTCATTCCTGAGCAGGTAACTGAACATTGTTCTTCATAAGGACATATTCAGGCTTGCAAGTAACTGTCCAAGTGGTCCTGCATCCTTCAGGTATGGCTGTCTGAAAGAAAGAGGAATTTCTTCATTGGAGAAAGTGACCACCAGTAAGAAGATGGGCAGAAGATATGTACTGTGAATTGTTTGGATGGTGCAGAGAAGAATAAAATGTAGAATGTGTATTCAGCAGTTGGATAAACAGCTTCAAATTCTGATATTTATCACTCGACTTCCTGGCAGATTGTAATAATAGTTATGAGTTATAAGTTATTGATTATTTCAGTTGTTAATGAATGCTGTGAGTCTTTTCTGTCCTTTAACTTTGTGCCTGCGTGTGTGTGTGTGTGTGTGTGTGTGTGTGTGTGTGTGTATGTGAATGTGCAGGAAATAAATAGCTGTCCTGTACTAGATTCATATTGTACGTTACAAAGAAGTACCTTTCTGTTCCTCTTTTTGGGAGGACCCCAGACATGGGCTGAAACTTAAGCTATAGGTGATTTCTCTTCTAGGGTGCCCAAAGTGGGGTGCATAATGAACTAAAAAGTGTCAGAAAAGAAAGCTATACCCCTCTTCTTAGAGGGCAGCTTCTCCCAGAACTGAATCTGATCTGGACCATGTACATGGCTCTAGAGCAGGGGAATCCTGGCCTCCCGACAGATACCGGGCAACCAGGGGACGCACGGGGAAGCACCCGGCCGCTTGCTGCTTTCCCATGCCTCAGTTTCTCCTCTGTGTTAAGCCAATAGGAGGGGGCAGCTAGGTGGCACAGTAGATAAAGCACTAGCCCTGGATTCAGGAGGACTTGAGTTCAAATCTGGCCTCAGACACTTGACACTTACTAGCAGTGTGACCTTGGGCAAGTCACTTAACTCCCATTGCTCCACAAAAAAAAAAAAAAAAGAAAGAAAAAAGAAAAAGAAAGGGAATAGGAGTAGTGGTCCAGCTTTTTAGGCCCAGCAATGGTTATTCACTTTAAGACTTGCATTGCCAACCTCATAGTCTTCCTGTAAGGAAATGGTATAGTGAGAAGAGCCTTGGCTCTAGCATCAGGGACTTGAAACCTTGACTTTAACATTTATTAATTGTATGACTTTGAGGAAGTCACTTAATCTCTCTGAGTCTCAGTTTCCTCAAATGTAAAATGAAAAGATTAAACTAGGTAGCCTACCAAGGTCCTTTCTATCTCTAGCTGTATGATCTAACTTCTTTGGGCAATACCCAACATGGAGACCCATGCAAACGAATACTGAATATAGGCCTGGTGGTGGTAGCAATGGTGGTGGTTGTGATGAAGAATCGTGAAGACTAGCAGAAGAAAGGAATAGCTAACCAATCCACAATGAGCCAGGCAATTATTCAGTAAGTATTTATTGAGTACCTACTATGTGACCAGTTATCTGCTATGGGGGAAAGCAGAGCAAGGTAAGCCAAGGTAAGTGTTTAGAACAGTGTCTGGCACATAGTAGATGCTCAATAAATGTTTATTGAATTGAATTGGTAGTAATACTTCTGATTCTCCTCCTTCTCCTTCTCTTTTTCCTTCTTCTTTTCCTCCTTTTTTTTTTTTTTTTTTTTAGTGAGGCAATTGGGGTTAAGTGACTTGCCCAGGGTCACACAGCTAGTAAGTGTCAAGTGTCTGAGGCCAAATTTGAACTCAGGTACTCCTGACTCCAGGGCCAGTGCTCTATCCACTGTGCCACCTAGCTGCCCCCCTCCTCCTCCTTTTTTGATTAGGCGATTAGATTGGTAGATCAGGAAATGCTGTTGAGTTTGTACAACAGGAATTCAGAAAAAAACTTGACAAAATCTCTCATAATGCTCTTGTATCCTAGATAGAGACACTAGAAAATAACACAGTTGCAAGTTTTTTGTTGAGCAACTAGACCCAAAGAGTACTGATCCATGTAAGCCTGGAGGGAGGTTACCAGGAGAACATGGCTGGGTGTGGTCCTTGGTTATATTCTCTTCAATCTCTTCAGTGATGACGTAGATGATGGAGTAGATGGTTGCTCATCAGGTCTGTGGGACTTGACCTAGGAATTGAAACACAGATTAAATTTGGATGGTCAAGAGGATGTTGTAGGAAATTCCCAACGAAGTTATTAGCAAATGTAAGAGCAAAAGCATAGCAGTATGAATGGTTCTTAGATGTTGAGCTGGAAGGCACCTCAGAAGCCATTTGACAGCTCAGCCCTTTCACTTACAGATCAGGAAACTGAAGTCCAGAGAGATTAAATGACTTGCCTAGGATCTCATAGCTTGTAAATGGCTAAGGTGAGATCTCCAAATTCCATCTCTGTCATTTACTAGTTGTGTGACCTTAGGTAAGTCATTTGGATAAGGCACTCTGTGCCTCAGTTGTTTTTATTTGTAAGATGAGAGGGATTTGGTTAGATGACCTTTAAGTTCCTCCCAGATTTAAATATAGGGTTGTATGATCAATCTTGTCAAATGTGGAGTGGGTTGTCACTACCAGATGACCTGGTGATGAGTTGTTGTTGGGTTTTTTTGGTTGTTTTTTGTTGGTGAGGCAATTGGGGTTAAGTGACTTGCCAGGGTCACACAGCTAGTTAGTGTCAAGTGTTGGAGGCTGGATTTGAACTCAGGTCCTCCTGAATCCAGGGCCAGTGCTTTATCCACTGCGCCACCTAGCTGCTTCTGATGGTGAGTTTTTTGGACATAGCAATTAATGAAATATAGACAGGGTATGATCGTTGAGAAGGATTACCTCCCTGATAAAATAACAGATCTTCTGAACAATAACATAACAGATTTTTTGGGGGGTCTGTACTTGCGATTTCATGGGTGTAGGGAATTCTTGGTGAAGAAGAACCAGTTTGCCATTGTAGCTCTGAAATTTTTCTGTAACTAATATCCTTGGAGAGTTGCTTAGGGAGCTAACAGGTTAAGTATCTTGCCTGGGATCACAAAATCCATTTTCAATGTGAGCCTAGAAGGGACATCTTCATGACTTTGAGGCCGACACCCAATCTAGTACTTCCCCTGCATCACTCTGTGATTCTGCTGCTGCTATTGGTGATAGTGGTTTAAAGAGTGGTGTAAGAGAAAGAAGACCCAGGTGTGAGTCTCAGATATGGTACTTATAACCTGTGACCTTGGAGAGATGGATAGGTAGATAGATAAATGAATAGAGCATTTATTAAGTGCTTACTGTGTACTCTTTGCCTCTCTGCGTCTCAGTTTCCTCATTTGTAAAATAAGGAAGTTAGATTACATTGCTGGTGCAGAACCTGTGGGCCAATGCGCCCTGGGGGAGCTCAGAGTTATTGCAAGGGGCCTGAAAATTAATATGCTCATCCAGCATCGCAATTTTCATCTTTATGTAGCTTCAGCCACATAGTGTCTGGGCCTTCGTCCAGGCCCTCATCACCTCTCTAATGGATGATTGCGGCAGTTTCCTAATTGGCCTCCATGCTTCTAGTCTTTTCATGAGTTACTCTGATAAATAAGCAAACATACCTTCTTTGGACCGAATAAATGTGTCTGCCACATGTATGCATTGCTATCTTTCAAATGTATATAGTTATTGTTGTGATTAATCAAACAAAATTCATTCAATAGCCTTACTGAATACAAAGTATCCTTTTGTTATTATAGATTTTTTTTGGTCAACAGAGGTCAATAGTACAACTGCTTTGAGGTTTTTGCCATTAAAAAGGGGTCCTCATATCAGAAAATGTTGGGAACCCTTGGACTAATAAATATATGAAATGAAATATTTTCTGTAAGGGGCTTTGTGCACTTTCAAGGGCTTTATAATCAGATGTGTGTTGGTAAGTGTTTAACAACTGTCTCTCTGAAAAAAAAAGTACCCATAACACACCTTTTCAGTTTACTTTGTATTATTAACCTTTCCCTTATCACTTTCTTAAGTCTAGACAATGAGCAAACATTAAATCAAGTCCTTATTTGTAGTCTTTTCTGATTCCTGAGATGAGAATGCCCACACTGAACATTTAACAATAGGCTCTCATCAGCATGCTCCTATAACTGTCCATTATTACTATGACTATTGTCTTAGGTCCTGCCCATTTCTTTTCTTTTCTTTCCTTTCCTTTTTTTTTTTGTAGAGCAATGAGGGTTAAGTGACTTGCCCAGGGTCACACAGCTAGTAAGTGTCAAGTGAGTCCTGTCCATTTCTTTTTTTTGTTTTTTGTTTTAGTGAGGCAATTGGGGTTAAGTGACTTGCCCAGGGTCACACAGCTAGTAAGAGTTAAGTGTCTGAGGCTGGATTTGAACTCAGGTCCTCCTGACTCCAGGGCCGGTGCTCTATCCACTGCACCACCTAGCTGCCCCGAGTCCTGTCCATTTCTAACACAAGGAGGGCAGCAGAATGCAGAGGAAAGAATATTGAACTTGGAACCCCAGGATCTGAATTTGAGCCTTAGCTCTATTATTTACTACCTGTGTAGTAAATCTTGGTCAAATTTCTTTGCTGTCTGTGCCTCAGTTTCCTCATCTGTAAAATGAAGGATACTTCTAATGCCCCTTGCAGCTCTAAACCTGTGATTTTACAGCTCTAGAGAAGGGACATTGCACAGCTTCAGGTCATGGAATGTCTATGTCTCTGAAGAATTACAAAGGTGGCTCGCTCAATGGGCAATGAAGAAGTGTGTACTGGGTATGAGCAGGCTGTAATGCAAAACAAAGAAGGAGTCATGAATGAGAAAGAGCTAGAGTAAAGGATGTTATCAAAGAAGTGTGAGACTGAGAAAGAAAGGAGGAGTGATGCTTCACTGTATCCTTGTGATATCAGGGAAAAATGAGAAGGACCCACAGCACATTGGGAGGATATTTGATGGTGAACTTATGGGAAGATGTGGACAAGAGTTGCCTGGGATGATCAGGTATGGAAAGGTTATCATCTGCATCAACAGAAGGGTTATGAGATCACAGGTATGTTTGAGTATGAGTTGATAAAGTGGGAAAGATTGAACTCCAGGTAAGGGTGGAATCCTAGTTGAGCCTTGATAATAAGGTTTCCTTATGTCTTCTTAACCTTTCACACACATCACAAAGGCTCATGTGGCCTCTTAAGTTGGGGAAAAAAGTTGAAATAGACTGAAATGAAATAAATTCCCTTCTAGCTGTGGACTTAGAATTGCTTTCCAATTTAGGAAGAAATGCTTTATTTTTCAAATTAGGCATCAGGCATGTTTCTTAAATCTAAGGTGTAAACCTTTTTGCTCTTTTGTTTTTAGGGATCTGTGTAAAGATATGTTCCTCCACCTTGGCCAATTTGCAGTAGGGTGGAACTAGCCAACCAACCTGGGAAGAAGAATGGCTTTTCCTAATAACCAGTTGGCGAATGTTTCCAAAGTCAGTTGGGGATGTTTCCAAAATCTGTTTTACTCTAACAGATGGAGCTGTTAAGGTATATTGGGTAAATAATGCTCACATTCAAAATAAGCACTGGCATCAAGTATACCTAATTACCCTGCAGACTGTGTTACCCTCCAAAGGCTTTGTTGGGAATATAAGACCAGAAATACCCAAATGTTTCCTTAGGAAGAGACTCAGGTCATCATTCTGATTTTTAGGAAAGAGAATGTCTAAGTGAATCAGGTCTCATTTAGGTACCTGGGAGAAGGACAGGAATTAATGAAATTAGGAAAAGTCTGAAAGTTTTGATACATAACCCTCTTGGGAAGAAAACTCAATAACTATATTTGTTTACTCATTCATTCATTTGTGAGCACTCCAAAGCTTTGGGCTCACATAGAACAGTCCAAAACAAGTCCTGAATCTGTTTTCAAAAGGTCAATATCTCTTGGTTTGTTTGTTGCTCCTACTTGGGTTACTTCAAGAAAATCTAATACTCCTAGCATAGCTCGTATCTAGGTTTTTTCAAATGTGGGGTAAAAAGATCTCTAGCTTCTGTACAGTACGAACATCAGGCATGTTGTTGTTCAATCATTTAGTCATGTCTGACCCTTTGTGACTTCATGGACCATAGCACACTAGGCCCTCCTATACTCCACTATCTCCTGATGTCATGTTCATTGCTTCCATGATACTATCTATCCATTTCATCCTCTGCCGTCCCCTTTTCCTTCTGCCTTCAATCTTTCCCAACATCAGGGTCTTTTCCAGTGAGTTCTGTCTCTCATTATGTGACCAAAGTATTTAAGCTTCAGTATTTGTCCTTTGAATAAATAATCTGAATTAATTTCTCTAAATATTGACTGAATTGATCTTCTTGATGTACAAGGGACTCTCAAAAGTCTTCTTTAGTACCACAATTCAAAAGCATTGATTCTGCAGCACAGCTTTCTTTATAGTCCAACTCTCATAGCCATTTGTTGCTACTGGAAAAAACAGAGCATTAACTATATGACTTTGTTGGCAAGGTGATGTTTCTGCTTTTTAGTATGCTGTCCAGATTTGCCATAGCTTTCCTTTCAAGGAGGAAGTGTCTTTTAATCTCACAGCTGTAGTTGCTGTCTGTAGTGATCTTTGAACCCAAGAATATAAAATCTGAAACTGCTTCCATTTCTTCTCCCTCTGTTTGCCAGGAAATGATGGGACCAGTTGCCAATGATATTAAGTTTTTTTTATGTTAAGCTTTAAGTCAGCTTTTATACTCCCCTCTTTTAACCTCATCAAGAGGTTTCTTAATTCTTCACTTTCTGCCATCAGAGAGGTATCATCTGCATAATGGAGATTGTTGATATTTCTCCCAATAACCTTAATTCTGGCTTTTGATTCATCCAGAATGGCATTTTGCATGATGTATTCTACATATAAGCTTAATAAATATTGTGATAATATACAGCCTTGTTGTACTCCTTTTCCAATATCAAACAAATTTGTAGTTCCATGTTTGATCCTAACAACTGCTTCTTGACCTACATACCAGTTCCTCAGGAGATTAGTCAGGTGATATGTTACTCCCATCTCTTTGAGGACTTACCTTATTTTGTTGTGATTCACACAGCCAAGGCTTTAGTGTAGTCAATGAAATAGCAGTAAATGTTTTACTGGAACTCCCTTTTGCTCTCCATAATCCAGTGAATGTTGGAAATTCGGTCACTAGTTCCTCTGCCTCTTTGAAAACCAGCCTACACTTCTGGTAATTCTCAGTCCACATATTGCTGAAGCCTAGATAGCAGAATCTTGTTTGTTTGTTTTTATTTTGATTTTATTATTTTTTTGGGGGGGGCAATGAGGATTAAGTGACTTGCCCAAGGTCACACAGCTAGTAAGTGTCAAATGTCTGATGCTGGATTTGAACTCAGATCTTCTTGAATCCAGGGCTGGTGCTTTATCCACTGCGTCACCTAGCTGCCCCCTAGCTTACAGAATCTTAAGCATAATTTTGCTGGTGTGTGAAATGACCACAATTGTTTGGTAATTTGAACATTCTTTGCTGTTGCCCTTCTTTAGGATTGGGACATAAACTGTTCTTTTGCTATGCAATGGCCACTGTTGAGTTTTCCACATTTGCTGGCACAACCAGTGCAGCACTTAGCTCAGAATTCTATCACTTCGACTAGCCTTATGGTTAACAAGGCTTCTTCAGACCCACTTGACTTCATTTTCTAGGGGGTCTGGCTCTACCACACCATCATGGTTATCAGTGATGTTAAGATCTTTCTTGTGTAGAGTTTTTTTATGTATTCTCACCACCTCTTCTTATCTCTTCTACTTCTGTTAAGCCCTTACCGTCTTTGTTTTTTATCATGCTCTTTTTTGCAGGTGTGAGATAACCTTTATTTCACCCAACAGTACATACGTAAGGATAACTGGAGCCTGTAAATAGATAGAGAAAACACAGCGAGTCCTCAGATTAGCTTCATTGGGAAGGAAACAATTTGGGATTGTGATTGGCACAACCCTTTGACATTTTGGTGAGTCTGTCTTTCCCATAGAGTCCTACACATTTCTCTCGACTTGTAGTATCATCCTGTAGGTTAATTTCCCCTGAAGGTAAATGTACTTTGGGGGCTTCTGAACAAACTTGCACTATCTTCCTGACTTTGCTCTTCAAGCAGGAAACTGCAGGAGAACAATGGAGATGATCCCCACTAGCCAGGGTGTGTGCTGAACTAGGACATCCTTTTCTAGAAGTCTTTATTGGGGGCAGCTAGGTGGCACAGTGGATAGAGCACCAGCCCTGGATTCAGGAGGACCCGAGTTCAAGCCCGGACTCAGACACTTGACACCTACTAGCTGTGTGACCCTGGGCAAGTCACTTAACCCTCATTGCCCCACCAAAAAGAAAAAGTCTTTATTAACCAAATCTCAAACTTGGGAACTCTAGAAATTACCTGAAAGGTGCTTTTTAGAAAATCTCTGGCTGGAAGAGTAGAGTCTGACCTCATGCTGCCTAGGGAACTTAATATCCCTTGGCCTCCATGTACGTATTAGGGTTCCCAACTAGTATCCATAAACTATTTTCTTAGGCTAAGTGGGCACAAATATGGCTGCTCTTGCTATATGTTTTTGTAGGATTCGATCAATACTCTGGCTAGTACTAAGTCTTGAGCTGGGAAAAGCTAATCAATCAATTGACAAGCATTTATTAAATGTTTATCATGTACCAGGCACTGTGCCAGGTGTTGTGCATACAAAAACAAAACTGGGAGTCCTTGTTCTTAAGGTATGTACATCTTATTGGGAGAAACAATCGGTATCTATCTAAGTGTAATCAGGATTCAAGTCTGTTTGCTTTTATACAAGGCTCTTGTCATTGATGGAAGTATGATTACTTGATACTGTGTGCCTTTGTGAGATCTAGAGTTGCCATGAGCTTGGAAGAAGAAAGACCTTTTGCTTCTGGTCACACAAGGGGATGTGTGAGTTCTAGGCTGTCTTCAGAGAGAGACTTGGTGAGAGAGAAAATCCAAGAAGCCAGTGCCTTGACATGGTCCTGATTTCTGGATTGCCAACCTAGAGACTTTGGGGAATTTCTCTTTGGGTAAGACTGGGGACTCATTCCCATTGGGAGAACTCATTAATCTATGTATTGTCTGATATATTCTATATAAAATCTTTGATTTCTGTTTGTTATCTCCTTGGATAACTGGGTTTATTCCCTGTTCCCTATTTGTGATGGTCTTTTAAATTAATTAATTAATTAATTAATTCATTCACTCATTCACTTATTTATTTATTTATTTATTTATTTATTTATTTATTTATTTATTTATTTTTGGTAACTAGCATTTGGTGGGAAGGGTGTCAAGACTTTGGTTCTAGCTTGGGACATTCTGTCCCTAAGCCACCAGGGATATAGTTTAAATCTAAGAACAAAATCACTTCTCCTAGATGAGTAATATTTGGGGAGGGGAAAGAGGGGCAAATAGACATAATTCTAATCAAGAATCTCCTCTCTGACAGGCAGCTAGGTGGTACAGTGGATAAAGCACCAGCCCTGGATGCAGGAGGACCTGAGTTCGAATCTGGCCTCAGACACTTGACACTTACTAGCTGTGTGACCCTGGGCAAGTCACTTAACCCTCATTGCCCTGCAAAAGAAAAGAAAGGAAAAGAAAAGAAAAGAAAAGAAGAGAAAATAAATCTCCTCTCTGAGAGCTGAGCAGGACAACCTCATTGACACAGTCTGCTGTTCTCCTCAATACAGGAATCAATATTTCTCTTGGAACAGGAACGAGATATCTATTTATGCCTTTCTGAAAGCCAAATATAGACAAACCTATGTGGGTATACATATAATTTACATGGATAACAACTCCTTTCTCTCATCAGTATATATGGAAAAATATAAAATAAAAATAAGCTTGTTTAAGGAGAATGGACACTAGGATTTGGGGGAGCATTCATGAAAGACTTTTTTGTGAAAGACAGTAAAGTTGGTGTTTAAATTGAGTCTTGGAGGAAGTAAAAGATTCTACGAGGTTTGTTGTTCAGTTGTGTTTACTCTTTGGGATCCTCTTTGGATTTTTTTTTGGCAAAGATACTGGAGTGGTTTGCCATTTCCTTCTCCAGTTTATTTTGTAGATGAGGAAACTGAGGGAAATGGGGTTAAGTGACTTGGCCAGAGTCACACAACTAATAAGTGTCTGAGGCTGCATTTGAACTCAGGTCTTTCTGACTCAAGGCCTGGCTCTCTGTCCATTGTGCTACCTAGCTGCCTCCTAGGTAGAGAATTCTAATTTCTGATCTGTGCCCAGAGGCTGTGGGTAAGCACAGGTAAATCCTACATCATCATAATCTAAGGCAAACATTGTAGATCCTGGGGACAAGTGACTCTCCATGGACATGTCTGACCCCCCACCCCATCTTAAGAATATATGCTTGCTCTATTCTATACTGATTGTTTTAACAAAGTGAGGGGGGAGGGGAAGAAGAAAAAGAAAGGGAGAGAGGGAGAGGGAAGGAGGAAGACAGGGAGGGAAGGGGAAGAGAAGGGAGAGGGAAAAGGAGAGAGAAAGTAAGAGGATAGGAGATGGAGAGGAATAGGGAGAGAAAGGGAGAGGAAGGGGAAAGGGAAGAGGGAAAGGCACAGAGAGAGAGAGAAGGAGAGAGAGAGAAAGGAGAGAGAGAAGGAGAGAGAAAAGGAGAGAGAAAAGGAGAGGGAGGAAGAGAGAGGAGGGGAGAGAAAGGGGGCAGAGGGGGGAGAGAGAGAAAAGGAAAGAGAAAGAGAGAGAGAGAAGGAGAGAGAGAGGGAGAAAGAGAAAAGGAGGGAGAGAGACAGAGACAGAGAGACAAAGAGACACAGAGAGGATAATCATTATACAGGCAGCCTCAAAATGCCTGGAACATAGTAGGTGTCTAATAAATGCTCATTGTTTGAGTGATTGATTGTGGGTATCCCCTAAGGCTCTGTCCTGGATCTCCTCTCTACGGGATCTTATCAACTCCCTTGGGCTCAATGATCATTTCTATGCAGATGGCTCCAAAATCTATATTACTCAGACCTAATCTCTCTCCTGCACCACAGCCCCTCATTTCCAATTGCCTCATGAATAGCTCCATCTGTATGTCTCATCAGCATCTTAAATTTGCCATGTCTGAAATGGAACTTATTATCTTCCTCCATAGACCTGCCCCTCCTCCATACTTTCCTATTTCCGTTGGGGGCACCACAGTCCTGCCAGTCCCCTAGATTCATAGCCTCAGAGTCTTCTTCTACTCTTCCCCCTCTCTCTCACTCACCACATTCAATCCTTTGCCAAGTTAGGTCCCGGTGTCCACACCATCTCTTCCCATGTACCTCTTCTCTCTGCTCAGGCAGTGGTCCCCATAGTTTTGGCCCTCCAGCACCCCTCCCCTGTACTTTTGCCAATCTCCTAATTGGCCTTACAGCTTTAAGTTTCTTTCTATCTAAGCCACCTTCCTCATGGGTGCCAAAATAATCTTCCTAATGCCCGGGTCTGTTGCTGTCACTCTCTCGAACAAAACCCTTTAGTGGTTCCCTGGGATAAAGCCCAAAGCCCAAAGTCCCTTTGCTTGGCATTTAAAGTACTCCTTGTTCTGGTTCCTGCCTCATTTTTCCAGACTAATTTCCTATTTCATCTCTCAAGTCTACATTCTAGCAAAGTGGGTCTGTTTGCTGTTCCATAAACTTAACATTGCATCTCCCATCTCCAGGACTTTGCACAGCTGTCTCTCTTCATGTCTGGAATGCCATCCCCCCTCCCTTACCTTTGCCTTTTATGACCTCTAGCTTCCTTCCAGGCTCAGCTCACATGCTCTCTCCTATGGGAAGCTTTGTGCAATGTCCCTATGCTGGTTTCCTCCTTAGGTATTTACTTCTCTGTAAATAGGTGTGCTAGGCGGCCCAGGGGATAGAACACAGGGCTTGGGATCAGGAAGACTCCTCTTCATGAGTTCAGATTTGGCCTAGGCAAGCCACTTAACCCTATTTACCTCAGTTTCCTCTTCTGTAAAACGGGCTGGAGAAGGAAATGGGAAACCACTCCAGTATCTCTGCCAAGAAAACCCCACATGGGGTCAGAAAGAATCAGATGTAACTGAACGATAAATTCCACCTTTTATCCTCCAGTAGAGCATAAGCTTCCTGCGTCTAGGGACTGCTTTTCCAGTTTTTCCTTGTATTCTTGATGAGTGGCTCAGCACTAACATCTGAGGGGATCAAGAATGATTTGGTTGAGAAGATATCACTGGAGCAGAGTTCTGATGGAAACAAAGGATCCTCAGAAGTGGAGATGCCACCACGTGGTAGATGCTTGTTGAGTTGAACTGAACCTTGCTCTTGGTAACCACTCCTTTTCAAAACTCATGCAACACCTTGTTTAAATGAAGCCCATGTTACTTTCCTGTTTGGGTTAAATTCTCCTGCTGAGCTCTGTAAAGGGGAGAGGGCGGAAGGAAATAAATATCTATATGAAGGTAGGGGATGTCTCATCCTCAAAATGCCAGCACAGTGCCTACAGGAACAGCTCAATGAATTTTTGCTGAATTCTATGACCAGGACCCTAGGATCATCAATTCAGAGTTGAAAGGGACCTTAGATGATAATAATAATTATTATTATACCTAGCACTTATATAGCTCTTTAAGGTTTGGCAAAGCACTTTGCAAATGTTCTCTCATTTTATTATCACAATAATCCCAGAACGTAGGTTCTATTATGATCCCAGTTTAACAGACAAGGAAACTGAGGCTAGGCTACATTATGTGACTTGCCCAGGGCCTCACAGCTAATAAGTGTATAAAGCAGAATTTGAACATAGGTCTTCCTGACTCTAGGTATGGTGCTCTACCCACTGCACTACCTAGCTGAGCACATATCAGGTTCCTAAAAAGGTCAAGCTGAATTGTTGAATAACAAACCCTAACCAGACACAATACCGCCAGCTGGCCAGTAACCTGGCCACATCAGTCTGATCAGGCCCTTCTGAACTTCCTGAAATCACCCCTCTGCTCCCCCCATCCCTCACCAACCAATACCCACCTTCCAACTCTCCAGCTCCAAGTTGAATTCCCTAGGAAGTGTTCTCTTTGACAACAACAATCGTAAAAACTTGTGGAAATTCCTTCCATGATTCAGGAGCCTTTAGCAGCTCAGGTAGCCCCAGTTTTCAGGAGCAGGGAGGTTGGGACCATCTGATTTTGATTACCAAGCTGAGGAGAATTTACAGCCTCATCATGAGGAACTGGGAGCAATGAATGGAAATTCCCTCTGATTTATGTGCTCTTTAGAATAAGGCCTTTTCCGCACGTAGTAGGAACTCAGTAATGACCTGTTGAATTGGATTGCTGACAGTGAGGGAGGACTTGGACTCCTGAAGGGGTCACAGACTCAGAGGGGGTCATGGACCAAGGGTGAAGCAAACTGCCTTCAGTGGCAGAGGGAGCTGCGATAGAAGAGAATATAAGAGGGGAAGGGTAGGATTTCAGTGCAAGATAGAAAGTGTCTGCTTGCTAAGAGTAGCATGGTGGAACTTCCAGCCTCCTGAAATGAAGTAATGTTCTTGGTACCCCAGCTCTTTTAGACCATTCCCAGTGAGGATTAGATACCAGCCCCCCCCCCCCAAAAGAGAAACCCAGGAAGATACTTCTAGCCTTAATCCAGCTCCCTGCATGAGGGCCAGTTGGGTGAGAGGTCTCTCCACCTCCTAGCCTAAGGTGTGGCTGGGAGGGGTCTGGGGAGGCCCAGAGCCAAGAACCACCACAACCACCAAGAGGCCCAGAGTGACTTTCTGTTGGCCATGTGAAACAAGCCTCTGTATTAGACTGCCTGTTGGTTGCCCTCAGCTGCTTGGAAGCAATAACGAAAATATTTGCTCTGCTCTATAGTATGTGCAGAGACCAGGGAACTTTTGGTAAGATTCCAGGGTGCTCCCAGGGCTTTCTTCTTTTTGTATTCCTAAATTTGTGTGCCGCCATGTTTTCTAGAATAGGTTAGTCACACACACCCATTCCACAAACATGTATCACCTAGAGTGTCAGAGCTGGAAAGTATCTGGGAATTTAAATGGGGTGTACTTAGAGCAGCCCCTCCCATATTCTGGGGGGCACTTTCTGTGGGGCTAAGCCATTCTCTTGACCACTTTTTGTGACTTATGTGCTCTAGCTTCTTGCTGATTAGAGTATACTAGTTGGTTCCTTTGATTTCTGTGTGTGTGGGGTGTCAAAGAGGGGGTGACTGTGTCTGTACCAAAGATAATTGGTGACTGAGCCAGAGAGAGTTGTTTATTCAATTGACTTTAAGAAGATTAACTACCTTATCTCATTCTATTTCTTCCTCACTCTCTAGTATGTCCGAACTCTTCCTGCCTCTTCAGACTTCCACAGTAGGGGGTAGGGGAATCTCTTTTCATCCTTCAGTAGGTATGGTGGTTGCTCCCACATGGTGAATGAGGCATATGCTTGTCTCAGTGAGCTTGAGACTAGATTTTAAGGCCCCAGCCTCCCCCCCACCCCCATTTCTTTCTCTGAGCACAGAGGATCAACCAGCATTCCTGAGAGGGATGTCCCTGGTCTTGGTGGAAACTGTATGAGATTGGGAGCTTCTAGGTCTAGGTGCTGGTTGTCCAGCAGGAGATGATCTCTGTAACAAATTCTTGGAAGGGAAGATGGCCAGGGACAGTAAGATGAGCAGTGCCTTCTGGGGTGGCCAAAAGTGAGGTGCTAAGATGGTGCAGATCTGAGTTGCAAGTGAAATGACTGTTCAGCAGGTTCACAGTCTTGCTGTGAGTTTCTACCCATCATCTGAGGGAGACTATAATATGAAAGGTGGATGACAATCCATATTTTAAGTATATGTTAATGCACACTGATGAGTCTTTTGTGTTTTAAGAATTTCTTTAAGGGTGGGAGAAATAAATAACTATCTTATACCTCATCTGTTTTGTACCTTTCTGGAAGAGACTTTGTTTTTGTTTTTGTTTTTGTTTTTGTTTTTTTTTTGCGGGGCAGTGGGGGTTGTGACTTGCCCAGGGTCACATAGCTAGTAAGTATCAAGTGTCTGAGGCCGGATTTGAACTCAGGAACTCCTGAATTCAGGGCCGGTGCTTTATCCATTGTGCCACCTAGCCACTCCTGGTTTTTTTTTTTTTTTTTTGCGGGGCAGTGGGGGTTGTGACTTGCCCAGGTCACACAGCTAGTAAGTATCAAGTGTCTGAGGCTGGATTTGAACTCAGGAACTCCTGAATCCAGGGCCGGTGCTTTATCCACTGCGCCACCTAGCTGCCCCCTAGAAGAGACTTTGTTAATGCTTTTTGAGGAGACTGTAGACATGAGCCAAACTTAAATTTTTGTCTAAGAGATTTTTTCCAAAGTTTTACTGGGGTGGTGGTGGTTGTGGTATGTATAAATGTTCCACAGAACATGAAAATTACCTTACTACCCTGTTTTCGAGGTTAGACTTCCCTAGAACATGAAACCAACCCGTGTGAGCCCAGAACTGGGACTCTTTGTTGGGAAGGGGGTTTCTCCTATAAACCATGGTCTTACATAGTTTCAAAATAATAGAATCTTAGCCAAAGAACTACAGGGAAATCTGGATGTCCTTTTTATGTACAATGGAATGAGTCAGAAGACCTCTGAATGCCTTTTCTGCCATTTGTTACCTGTGTGATCTTTGGCAATTCACATAATCTCTCTAGGCCTCAGTTTTCTCACTTGTAAAATGAATAGATTGGACTAGATAATCTCTGTGATTTCTTCTAGTTCTAAATTTATAATCCTGTGCTCTAATCCATTTTCCTTCCTTCCTTCCTTCTGAAGAGAAGTTAAATGATTTGACTAAGGACACAAAGGTAGTAAGAGGCAAGGCTGGGAATCAAGCCCAGGTCCTCTGACTCCAAACAGTCTTCTTTCAACTGAACCAACAGTCTTCTTCTTTTTTCTTTTCTTTTCTTTTTCTTTTTTTTTTGGTGCGGGGCAGTGAGGGTTAAGTGACTTGCCCAGGGTCACACAGCTAGTAAGTGTCAAGTATCTGAGGCTGGATTTGAACTCTGGTCCTCCTGAATCCAGGGCTGGTGCTTTAACTACTGTGCCACCTAGCTGCCCCCAGTCTTTTTCATCCAACGGAGAAACTGAAATCACGATAGGAGAAATGTCCTTTTTATTTGTATGGAATGATTTTGTAGCTATGATGTTCTGGCCACGGGAAGGCTTGGTTGTCTCTTGCCTGTTTACTGATGACTGACAGCAAGTCATCAAACATATATCAAGGGCTTACTATGTGCTGCACTTTAAGGGTAAAGAAGGCAAGACCACTCCGTGTACAGTGTTTAATGGAGTTTTGCTAAAGCCACACACTTTGCTCCACTTCCCATGTCTGATAGGGGCCTTGGCTGGAAGACATAGCCAACCTTGAATGTGGTGAGTGCCTGAAGGCAGTAGGTCCTCTAATTTTCAGGGTTGGAACTTAGCTGTCTCTAGTGACAGATCTTTAAGAGGAGTATGTCCCTTTGCCTTCCTCTCTCTGTGAGAGGGATCTCTCCTCATTTAACCCTCTCTGTTAACCCACCAGTGAAAGATTTCTCTTTCGTCACCGCAGTTATGGTCTGGGTTCACTAATGATCCCAGGGTCCTGAGTCCCAAGAGGGTTCTTCTTGCTTCCTGTTCTACATCTCACTCGATACCAGAGGAGAGGAGGCATCTTCTAGACTATTCACAAATACTTGTTGATTGATGGAGTTTGTCTCCAGTCACACTTTGTATGTATGAGTGAAAGAGCAACAAAGTCAAGCAATGAGGGTCACAATGGATGAATGAACTTGTTTTCTCCTTTCTTCTTAACCAATAGTGGAAAATGGAGTCAGAGGTTGTGGATTCAAATCCTAGCTCTGACACCTATCACCTGCATGACCTTGGAGAAATGACAACCTCTCTGAGCCTCCATTTCTTCACCTGTAAAATGAGGTTATCAGGGGCAGCTAGGTGGTGCAGTGGATAAAGCACTGGCCTTGGATTCAGAAGGACCTGAGTTCAAATCCAGCCTCAGACACTTGACATTTACTACCTGTGTGACCCTGGGCAAGTCACTTAACCCTCATTGCCCCACAAAAAAAAATGAGGTTATCAGTAAGTTTCTTTCCATACCTAAATCTATGATCTGTAGACAAGCCAATCGATTGGTATTCCTTAAGGGCCAAGTCCAGTTAAACCAATAAGCATTTATTAAACATTGACTCTGTGCCAATCACTAGAGATACAAAGAAAGGCAAAAACCCCACTCCTGCCTTCTAAGAATTCACATTTTTTTTTAGTGAGGCAATTGGGGTTAAGTGACTTGCCCAGGGTCACACAGCTAGTAAGTGTCAAGTGTCTGAGGTCGGATTTGAACTCAGGTCCTCCTGACTCCAGGGCTGGTGCTCTATCCACTGCGCCACCTAGCTGCCCCTAAGAATTCACATTTTAATAAGGGATATACCATGTAAAAGAATAGGTTACATACATACAGAAGGCAATCTGGATGGGAGAGGCATTGGCAGCTGGCGGGGTGGGACTGAAAAGGTTTTCTGCAGAAGGAGGGATTTAAGATGAGTGAGGCAGGAAGCAGGGAAATGAACATGCAGAGCATTTAAGGCCATGGGACAGAACCAGTGCAAAGGCTCGGAGATGGGAGATGGGAGATTTCATGTTCTCTTTGAAGAGCAGCAAGCAGGCTAGGATAGCTGGACTAAAGAAGGTGTAAGGGGGATTAAGGTACAAGAAGGCTGGAAAGGTTAGGGAAGTGCTACATTTGGAAGATCTACTATTGGCTTCCTCTACTCATTGAGGCAGGATTTGAATCTAGGTCTTCTTGACTCCAACTCCAACACTATCCACTCTATTCTCTAGTTCTTGGAAGTCTCATCTCCTCCCTTCCCCATATATCTCTAGCACATAGGACAGCGCCTTGTGCATAGTAGGTGCATAATAATAACAGTTATAGGGGATAGAAGAGAACAAACAATTGGAGAATAGCTATTATAATTAAGAAGTTATAATGTGTATTGTTAAAGAACAATACCAGGCAATAGGAAATTAGCTAGAAGCTTGTTATGCAGAGAGAATAGAGCAGAGGGAAGGATTTGGTGCTTCAGTCAGTTCCAAGACACATCAAGTTCACCCAAGTGTTACTCCTGGGTGAATCTGCTTCGCTTTGGTACAAATTGGGTCTGACTGTGTCATCTAATCATTGCCAAGCTAAATGAAATTTGGCGTTCTGCATTCTGATGCAGAACTATCAGCCAGATTGAATTCCAGGTTTAACCTGAGGCTTGGGACAAGGTTGACTTATTCAGGTGAGTTCAATTCACTTCAGTTCAATTCAATTCCACAAAAACTTATTAAGTGCCTACTATGTGCAAGCTGTGTATGAGATGGAAAATTGACCAAAAGGAAACAGTCTATGTCTTATCTTCTTCTGGGGGAGATACAAATATTTTAATAAGTTTAAAAAAGTAATTTCAGTAGGGGGGAAATACCACTAATAATTAGAGGGAATTGGGAAAAGCCTTTCATTGGAAGTAGCATTAAAGGAGAGCTTGAAATGAAGCCAAGGATTCTAAGAGAGCTAGGGGCAGTGAGGAGAAAGAACACTGGAAGTGTTGGGGATCATCTAGACAAAAGGAATGATGTGGAGAAGTTCATCCTTCCATCCCTGCCCCATTTTATTGATGTTCTTTGTCCAGCTCCAGCCCTTTGTGGACTCCTGGCTTGGAAAGTCTCTTCAGGGAAAACTTGAACAAATTACATTGTCATAGTCATTGTACAAATTGTGCTTCAAAGGTTGGACTGATGTTTGGAGGTTGAGTCAGGATGAGTGGGTTCAAGTTATATTTCAGATACTTATTAGCTTCAGTGATCCTGGGCAAATCACTTGAGTTTCCTGAGCCTTGGTTTCCCCATCTGCAAAGTGGAGATGATAATAACAGTGGTGGAATTTGAACTGAAGTCTTCCTAATTCCATCTCCAACACTCTAACACTCCTGTGCCATTAGTCATTTTTCATCTATGAATTACTAAGTACATGTGGGCTTTCACAGAATCCAAAGAAAGTCAACATGACAAAAAGAATTCATGTTTGGACTCTCCTTTTGCTTCAGTTTAGTTCTAACCTTGGTGTGGTATCATTTAGCTCCTGGAAGTCTCACTCCGTCTGCCTCCGCCTCCCATCCCATATACCTAGTACCTAGGACAGAGATTGAACCGAATCTGTCAGATAGCGAGACGAAGATCCTCGACTAATGTATCCTATGAGGTTATCCTAAGCGCAGTGTAGCGTGTTGCTACCCCGCTTGGTGATAAGCGCCATCGTCTCTCTTTTCAATCATCTGCCCTTGTCCCTGTGGCCGTGTTCTCACCCTGGGTATGCTCGGAGCAGGATCAAATGTGACAGGTGTGTCAAAGCACTCTCCGTGCCTCAGGTATTAGTATTATTATTACTGTCATTATTCGTGCTGCCATCTTGCAAATGTGTCTTCCCACCCAGTCATCTCTTCGGGTGCAGTCAAGCAGGTGCTAACACCCTCCAGTATCTTTAACAGATGGCAGATGATCCAAATTCAGCAGAGGGCAGAGGAAAGGGAGCTGGATTGGAAGACAGTGTAACTTGGGTTTTAGTCCCAGCGTTGCCATTTTATATGTGACCTTGGGCAAGACATTTAGCCTCTCTTAGACTTAGTTTCTTTGTCTGTAAAATGGGGATATATTTTTACAACCTATCTCAGGAGTTTTTGTTGTGATGAAAGTACTTTGTAAGTCTGAAAGTACTATGCCAATATGAATTACTATTTTTATAAGGATTTGGGGATATTTAGCTAGGGGGAGTGTGATAGTTGTGTTCAAGACCTTGAAGGACTGTTGTGTGTAAAACTGATTAGACTTTTTTTTTTTTGGCCCAGAGGGGAGAGCTAGGAGTTACAGAGAGGTAAATTGAGGCATACTTTAAGGAAAATTCCTCTGTTAAAATGTTAGCTCCTTAAGAGGAGGGATTGCACCCCCAGCTTCTAGTGCAGTGCCTGGCACAGAGAAGGAACTTAATAAATGCTTGTTGATTGATTTATGAATAGGAGCTGTGCCACAGTGGAATGGGGTGCTGTGGGTGGTAGTGAGCTCCCCTTCACTAGAGGAAGGCTGGGTGACTGCTTGTCAGATATGATGTCAACAAGATTCCTTTTCAAGTATGGATTGGACTAGATCAAGGGTTTTCAGCTGTAAATTTAACCCCTAATTACTCTGTGGATAGATTTCAGGTGTGTGTTTGTGTGAGTGTGAGAGAGAGAGAGAGAGACAGAGACAGAGAGAGAGAGAGACAGAGACAGAGACAGAGACAGAGACAGAGACAGAGACAGAGACAGAGAGAGGTTCTATGAACTTGGATGGGAAAAGAATTACCCCTTTGTTTTCACTAAAGTCTAACTGAAATTGAGCATTCTTTCAATTATGAATAGAGACATCAAACACCAGCTTGAGAAATGGTCCATTGGCTTCATCAGACTACCAAAGGGGTCCACGGCTCAAAAAATGGGTAAGAACCCCTGGATTTGAAGGTCTCTGAGAGTCTGTGATTTGAAACCCAATGCTTGGCTAGTCAGCCCAGGATGCCAGACCAAGGCAACAGAAGTGTGTTCTCTTTGCAGTGCAGGGCTGAGGTTGCTGCTCCGCTGTTCACGTGGGCTTTCTGCTAATCATTTCCAGAGAAGCTCAGAGCTGAGCAGCCGACCTGCTTGTGAAAACTGCATTCTTTTCCCTCTCTGTGGCTTCCCACTTCCTATTAGAGTGGTCCTTGGGCCAGCCAGGCTCAGGGTCACAGCTGGACTCTGCCAGACACTTTCCTGTACCTCTCAGCTTGCTCTCATTTATTTTGAATGAGAGGGAGCAGGGGATGCTGGGAAGCTGACCCGGGGAAGTCTTGCCTTTAAAAAACAAAAAAACCTGTGTTGAATTCAGGTGATTTTATTGGTACTACACCAAGGTTAGAACTAAACTAAGCAAAAATGAGTATAAACATTGATTCTCTTTGGCATGTTGACTTTCTTCTGATTCTGTGAAAGTCCACATGTACTTTGTAATTCATAGATGAAAATGACTAATGGTGCAGGGGCAGGGACGCTAGAGCAGGAATCAGAACACTGGGCTTTGAATCTTTGATCTGCTACTGGCTCAACTTATGGCCTTGGAAAAGTCATTTGATCAACCCCAGGCTTCACCCACTTTGGCTGGTGAGGTGCAGTCTAGGGTGGAGCAACAGAAGACTCCTTTAAACAAAGCTAATTGACCAGGGCAGTAATTGGACCTTTAGCCATGATTCCATTCACGTTATGTTGTACACGGAGTCAGGAGGTCTTGAATTCAAGTTTTGTCTCTGACACTTACTTGCTGTATGACCATTGGAAAATCACTGTCACCAGCACCACCATCAATACCACCAGCACCAGCACCATTTATAAAGCACCTACTATGTGCCAGGCATTGTGCTAAGCCCTTTACAATTATTTTCTCATTTGATCTTTCCAACAACCCTGGGAGGTAGATGCTACTATGATCCCCATTTTCCAGATGAGCTGTTTTGTTTTCCAAAGCACTATACCTTGAATGGGGTTCAATTCTCACCTCTGACCCTGACTCAATATAAGTGATGGGCAACTCAATCTATTTCTTGGAGCCTCAGTTTCTGATGGAACTTGATGGCTACTAAGGTCCCTTCCAAGCTCTAAATTTATTATCTGTAGACCTTAATCTTTTTTATCTCATAGATCCCTTGGGCAGTATGGCGAAACCTATTAACCCCTGCTAATGTTTCAAGATAATTGAAGGTAATGCTGAGTTTTAGTAAGAGAGCAGTGAAAATAAAGAAATAATTTTTTCCCATCTAAGTTCATGGAACCCCTGAATCTATCCAGAGATCCCAAGGGGTCTGTGGACCACAGGTTTAGAACCTCCTCATCTCTAACAACGGGTATAATTAAAACATTTATTCCCTACCTGTTGAGATGAATTTAAATGAAATTGTGTAGCCATTTGAAAATTTTCAAGTGTTATATAAATGTTGGCTATCATCATCATTTGTGTTAAAACATTGGGATCCAAGATTTCATTAGTATGAAGAACTCTTGGTATGGATAATTCCTTCACCAATATAGATTTGGTGACTAACTTGTAGGTTATAATTTTAGTGAGTTCCCTAAAGCACTGAGGAGATATGACTTTCCCATGGCCACACAGCTAGTAGGTGTCAGAGACAACACTTAAATCTAGACTGGTCCTCCATCTACTCTGTCCACCATGTTGTCTCCTTTATTATGATGATAATCTCATTATTATTTTGTTGTTGTTGTTGTTCCCTATCCAAATGAGATAAAAGGTCCAGATGGCTTCAGTTAAAGGAGGCTCCCACACAAAATAAACTCCCTAGCTCCCTTTACACTGTTCCCAGTTGGTGGGACTGAGATGAGCAAGAGTGTAAGATTCCCGACTGATCTATTTTCCTTAGGGTTCAATCAGGCTCTTTCATCCTCTCATCCTCAAGCTGTTGCATCATCCTTCATTTCCTTTCTTTTTCTTTTTTTTTTTTTAGTGAGGCAATTGGGGTTAAGTGACTTGCCCAGGGTCACACAGCTAGTAAGTGTTAAGTGTCTGAGGCCGCATTTGAACTCAGGTACTCCTGACTCCAGGGCCAGTGCTCTATCCACTGCACCACCTAGCTGCCCCTCTTTTTCTTTTTGTCACTGAATTCTTCAAAAAAACATTTCTGATCCATGTCCCAGTTGGTTATCCACTTGAAGAAATAAATGGATTCTTACCTAATGGAAGTTAGATCTCTTGACGAATTCCCATTTTCCAACAGTTGATCAAGTCATTCTGGCTGGGGAGAGAAGTGGCCTCCTGATGGAAACAGAAACTACTGGCCTTTTACTGTCCCTCCAGAGGCAGAGACAATCTCATTTTCCATACAGTTGGAAGACATGTTGGGAAAGTAGTAATTAACATCAGCCCCAATTCTGCTTATGCCTGCAATATCATGGGCAAGTATTAGATGCTTATATCTTGTCTATAGAGGAGAGCAAGGGGGAAGTAATGAGATTGTTAAGGTGGTGCAGGGTCTATCATACTTCTTTTTCAGGAGGTCCTGAACCATTCCACTCCCTTTTTGTGGACTTTCCCAATGATTGAACCTGTTTTAATCCCTGAAATTAGCATTTATTAAGCAACAATGTGAAAGGCATTTTAATGCGCCATCCCACTTTCTATTGTCTCTTTTAAGGTGCTGCATACAGCATTGATGCTAAGCCCAGGGTATCTCTTCCATCTCCTCTATATGTCTATTTAAAATTTGACTTGTTTCTGCTTGCTGATCATAACTTTGTTTCCTCAGCCCTCACCAAGGACCAGGACAGACACTAAATTCACATTTCTTGGTCTGAAGTTCTTGCTATTGCAGCAAAATCTCTCCTGTCCTCCGCACTAAGCGATACTGTGTTGCAGCAACATCAGAAGTTGGTTGGGTGCTTTCGAGCATGTAATTCCCATGTATGATTCTAAGATATGCACAAGACTTGCCCATTAGGCCATGTTAAGCAACAACAAGTCTGCTCATGATACCAAGGCAGCTGAAAAAAAAAGCCAACTTTCCCAAAGCGTCTTTTACATTGTTGCTTAATGAATGCTAAGCTCAGGGATGTCTCTGGTGCCAACAATCTAAGCAAATATGGAGTTGGTTTATTTTCTGCCCACAGCATGTTGGCTGGTCCAAAACAGAAACATTTGCCAATATGGTGCAATCAGTAAAATTGAACACATCAAACTTAAAAGTGGATTGAAAAGCTGAATGTTATTTTACATGTATTTATATATTGAGGTGTGTGTGCATATATATATATATAATATATATAAAAATATAAAATAGTATACTAAATTATGTTACCTATGGTTTAGGACTGCCCAGGGACTCTGAGTTCACACAGACCAAAGTAGATAGATGCTGAGGGCCTGATGCTAAAGGGGTCCATTTTTCTCTTTGGTTCGAGCCCCTTACCCCCTCCTCAACACTCCAAAAGAACTTCTAAAGTCAAGTGTAGGTGTGGCTCATACCTAAGTTTCCCCAGCTGTGGCTAAAAGGTTCCCCAGCACAGGCACTCGAGGTACCATATGGATACTGGTTATAGGCCTGCCTTTATTTTATCCACCATAAAAAATTTATAAACAGCCAAGGATTCCAAGGAGCTCACAAGCAAATGCATACAAGGCTCTCAAAAGAAAACTTTAGATTTGTTAGATACTCCTTCCCAATTCTGTCTGAAGTTAAAGGTAGTTTAGGGGCTGTTGAAAAGACTTCCCATTCACTAGGACCAGTATTAGCTGCAGAGCATGGCAATGACATGGGGGGATTGGAAAAATTCAGGTCTCTTGGTCTCCTCCCAAGGCCTTTGGTCTTTCAGTAACAGCTTTATATCTGGCACTTTAAGGTTTGTGAAGTACTTTACAAATATCTCATTTGATACAACAACACTGGGAGGTAGGTACTATTATACTTCTCATTTTACAGGTGAGGAAACTCAGACAAACAAATTAAGGGACTTGCTCAGGGTTGCTCCCCTAGTGGCTGAGGATTTGAGTGAGGATTTGAACTCAAGTCTTTCTGACTCAATATGCAAGTACTCTATAAACCTATCTGCCTGAATATCTTTCTTCCCCAAGAAGCATTCCAACCAGCAACTTACCTCTAGGAGAACACTGCCTGAACAATGGAACTTGGGAACATTCATTCTCTTGGGAACTCTTGAATCTGCAAAGAAAGTCCATCCCCAGAAATTCTAGTCTCTGCCCTGTGTTCAGAAAAGAAAATAGAAAGGCAGAAAGAACCCAAGAATTAAGGTCAATGAAGATGGTCCTGCTTATCCTTCCAGTTAGGGGTATGGATGTGTGTGTGTGAGTGTGTGGAGGGGGCAGGGAATAGGAGAAATCCTCAACCATCTGCACTCCACCACAACCTGCATTCTGCAATAAGGTGGAAAGGAGAAGGGGAAGTCTTGAACAGCAAAATGTGAAGTCCATGATAAAGCAAGGCAGCCCTTGGGCCAGATCTCTTGAGGCTCAGAGGCTGGAACCAATCAGAACAGATAGAAGGGTTCTATGGGTTCACCCAACAAGCAGGTAAGGTGAAAGTCTAATGCCATGGGTGAGAGCTTCTAGACAAAGGCTCATGCCTTGTAATCTCATCAAGTAGATGGGGGAACTCAGAAAATCGACCATGAACTGCTCGAATCTCCATCTTCTCTCTTTTGTCCCAGTCTCTTCCCTCCTCTCCCAATTTGTTCTGGATCTGTGATCTCATTCCCTTTGGGAACTCTCAGTGTGGAAATTCCCTCCACAGATGTCAATTAGAATCACATTTTATAACCTTAGATCTTGGATTTCTGAGAGCTGCCTGGGGCTATGGGAAGTTGCGTCTATGGTCACATTATTTTGTGTCAGAAGCAGGTTTTGAACCCAGATATTCCAGACAGGTCTGCCCCTCCTCCACTAAGTCATGCTTCCTGCTTACCACCCCAGCCGCTTTCTCTCTCTTTGTGTCTTGCTCCTCTCTCTCTTTCCGTCTCTGTCCTCTCTTTTCCCCTTTCTTTATCTCTGTTTCCCTCCCTCCCTCCCTCTCTCTGTATCTCTTTCTTCTCTCTTCATTTCTCTTTCCTTCTCTTTCTCCCTCTTTGTCTGTATATCTCTCTCCCTGTATCTTTCTCTTCTCTCTCCTCTTTTCCTTCTCCTCTCTTTTTCTCTATTTCTGTCTCTATATTTCTCTGTCTCTTCTTCTTCTTCTTCTTCTTCTTCTTCTTCTTCTCCTTCTCCTTCTCCTTCTCCTTCTCCTTCTCCTTCTCCTTCTTCTTCTTCCTTCTTCTTCTTCTTCTTCTTCTTCTTCTTCTTCTTCTTCCTTCTTCTTCTTCTTCTTCTTCTTTCTTCTTCTTTCTTCTTCTTTCTTCTTCTTTCTTCTTCTTTCTTCTTCTTTGGGTGATGGGGGTTAAGTGACTTACCCAGGGTCACACAGCTAGTAAGTGTCAAGTGTCTGAGGTCGGATTTGTACTCAGGTCCTCCTGAATCCAGGGATGATACTTTATCCACTGTGCCACGTACCTGCCCCTGTGCCTCTGTTCTTCTTTCCATCTCTCTTTTCTCTCTCTCTCTCCCTCTCCCCTAACTCCATCATCAACCATTCTATATAATATCTTAGTGGATAAAGCCCTAGCCCTGGAACTGAGATTCATATCTTACATAAGACACTTAATGTTTCTTTTTTCTTAGGCAAAGCATGGGATCATTGAATCAGAACTTGGAGGCACCTTAGATGTAATTCTACAATCTCACATGAGGAAGCTGAAACTCAGAGATGAGAAACATCTTGTCCCATGACACAAAAGGCAGTAAAATGGCAGAACTGGGCCTCAGGTTCAGATCCTCTGATTCCAAAGATAGCATTTCCCCCCAGCACACCAGGCTGTCTCAATGTACCTCTCAGTTTGTCAGAATAAGGGTGTGAGCTCTTATAATTACTCTCTATACAATGTTTAAGTTTGTAATTTAATTAGAGAGAAGAGAGATAGAGACATACAAAGAGAGAGAGAGAGAGGGAGGGAGAGTGGGAGACAGAGACATAGAAAGAGAGATGGCAGAGACAGAGGTAGAGATAAAAAAGAGAGAGAGAGAAAGGGACACACAAAGACAGATAGAGAGAGAGATGGACAGAGAAAGACAGAGAAGACTGAGAGACACATAGATAGAAATAAAATGAGAAGAGAGTTTACTTTTTATTTATTTTTTTGGTGGGGCAATGAGGGTTAAGTGACTTGCCCAGGGTCATACTGCTAGTAAATGTCAAGTGTCTGAGGCTGGATTTGAACTCAGGTCCTCCTGAATCCAGGGCCGGTGCTCTATCCACTGCGCCACCTAGCAGCCCCGCAAGAGAGTTTATTTTTAAGAGTTGGTCCTTAATGTGTTGCAATGGAAAGAGTGGTAGATATGGAGCCAGAGGACCTGTATTCAAACTCTACCTCTGACACTAATTACTTGTGTGACCTTGGTCAGGCCACTTTAATTCCTTGGGCCTCAGTTTCCTCATCTGTAAGATGAAAAGGTTGGCCAAGATGGCATCAGTTTCCTTCCAGCTCTAGATGATCCTATGAGGAAAGGAAACATGGACAATTGTGGATGGGGGAATGGTGGGAGGGTGAGGGAGCTTCTCATCAGAAGCAGCCCCTGAATTGAGCCTTGACAAAAGCAAAGGCTTCTAATGGAAGGTTTCTAAGATGACCCCCACGGCCTCTTCCAGCTCCAATTCTAAGATCCTATGATTTGAAAAATGGAGAAAATGAAACAAATCTCAGAGTCGTCCATGAGGTACATATGAGATGATCCACTTCTGAAAATCCTAGGATCATAAGATTTAGAGTTGTAAGAGACCTTAGAAATCAACTAGTCCCATTCCCTCATTGTTCAGAAAAGTGCTATGCACTTGAAGAATCATGTAAGTGTGAACCATTATTATTGTCATCACCATCATCTCCATCATCACCATCAGCCGCAGCACTATTATTTCTCTGACCCATTGGGTAAACTGGCCACAGACATCCCCCAAAGCCCCCCAGATCCTTAGGATAGAGTTTGAACAGCTGAGATAAGGGGTAGGTAGGAAGTATCAATCGAGGACTAATCTGTGAGTACCCTTGGTATGATGGAAGGATAATGGAGTCCCTTGGAAGATCCAATACCTTAAACTTCCCAGTTCCTATTTGCTCAGCCCTCAGGGAGTTGGGGGAATAAATAATGTTCCCAAAGACCAAATCTGAATCATGGAGTCCAAGCTTTGAGTGGATGGCTTCAGAAAATCACAGTGATAACAATTATGACAACGTCCTCTATTTTTCAAACCGAGTATAGTTCATTTAATTAATTAAGTATGGGGCTGAGAATTATACAAGAAGCACAGGAAGCAGAGTCAGAGGATGTGCTGGTCTCTTTCCTCTCAGGTAGGCAGAAAATTAATTTGCTATGCTCTTTTCCCCCCAACAGTGACTACCAGAGACTCTGTCCCATATGGATTCCCAGGGGATGATTCCAGACAGGTAACTCTTCACCCTTTCCAGAGTCCTTGCAAATGACATTCTATTTCCAGTCATCTATTTCTATAACCTGTCACATTATTTTGCTAACATTTTTAATGTAACAATGAGACAAACACAGCATTGTGCATTAAGGAGCCAAGCATTCCTTTCTTTGGCGCTGTTTCAACCATTCTGTCAAAACTTCATGCAAACTGTCCAGAATTCATTAATGGGGTCTATATACATATTTAGCTTTGAGAGAAATTTCATTATGGTGCTACGGGTGTTTTTTTTTTTTTAACACTAGTACAATTATTTTCTCCTGGGGTGGGGGATTAAACCTGTGATTTCATTGGTTTAAGGAACTTCTCTTTAGGAAAATTCCCTCCTTATATTTATGGGAGAGATATTCCATTGCAGGTCATACTATTCTGTTTCATTAAATTCTTTTGCTTTGCACTAATCGAATCTTCTGGCTGACTAGAGAAAAAGTAAACATTCTGATGGGGGCTTGTGAGTGATTATGAACCCATAGAGTAGCTTGAACCTGCAGTAGTTATTCTGGGGACTCTGTATGTGAGAAAGGAGCTGCCCCAGGTGCTAGATTGTGAGGACAGTGTTGTTCTTTGTGGGTAGTAGCGCTATAATCCTGGTTGCCACCTCCTCTGCAACCTGGAGTCTTAGAGAATTACATGGAGGCCCTGGGGGATTAGGTGACTTATGGAGAAGCACAAAGCCTATATGTGTTAGAAGCAGAACAGGTGTTTCTGACTCCCACATTGCTATTCTGCCCACCAGGCTTCCTTTCAATTATCAAACAAAATAACTATTTAGAAAAATTCCCATTTTGGAGGCATTGTCCCTTCAGTTTAAAGGACATTTGACAATAATAAGGATAAGAAAATGACATCTTTAATTTACACAGTATTCTAAAATTTACAAAGCACTTCCTACAAGTCTTTTCATTTTACAGGTGAATAAATGAAGCCTCAGAGAAGAAAAACGATTCAATTATGGTCATATAGAAAGTTCCAGAAGCAGAATTCCAGCCAGTGGCTGACCCTTTCCTGGAGACCATACAATGACTGAATCGCATCTCAAAGTCAGAAGGGACTTTAGTGGTCCTCTGATCCAGTCATGATCAACATCCCTGACAACTGATCATCCAACCTGGTCCTGAAGACTTTCAGTGAGAAGAGAACTATTCTCTCCCTGCCTCTCCAAAAGCTGAGACCCTGATTGGAAGGGACTTCAAAACGCTTATTCAAATGTCCACACAATGTTTCATTAATATATTCGGTTGATTGCTCCTAGCTACCCTTAGTGGCTGTCCTGAATAATTGAAATCCATAGATCACTCAAATCTCTTGTGTTTCACAGTTTTAACTTCTCCTCTGTCCCCCTCACCCCCCCCATCTTCCTAGTAGAGCTGCCAAGAAGTAGCTAACAGTTAAATTGGCATCTTTTTCTTTCATCTCCACTCACTGTGGTGATATTGAACATGAGAATAGCTGAATTGCAGGCAGCCATTGGGAAAAACCCCACTGTTTCCTGAATCTGGGGATTCGGGGGCTGGGGAATGCTTGAATTGGTTATCTGGCCATTCACCTAGGATTTTTGACAGGTTTGTACTCAGCAAGACTTCTGGGTTGGTTGGCTGCACCATTATTAACTGAGCCCCAGGCAGTGTAACAAATAACCTGCTCAAACCAGCAGACCCATTTTTAATAGGAGAAGGTAGGATGATTTAATTATGAAGCTTGTATATTGGCACTGGATGCTGGCTCTGAGTTAGTGTTTGAGGAATGTGGAATAAAAATTGCTAATGAAATTCTACAACTCTTTCCTCCAGTGATCCCAAGCATTTCCACCAAGAATGTCTTGGTGGGCTTCCTGAAAACCAGTCAGAGTTTGATTTCCTGGGGCTTTACTCCATAGCACTGTGTGTTTTTATAGGAAACCTGACAGCACCCACCAGAATAGGACATTGTAAGTTATGGTGCTTGGAAAGGTTTCTCTCATGGCATTATAGCGTCACTACAATGTCTTAACCATCTCTGCCACAAACCTTTGGTGAGCGAAAGGAATGGAAATAATCTGTGGTGGGAGAACCATCAATTAACAAGCCTTTATTAACATGTTTATTATATGCCAAGCACTGAATGAAAACCTGGGGAAACAAAAGAAAAGCAAGAACAGTCTTTGCCTTCAAGAAGCTTGCATTCTAATGGGGGAAACAACATGAACAAAAAAATGGGGAAATACAAAATGTGTATAGAGGAGATGGAAGGATTACCTTAGAAGAAGTGCTGGAGAATCCTCCTAGAGGAGGGATTGGGAAAGGTCTCCTGTGGAAGGTGGCATCTGAGCTGAGTCTTAAAGGAAGTCAGAGATTTTGTTTGTTTTTGTTTTTGCAGGACAATGAGGGTTAAGTGACTTATCCAGGGTCACACAGCTAGTAAGTGTCAAGTGTCTGAAGTCAAATTTGAACTCAGGCCCTCTGGAATCCAGGGCCAGTGCTTTATCCACTGTACCACCTAGCTGCCCCCAGGAAGTTAGAGATTTTAAGAGAAGGGTTGAGTAGGCAGAGCATTTTTTCTTCCTTTAACAAAAATCACTGTTTCAAAAGTCTATTGTGACACATGATACAGAGTAGAAGCCAGGTGGGTAGGAGGCTAGTGCTAGGTGATGTAGTAGATAGAGCTCTAAGCCTGGACAATGGAAGATCTGAGTTCAAATTCAGACTGAGATGCTTACTATCGGTGTGACCTTGGGCAAATCACTTAAACTTTGCCTGCCTCAGTTTCCTCATCTTTAAAAAGGGGATAATCAAAAAACTCACCTCCCAGATTTGTTGGAAAAATGAAATGAGATCTTGGTAAAATGTTTGACACAGTGCCTGGTATATAGTAGATATTACCATAAATGTTAGTAATCATCATCTTCATTGTTGTTTTTATTAATTATTAGTTTCCAAATGAAGGCATTGTTCTAAATTACCTTTAAGGTCTCCTTTAGGAACCTGGCTTCCAGTGTTTACTGGACTGAAGAGTATGTGGTGGGGAGTGAGGTTTAAGACAACTGGAAAGGTCCGAAGGAGACAGGTTTTGAAGGACTTTGAATGCGAAGTAGAGAATTTTGTATTTGAACTTGGAGGCACTAGAGAACCATTAGAGTTTATTGAGTGGAGGTGGAGTGACAAGATGTACTTTAGGGAAATTGCTTTTGTGGATGTATGGAGGGTGGATTGGAGTAGGGAGAGACTTGAGACAGGCAGACCTGGCAACAGCTATTGCAATTACCCAGGCAGGAAGTGATGAGGGCCTGCACTAGAGGGAAGGAGTATTTAGCATAAAAAGGCATTGAATTTGGTATATGCATATATCATCATATAGTATATGTTGCAAGGCAATGCTATTGGAGGAAATACAGGAAATACAGATCAGTATGCCCCTAAATACCTGTTTCTTCACAGATCTGTAGATAGCATGTTCAAAAGTAGCCAAGTGGGGCAGCTAGATGGTACAGTTGGATAGAGCACTGGCTGACCTGAATTCAAATCCAGCCTCAGACACTTAACAATTACTAGCTGTGTGACCCTGGGCAAGTCACTTAACCCCAATTGCAACACACACACACACACACACAAAGAGATGAAAGTAGCCAAGAGTCACTACAAAAATAACTGAGCTACCTTGCCAGGACCAGTCTAACAGGCAATGCTCCAGTTGTGATAAGTGAAGATTTTACCTATACATTTTTAGTTGCAGAGGGAGTAGGTACTCAGACATAATATGCAGGGACTGAGAATTTGTAACTGGGAGAATATTGTTTCTACTGTCTCTTGAATGAGATGTGAAGTACCTTTGCCTTAGTTCCTTAATACATCACTTTCACAGGACAACAGTAGTGGGGAATCTCTGGGTTGATACATCACTGGCCATGTGGTTCATATACTTGAGCTAGTCCTTGGGTGTTACCCTTAAAGTGAGATAAAAATCCATTGGAGACACAGACTCAAAATTTGGGCAACGCACATGTACACACACACATATACACACAACAACAACAACAACAACAACAACACACAAAGACTCATACATAGAGACACAGATACCAGATTGAAATATGGTCCTAGAGAAAGGGCACAGAAAACCATATAGTTGGCAAGCATTATTAAAATATTTACTATATGCCCCGGACTGTGCTGAGGACTTGAGAAACAAAGAAAGGCAAATATATAGCTCCTTCCCTCAGGGAGTTTACATTCTAATGGGGAGAGAAAACATGGAAATAACAATGTTCATACAAGATATATGCAACATAAATGGAAAGTAATCTCAGAGGGAAGGTACTAGTAGTGTTTGTGGAGGAGGGGACAGGAAAGGTCTGCTAAAGAAGGTGAGATTGGACTGAGTCTTGATAAAAGCAAGAACATTCTAGACCAGCCAGAGATGTAGTGCACTTAGAGACTAGTGTCAGGCAGGTGGATAAAATATCAACTAGGGGGAAAGAAAACTAATTGCATTCTTTAAAGAGAGAAGGTGGGAGAAGAGGCAGAGATACTGAGTTGCAGACTATACCATCTGTGTAGCTACAAGAAGAAAAGATGTCATTTTATAGCAGGGAACCACATGTATTAAGTAGCAAACTGGAGTGCTCCTTTCACTGGTATAGTGAATTATATCAACTCTACAGATCCAGAGAGAAAATGATACCTGGGAGATGAGAAGAAGGTTCCTTGGTACCCTCTGGAAAAAAAGGTTGGGAGGAGAGGTTTTCTGATTTTCAAGGGGTTTAGATATAAATATATTTTGAATTCTTGGCTGATTAAATACCTGTTCGATATCCAGAGGCTTATTAGCCTGAATGTTTGCAGGAGAGCTAAAAGCACTTACAAAGATATGAGTCAATTTCTAAGTTTATTAGGGCAAATCTTTGATGGAAGAACCTTAGAGATTATTACTGAAATGGGCTCCCACCATAAATCTGAATCCACTGACATTGGGTGAGAGCAACTGGGGCTCAGATTATACATTGAATGAATGAAAAATGCAGAAGCACTTATTATGTGAAAGGTATCATGTTTAATACTGAGAATATAAATTAAACATTGAGAAAATCTTTGCCCTTAAGGAACTTAAAAGGTAAGACAACATATAGGGGATTGGTGATCAGGGAAGAAAGTTTTGGTTTAAAGCAATGATTCCCATTTAATTGTATGTGAACCTCAAAGGGTTTTTGCTAAAAAAAAATTCTTAATGGTACCTTAAACATTAACTCATTAACTAATTGTATTAAAATATTTTTTCCTTTGTGATAATAAGTATGTTTATGTTTGAAGCATTATAGGTTGTTTCTGAAGTGATTTGAAAGTGTTATAAACATGTATACAATTTTAGTGTTCAGGTAGCAGTGATATAAAATCTGACCAATTTTACCTAAGTGCAACATATTCTTTTTAAAAATTTAAATATTTATTTTATTTTTAATTCATGGAATAAAACAAGCATTTTTATGACAAAGTATGATAAAAGAAATGATTGTATATGAAACTATTATTTACAAATCTGTTATGTACAATTTGCTGTTCCTTTTAAATATATAACAATATTATCATGTTCTTGCAAGTTCTCAATCTGTCATCAAATTGTTTCCAAATCACCACAATTTTTTACTGGAGCTCAGACTGGTTCCCATTGTATAGATTCTCTCTCTCTCTCTCTCTCTGCATTTTGTACACTACAGCAGAGTAGCTCTCATATTCTCCTCTACTACCCTATAATTGTATGCCATCAGTTGTGTAATCACACCATTGAGATGTTACAAACATTTGTATTCCTGCAGCACAAATGTCAGGCTGGTTGAAATCCATGGTCTCTGGATATATACATTATCAACTACCTCGAAACCATTATAGACCAACACAAACTTTCTGCAGACAAAAATTTTATGTTGCCTCTTCTTACTTCAGCATTGAGGCTGCTTTCTGAGTTAAACGTCCTTGGTTTACTTACTATTCTTCTGCCTGACAGATTTTCAAATGAACTGGTTGGCAACACTGGTCAATCATTCAGTACAATTTTTGTGAAAGTGTAGCTGGTATGCAAGCAGTAGAAGAAAAAAAAAGTCATGTTTGAAGAAATTTTTTCCTTACAAATGTTAGTTTGTATATAGACATTGTTTAAAAATGAAGCGATAATTGAACTTTAAGTATATTAATCATATAAAATTATGCTTATCATAGCCAGTAGAAAAATAAATATTTTATATTGTAGCTAGCTATTCTTTTTTTTTTTGACAATTGCTTTGACGGGTAAAAATTAAAAAAAAAAAGAATTTTTATCTGTCAGTAAGAAAGCTTGTAAAGTTCTCCTATCATTTCCCAGCACATATTTGCGTGAGAGAACATTTTAATTTTATTTTTGTTTTAAATCAAAATGTAGAAATAAACTTGGTACAGAACCAGATTTAAGACTATGTCTGGTGTTGAGCCAAATATTACAACCCTTTGTTCAAATAAAAGTCCAATATTAAAATTAAGTTTATATATGATTATTACATTATGTTAAACATGTTCCAAGTTGTAACTTGTTTTATTAAAAATGTTATTTATACTCAGCAAAATAAATTTAATACTAAGTCTAGCAGATAATAGTGAGCATATGAAGTTTTGCACGATTATCTCTTTTCTTAACAGAATTTCCCTACATAAAATATTCATTATCATTTTATAATTAGAGCTTTGTAATTTTATATTTGGGTGGAATAAAGTTTTATATTTTATAATTATAATTACTTACATAAATTTTAATTTGGAGGTTTTGGGGCAAAAGTTATCATTGTAGTTATTGTAAGCACTTAATGATTAAATCTAAAAGAATGTAATGTGTATTATATTAAATTACTCTGGGAATTCATGATACCTTTTGTATTTTGTGAAAGGGGTTCATGGAATAAAAAGCACTGGGAACCATTGGCCTAGGAAGTCAAAGGGATGGTGAGTTGACCTCTAGGGTAGTCAACTTGATCTAGCCTTTCCAGAAGCAGTGGTGGTATTGATTTGATTATAGTACCCAGACAGAGAAGTCAAAAGCTGGAGGCAGGAAGTGGTACGTGTGCAAAAACAAGGCAAGATGGCTCAGGCAGACATGGATGGGAAAGAAGTGAGCTAGGAGAGTTTGTATGCACTCAATCATCAGTAACCTTAGCTGGGCCCTAGGGAAGGAGTTCTAAAGCTAACTGTATTAATTTCTCCAGGGATTGGTGGCATGGATTCCAGAAGTCCAGTACAGGTTGATATGGGTGAGGAGAAAAATGTAGGGCAGATGGCAAAATGTCAGGGGTGAACAGCTGAAAGGGATGGGTTGCAAAATACCAAAAATATTAATGGATTTCCCTTGAATTCTGGTTTCCAAGAATATCAAAAGGCCTATCAATTTGGAGACAGTATTCAAGCCTGCCCAGGGACTCCATTCATTCATTCATTCATTCATTCACAGACTACAAAAATGAATATGATAGAGTCCCTCTTCAAAAGGAATTTATAAGGTAGAAGTGATAGGTGTACAAATTACTATATTATAAAGCAGAATGTGAAAGTGCATGAGAAATGCACAAAAACAGTGTTATGATATTTCAGAGCAGGAAGAGTGGTGGGGACAGAAGCCAGATTGTAAAAGGGTAAGGAGCGAGAGAGTGAGTGAGTGGGTGGTTAGAAAGCGGAGGAAGTGAGTACTGGCTCCTTTTTCTAGAAGCTTGGCTGTGAAAGGAGGGAGGAAGGAAGAGGGAACAATAGCTTGAGGAGGCATCAGGGTAAGAGTGAGAGGTTTAAAATTTTTTTTTTAATGATAGGGGAGACCTGAGGATATTTGTAAGCCTCTCCCTGCATCGAAAGGGAACTAGTGGAGAGGGAGAGATTAAAGAGAGAGGGAATAACTGAACAGGGTATGATCTAAAGAGGCAGTGTGATCTAATAGAAAGAGCACCAGCCATGATATTAGAAAACCCAGATCAAAATGCTATCTCTGTGATTTGGGGCAAGTGACTTCCCTAATCTGGGCTTCGATTTTGTCATATGTAAAATAGGACTAATAATACTTGTCTAATCATCAGAACTTCAGCTGGGCCCAGGGCAGCTAAAGGCACTAACTCACTTCCTTTTCCTTAAGGGGTCTCTCTTTCTGCTCTGGTCCCATGCATAAGATCAGATCATATTTAGTCTGGAGACACCCAAACCACCTAAAAGAAGGGTAAGGCTCATTTTCCCTTGTGCTATTTGTCTCTTTACACCTCTAGGAAAAATAATTAAAGTTTAGGATTAGCTCATGTCTAGGGTTTCCCCCTCAAAAGGAAGGGAGTAGAGTGTACAATGTAGACCACATAGAAGACAACATTTTTTTTCTTTATACAAAAGTAATGCTAAACAAAAACTCTCAAGCACAAACTGACTAGATTTAATCAGTAAGTTATGACTACTGTTATACTCTGTTAGGAGAACGAGACTTAAAACCACAAAGATGTAAAGCATTTTGGAGAATTATTAAATTGGCATTTCATATTTCACCCAGGCTATGTACCGTGCTCACAAATTCTGACCCATTTCTTCTGGTAAATTAGGAGAGATTACCAAGATTTGACCTCATTGTTTAGCCAGTGGTTATCTTCCCCTCCAAGGCTTCTATACTATGGAGAGGTTGTTTTCTGACTAACCGGGGAGCTAGGATCTCCCAACCTCTCAGATTCACCAGGTGGCTTTCAAGGATGGAAATGTTAAGATTCCCACTCTTTCATCAACATTCAGGTGAGGAAACACAAAGAAGAGGCAGCCAGGGCTCTGAGATCAACAGGCTTGCTTAAGCAGGACATGTGCTTTAAGGGCCATGTACTCCCAGATGCGCTGAAGTTGAAGGATGACAGTGGAAGAAGCTTTACTAGTTCTCACCTGGTCTATGGCAAGAAAAAGAAGAGAAGAAACCAAGAGTGGGTAACTCCCTTTTAAAGATCCACTAAGTCAGCTTCTCTCCTGCTCAAAAGGCAACGAAGAGATTGAGTCATCACTCCAAAGAGCCCACATTGTTCAGAACTGAGCCAGTACATGTGCTTGGCCAGAAGCAGTTGGAGCAGCTCTGCCCATGCTCTTTGGAACACTTTTCTATTAAAATGTGAGCTTATTGAGGGGAGGGACTGTATTCTTGCCCCTTTTAACATTTCTGGTTACTGCTGGATAATAAATGTCTGATAAAGGCTTACTGATTGGCTGATTGACTTGGTAACCCCTCTTTTTTATTTTTAGTGAGGCAATTGGGGTTAAGTGACTTGCCCAGGGTCACACAGCTAGTAAGTGTTAAGTGTCTGAGGCCGGATTTGAACTCAGGTACTCCTGACTCCAGGGTCGGTGCTCTATCCACTGCGCCACCCAGCTGCCCCTTGGTAAACCCTCTTACACTAGTATTTTCCTGCCTCATAAGGGAGCTGTGATAAAGAATTTTTAAAAATCATTAAACAACTGTAGACTGGCATTAATCAAGTGCAAAGACCATCTGATCATAAACCTCGAACTGAAAGAGACTTTGGAGGTTCCCTAGCCCAAACCCCACATTGAAAGATGAAGAAGGTGGGGCCTAGGGAAATCAAGTAACTTGCTGAAGGCCACATGGGTAATAAGTAGGTAGAAAGTTTAAGTTTGTACCTTGGACAGGAAGGAGGGAAAGAATATCTAAAGATATAGCGAAGCTTTGAACTGTGCAGGTCACAACTTGATAGAATTTGCATGAGATGATTTCAGTATTGGTTATGTAGGAGATATGGTCACTGGATAATGTCGTCAGATATTTGTTGGTTGGTAGCAGGGAGGGAGAGGGAAGGGATGGGTTGACAGAGAGAGTTTGAGAGGATTGGAAAAGGCCTGAAATGGCCACTGTGGGGCATTTGATCAGTGGTCAACATGAAACTGAAGAAGAGGATTGCTGACCACCACTGCAGGAAGGCTCAGCTGAAGGTAGAGGGCATACACCTTTAAGCAGACTCCAGTTGTCCTGTGACTTCCTTCAGCAGTTTTGCCCATTCTTCCCCACTCCCGCATCTCACCAAGTTCAGATTGTCCTGGTGTATCTCACCATTTCTGTACATGAGAGGGGGTAGCTAATGTGTACTCTGAACTGCCACAACAGACCAGGGAAGGCTTGCTTGGACCATCACCTGATTAAAGGAGTTAGGAGGAAATTGATACTTCACCAGGGCCAAATCCATTTTCTTTATGCCAGGCCCTCATCACCGAAGATTATGTCTGCTCTCTTAGTTAACGTTGCCATTATGAGTTATTACTGAACTGAAACTTTCCATACAATAGCAAGGCTACTCTCCTTGGGTGATAGAATTCAATTCCACTGTACTGAGTTGAAAGCATTGTCAGAGGACCAAATCACAGTCTCAGTCTACTTTAATTATTCAGGACCTGACATGCTGCTTGGGAATACATCGGCGTACATGGCTGATAAGATTAAATATTATAGGAAACTGTTTTAATTAATTTTTAATATTTTCTTCAGAATGATTATTCATGCCTAACTGCACACCCAAATGGGAGGAGTGCTTTTTAAAAAAATCCTCCATTTTTTATTCTCTTCTATTACTGACTCACATTTATACAGTCCTTTAGAGCGCATTATTACATCCGTGATCTCCATTGAGCCTCCCAACAGTCTTTTGATATTGTCAGAGCAATTATTATTTTCCCCATTTTCCAAATGGGGAAACTGAATCCCAGAGAAGAAAAAAAAAGACTTATCCAAGGTCATGGAATCAGAAAATTAATAAGAACATTGATGATGATAAATAACATTTCTATAGTGCTTACTATGTGCCAGGCACTGTGCTAAGTGCTTTATAATTATTATCTCATTTGATCCTCACAACAACACTGGGAGGTAGGTGCTATTATTATCCCCATTTTACAGAGCAGGAAACTGAGGCAAACAGGGATTAAATGACTTGCCCAGGGAGCCCAGTGGCCACATAGTCCAACCTATGACCTGAATGAGAATTCCTACTATAACACACCTGGAAAGTGTTCATGTAGCCTTTGCTTTAAGACCTCTAGTGATGTGACATTTTGGGATAAATCTCATGCCTAGGAAGTTTTTCTTGACCTCAGTCCTTGATTAATCTCCTTGTGATTTCCACTTGCTGTTCCTAGTTCTGACCTGGGGGCCAAGTAGAGTATTAGCAAGGCTAATCTGTGTTTGCTCCGGCAGTGTGTTCACTTTGACAACCCTTATGCTAAATTGGGAACAAACCTAATTCCTTTTTCACATGATGGTCTTCAAGTACCTCAAGACAGCTATTGTGACCCTCCTTCCCTCTTTCCCCCATTCCCCTCCCCTTGTTGCTTCCAATATCCCAATATCCCCAGTTCCTTCAACTGGTCCTTGTACAATATGGAGTAAAGGTGTTCCACTATTCCAGTTTCCTTATTCTGGACTCTCTCCAGATTTTCAAAGTACCTCCTAAACTTGCTGTAAAATTAAGGCAAGGCTCTTGGTTGAGTGAGAGGAGAGGGAGCTATGGGAGGCTTGAGGAGGGAAGAAAAGGTTTGGAAGAACCTCTGGGCAGTGTGGGATGGTGAGTTGAAGACTGAATTAATAGTCAAACTCAAAGAATTTTACTGCTGGTTAGATCACCTAGCCTAACTCTTCCATCTTTCTCATTGGAGACCCAGATAGGTTGAATGATTTCCCCAAGGTTACTAGAAACTAGCTTGATTAAAACCTCATTCAATTTAGTTCTACTCTGAACTCTTTTTTTATCTGACAGTTTTAGGCTGATGGATGAAAAATAGTGATCTCCCCAATACTATATCGTTAAAGTGGTAAGGACATCCTCTAAGGAGTCACTCTCTGGGTAAAATAATGAAACTTTCATCTCTGGCTAGATTTCCTGTGGGAGAATACCCATTAGATTGTAAGCTCCTAGAGGGCAGGGGCTGTCTTTTGCCCATTTTTGTATCCCCAGAGCTTAGCACAGTGCCTGGGACATAGTAGATGCTTAATAAATGTTTATTGGTCAATTGATTGATTATGCCAAAAGGGAAATGTGAGTCAGGTGGCTAGCCACTTATTGCCTTGGCATTTTTTGACATTGTGCTGAATCTGAGAATTCATGTTCTACAGGCTCCTTTGCAGCCCTTTTTTTCCTGGACCCTTTCCTACTCTTCACCTACTTGTTCTGTTCCTCTTTGTCATTTGGTACCCGTGAAGAGTAGGCTGTGATTGAAGACCCTTGGGTTACACCTTGAGCTGTGCAGAGGAAAAGGTTTCTGTAAATCCTGTCAATTTGTACATTCATTAAATGCTCAGAGTGGTCTGGGGACTGGAGAGGAGAACAAAGGGAGATGCTTGCAAAATAACCTGTAGTCCTTATAAGAAGGGCCAACCAGAGGTGGCTAATCCAGGGGACCAGGGATACAAATCTAGGAGGAAGCAGTTGGTGTTTCTTTGATCCAATCAAGAAAGCATTATGAAGGGAGAGTTATCAGGAGTGGAATAAAAGGTGTGACAGAGATGGCTGTAAAACAGCTTTCCTTTATTTGTTTTTTTTTTCTTTGAAAATAATGTTA
The DNA here is from genome assembly GCF_019393635.1 of Dromiciops gliroides. Classification (NCBI taxonomy): domain Eukaryota; kingdom Metazoa; phylum Chordata; class Mammalia; order Microbiotheria; family Microbiotheriidae; genus Dromiciops; species Dromiciops gliroides. Next base: position 725,887,940 of record NC_057861.1, read on the forward strand.
AAATAATTTTTTTTGCTTTTTTGTTTTTATATTGACTCCATTTCCTCCTATATTCTTCTCACTCCTCTTGGTTTTATAACTGAGTTTTTTCTTCTTCTTTTTTTTTTTTTTTAGTGAGGCAATTGGGGTTAAGTGACTTGCCTAGGGTCACACAGCTAGTAAGTGTTAAGTGTCTGAGGCCGGATTTGAACTCAGGTACTCCTGACTCCAGGACCGGTGCTCTCTCCACTGTGCCATCTCGCTGCCCCTTTTTCTTCTTTTTTAAAATTTTATTTTAATAATTATAAAATTTTTATTTGAAGTTTTGTGTTCCAAATTCTATCTGTACTTCCCAAGTTTTTTTTCAAGAAATAAAAAGAGGAAGAAAAGAAAAAAATATTCAACAAAACTGATCATGAAATTGTTATATGCAGTATTCTGCACCCATGGGCCCCATGCTTCTGCAAAGGAACAGAAGAAGGTGTCATTTCATACTTCTTTTTGGCCAAGCTTATTCTTTATAATTTCCTAACACGCTGTTCTAATTGTTTTGCAGTTGTTGTTCTTTCCATTTATATTGTTGTGGTCATTATATATGTAATTTTCTGGGATCTGCTTACTTCGCTTTGTATCAGTTCAGGTAAGTCTTCCATGCTTCTCTGTATTCCTCATGCTCATTGTTTCTTTTCTTTTTCTTTCTTTCTTTCTTTCTTTCTTTCTTTCTTTCTTTCTTTCTTTCTTTCTTTCTTTCTTTCTTTCTTTCTTTCTTTCTTTCTTTCTTTCTTTCTTTCTTTCTTTCTTTTTTTTAGTGAGGCAATTGGGGTTAAGTGATTTGCCCAGGGTCACACAGCTAGTAAGTGTTAAGTGTCTGAGGCCAGATTTAAACTCAGGTACTCCTGACTCCAGGGCCAGTGCTCTATCCACTGTGCCACCTAGCTGCCCCATGCTCATTGTTTCTTATAGCTATTCCCTAGGAGATGGAGGTCTGCTTTTATTCCCAGTTCTTTACTACCACAGAGTCCTGATTTGAGTGTCTTCATGTATATGGAATATTTGTTTTTATCAATGACCTCCTTCAGGTTTACGCCTGACACTGAAATCTCTGTTCTACATGTCAGTCTTTAGTGGGGAATAAATCTTCAGAGGAGTTTAATTTTACAGTAACAACTTGATGATCAATGTAGACTATGATCAAGCATCTTTCTTTAGTTTTTATTATTACATGTTATTTTTTGGCATGGGAAATGTTAATTTTGTTTTTGTTTTTGTTTTGTTTTGTTTTTGTTTTTGGTGGGGCAAAAGTGATTTGCCCAGGGTCACACAGCTAGTAAGTGTCAAGTGTCTGAGGTCGGATTTGAACTCAGGTCCTCCCAATCCAGAACCAGTGCTTTATCCACTATGCCTAGGAAATGTTAATTAGCTAAAAAAACAACCCAAACCCAAGGAGTAGACAGCTGTTTCTCTGGGATGGCTATAATATGGCCATGTCCAGGGCATGGGATTTCCCTTCAGTAAAACAGATCTCAAATCATCTGTCACTGACATTTAGAGAATTAACTGAAGCTCAGAGGGATTGATTGACTTACCTGCAGTTTCACAGTTTGTGTCAGTGGAGGGATTCAAACCCAGATTTTCTTTCCTTTAAATTCAATACTCTCTCCACCAAACAATGCTATTTCTTACATTGCAGGTGGTATAGGAATTATTGTCCTTGTTTTACAAATGAGGAAACTGAACCTCAAGGGGTGATGTGATTTGCTCCTGCTCACAAATCTAAACAGAATTTACTCCTGCTCTAAAAGTCTATGACCCCATTTGTGTTCCCAGAGCCATCACTAGGAATTCCAGTGCCTGAAACAAATCCAGGAGGTAGCAGGGTGTGGTGTTAGCACAAGAGAGAAGATGAATTTTCCAGGAGTGGGTGCAGTGACAGTAGGGGAAGGAGGCTCTCTCTCAGGCCAATCTGATTCCTATTTTGACAGTCACTAAATTCTAAGATCAAGGGAATGTGGTAGATATAATTTACCTAGATTATAGAAAAGTTATTGATTTAATGTCTCATACTATTCCTATGGAATAGGTGGGGAGATATGGACCAGACGAATTCAGAATTGATCGATTGACCAGACTCAAAGAACAGACATTCAATATCAACATGGCAGGAAGTCTCCAGTTGAGCACCCCATAGATCTGGACTGACCTTGCATCATTTGACATTTTTATTAATAATTTGGAAAAAGGCATAGATAGCATGCTTGTCAAATCTGCAGATGGCATGAATCTCAGAGGGGTACTTAGCATACTGGATAACAGATGTGGGATTCAAAAAGGTCTTCATAGGCTAGAACACTGGACACAATATAAACAGATGAAATCCAATTGGGATCAATAGAAAGTCTTACATTTAGTACAAAACATTGATTTCTCAAGTCCAAGAAGAATTCAGAGCTAGAGAGCTCTTTGTGTGAAAAAGATCTTAGGGTTTTAGTGGACTGCAAGCTTCATACGAGTTACCGGGGTGTTGTGATAACCAAAAAAGTCACTTTAATGCTTGGGATGTATTGAGAGGCATAGCTTCCTGGAAGGAGGAGGTGTCTGACCATCCTTCTGCACTTTGCCCTCATCAGACCTCATCTGTAGTATTGTGTTTACCTCTGAGATAATAAGACCATTGTTCTTGTTCATCCTTTATTCTCAAAGAAGACCAATGACATCAGTTGGGTGATATCATGACTTGTGAGTGAATTGGATTTAAGTGAGACAGGGCTGTACACAGTCATCAGCTTCACTCTCTCCTCTTGGGTCATCAGAATCCAGTGGCAAAGCATAGATCAGCATGACTGGTGACGGCCAAAAATGCAGGGGGAGGAGGGGGTCTTAAACAGGATGGTTAAGATCTCTCTTGGAGGCTGAATGACTACTTGTCAGACATTTTGAGGTGTGTATCAGTTGGGGTACATGGATGCTGAGGAGCTTTGTATTTCTCAAGTTTTGTGATTCTGTGATTCTGAGTTTGGCCCTTGCTCTTGTCAGGGGGGAGGGGGAGGTCTGTGTTACAGAAAGCGGCCCAGATTTGGAGGAGGAAGCTTGCTTCTCCAGATGTTGCTATCCTGGGTCAAAGCCCCATTTGCCTGGTGCTAGTGACGGGCTCTGTGTATTCATTTTCCTAAGGACTTGAACTGTATAGACAGGGCATTGCCTTGAGTATCATTAGCAGGTTGGGTCTATGAATTCCTTGGACCAGGCCTGGATGTGCTCCTCATCTGTGGCATGTTGGTATGTGCTGTATTTATATTACATTAGAGGGGGAAAGGGCCCCTGGAGATTCTAGCTCAAATACCAACAGCTCCCCCAGGTCTTAACCAGAGTTGGGGGGAGGGGAAAATGTGCCTTTCTTTTTTTAAGGAAAATGAAACAAAACCCAAGTGGAATTTCATGAAGCCATTTGTGACATTTAATTGTTTGCTATTTCCCTTGTAAACATTTGGTCAAGCAGCAGTTTGTGGAAAGTGGAGGAATGTAATGAAGTCTGCTGGGCCAGTCTGAGCTGGTACAGGGAACTGTGTGGAGGGAGCCCTTAGTTTGGATTGTTTCTTCCCAGGGGGAGGCTGGTGGTGGAGCCAGCATGGCCCCTGGAAAAACACATTGAATTTGGAGTCAAAAGATCTGGTTTTTGTTGTTGTTGTTGTTGTTTTTTTGGGGGGTGAGGCAATTGGGGTTAAGTGACTTGCCCAGGGTCATACAGCTAGTAAGTGTCAAGTGTCTGAGGCCTCATTTGAACTCAGGTCCTCCTGACTCCAGGGCTGGTTCTCTATCCACTGCACCACCTAGCTGCCCCTGAAGATCTGGTTTTAAATCCTCTCTTTGTCACTTACTACCTGGGTGGCAAATTGCTTAACATCTGGGCCTCGGTTTTCTCTTCTGTTAAATGAGGCGACTGGACAAGATGACCTCTGAGGTCTTTTTTAGCTCTAAATCTGTGATCTGATGATCCTCCAGAACTGAATAGCTGCTGTTTCTGCCTGATCCCCTCTCTTCCAGGAACAAAGCTTTTCCAACCCTCCTTCCCACCTCTCCTCTCACCTCCTGTGTAGTGCTCATGGTTTTCCATTTATTTGGCACCAGTTACACACAGCCCACCATGTTCCCAATGGCTTTCCTTTTGTAGGGGAGCCACATTTTAGGAAAGACACTGATGAGCTGAAAAACAGCTGGATGAGGGCAAGCAGAACAACAGAGAGCCTTAAATCTATGCCAATGGAGGATTCGCTGAAGGGACTGGGGACATTCCGCTCAAAGATGCCAGAGAGACATAACTGTTTTTTGGTTTTGAAGGGCTGCCACCTGACTGGTATAACCATAAGAGACTGAAATAGTCTTCCTGAGGAATGCTTGTCCTCCTTAGACCCAGAGGACTGAACCAGGAGAAAGGGGAGGCAATGGCAAAGAGGTAAATTGAGGTTTGATTTCAGGAAAAAAACACACCTTCCTAATTGCAGACGAATCTAAGGGGGCACAATGGATAGGAGAATAACCCTCCAGTCAAGCTGACTAGTTCAGCCTCTGACACTAGCTCTGTGACCCTGGACAACTCATTGAATCGCTGTTTGCCTCAGTTTGTCCAACTGTAAAATGGAGATAATAATAATAATAAATGGAGATAATAATAAGCATCTGTCTCCCAGGGTTGCTGTGAGGATAAGATGAGAGAACAGAAGTAAGCCTCTGCCTCTGATTTGCAAACCTTAAAACCCCAAATAAATGCTATATATTTGTATATAGTAATGGTGATGATGATGTCAATGTTCCTTCTAGTTTCAGCTTCTATGAGGATATACTATGTGGTATTGGTGGATGGACTGCTCAGTCCAGAAGGTCTCTGCCTCCCAGCAGAGAGGTCATGGCCACAAGATGCAGAGTAGGTTTTTGGACATGGTCAATGCAGGTTTTGCTGAATTATACATTTTTGTTACAAGTAGTTTCTTTTTCTTTTTTTCCCCTTTCAACTGGGGAGATAGAGGAAGAAAAAAAAACTTGACAATTGAAAAAAAATTGGAAAACAAAGATTAAAAAAAAGATTAGTTCTTGGTTCTCCTACTGTGATGATTGCTTCTTATTCTACTTTGCTGGTTCTTTATTAGCTCTAGGAGTCCTTCATTAGTTTAACCAGGGCCATCCCCTCCCCTCCCCTCCCCTCCCCTCCCCTCCCCTCCCCTCCCCTCCCCTCCCCTCCCCTCCCCTCCCCTCCCCTCCCCTCCCCTCCCCTCCCCTCCCCTCCCCTCCCCTCTCCTCTCCTCTCCTCCCCTCCCCTCTCCTCTCCTCCCCTCTCCTCTCCTCTCCTCTCCTCTCCTCTCCTCTCCTCTCCTCTCCTCTCCTCTCCTCTCCTCTCCTCTCCTCTCCTCTCCTCTCCTCTCCTCTCCTCTCCTCTCCTCTCCTCTCCTCTCCTCTCCTCTCCTCTCCTCTCCTCTCCTCTCCTCTCCTCTCCTCTCCTCTCCTCTCCTCTCCTCTCCTCTCCTCTCCTCTCCTCTCCTCTCCTCTCCTCTCCTCTCCTCTCCTCTCCTCTCCTCTCTTCCCTCTATGCTATTTCACTTGGCAATCTCATCCACTCCTGTGGATTCAATTGTCATCTCTATGCAGAGGATTCTCAAATTTACATATCCAGCTCTAGCTTCTCTCCTGAGCACTAGTCAGATACAGTTTACTGCCTATTGGACATTTAAAAAATAATATTTTATTTTTTCAATTACATATAAAGACAAATTTTAACATTCATTAAAAATTTGAATTCCAAATTTTCTCCCTCCCTCCCTCCCTCCCCTTCCCTAAGATGGTAAGCAATTTGATATATGTGCAATCATGTAAAACATATTTCCATATTAGTCATGTTGTGAAAAAAAAAGACCAAAAGGAAAAAAAAACACACAACAAAAAACAAAATGAAAAGAAGTATGCTCTGATCTGTATTCAGCTTCATCAGTTCTTTCTCTGGATGTGAACAGCACATTTCCTCATCAGCTATTGGACATTTCTAAATGGCTATTCCATAGACATTTTGGGTTCACCATGTCCAGAGCAGAACTCATCTTTTCCCTCTTCTCAACTTTTCTATTATTGCCATCCCCTTCCCAGTTTCTCAGGCTTACAACCTTGTTGTCATTCATAACTATTTACTGTCACTCATCCCACATATTCAGTCAGTTGTCAAATCTTGTCATTTCTACTTTCACAACATCTCTTACATTCTCCCTTCTCTCCACTAACACAGCCATCGTCAAATATAAAGCTCTTAGCACAGTGACTAGTACATAGTAGGTGCTTAATAAATGCCTGTTTCCTTCCCAAGCTGTTTCCCTCCCTTACCTAGTTTGGACCCTCTTCACTGCTTATCTATAAATATTATTACAAAAGCCTATCATTTGATCTGCCTGACTCAAATCTCTTTCCCAATCCAATCCACCCTCCTGCTCAAAAGGAAAGTGATTTTCATAAAATAAAGATCCCATCATGCCTTTACCTTACTTGGTCAACTCCAGTTGCCCCCTATCACCCCCAGGATCAAATATAAAGGTCTAGTACCTTTCTTATTTTCTTATGTTTTATTCTCCTCCATGTATTGGTCCTGTTGCACTGGCCTCCTTGCTGATCTTCCTGGTCCATGACCTTCCATCTCCTATCTTTCCACATTTGCACTATCTGCCTTCCATACATGGAGTGCTCTCCCATCTCACCTCTGTCTTTTATCTTTGGTGGCTTCTTCCAAGACTCAGCTCAAATCATACCTTCTAGTTGCCTTTTCTAGTTGCATCTCTACACCCCAAATGCCTTCTTGGAGATTGCCTTTCTCCCAGTATGTATATATCTTGTATGTAGCTAGTAACATATGTTGTCCATCTCCCTCCTCCCTTAGAATGTAGCATCCCTGAGGGCAAGGACTAGCTTCACTTTTCTTTGTATCTCCAGTGCTTAGCACAGAGCAGAAACATAGTAATGACTTGGTATATACTTGTTGGTTGAAGAATATATGCAAAATATATGCAAGTCAACATTAATCAATGGGATCAGAGGGATATTGTAAGGCAGTCCTCTCTTAGCAAAAAAAAAAAAAAAAAAAGGCTTAGTTGTTCTAACCAGTTTCCTTTCTCACTTGGCCTGAAATTCTTTCTCATGCTGGCCTTAGGCAAAATTATAAAGCAGGTGAAAGTTTATCTTTTGTGAGGGCAGGCCAAATTTGGAAGAGAGGCTAGGGGAAAAGGTGGAGAGTACATTGGATGATGATTATCCCTCCCCATTCTTTCCCCTCTTTCCCTCTTTTTTGTCCTCTGCTTCTTCCAAATTCTCTTCTCTTGTCTTTTCCCATTCTTTTCTTCCCTGATTTACAGTCCTTATGACTGAGTGGCTCTGATACAATCACTGCATGAAATTTATAACAGGTACAGTCATTCCATATAATTGGTTGCTTTCTTCTTACAATACCTTTTTGATTGGCTTTGCCCCGATCTGTTCTGGGAGGCTTCTTCCTTCCAGATGGTGCTCTTGTGAGAGAAGAGAGATATTGCTGTAGAAGAGAAACTTTAGGTTCCTCCACATCCACGGTCAGCATGTGGCCCATCAATAAGGGCCTCCATTCCTTCCCTTGGCGATTATTCTTTCATTTTAAGTGAGAGAAATTGAGGCGACAAGTTTGTGAGTTTTGAAAGTTCAAGAAAGTGAACGAGCTGGACTCTAGGAACAGAGCCCATGTTGGGGTTTATAGCCAGACAGTTCAGCTTTGAGTCCCTGAAGAGTGAAGAGACCCTACCCACCTACAGCTAGGACAAGGGCCAATCCTGCAATGATGTCCCATTTGGACCTCAACTTTGTAGAACCAATGCTATATAGTAATTGCATTAAATCTGAGCCTATTCTTTTCAGAGACTGAAGTGGTTGGTAAAGGGGAGAATAAGCCTCTGATGCATTCAAGGGAAATATATTCCTTCTGACCTTAATATATCTTTGAAGTAAATATCCCTTTATAAGAGCTAATTGATGTTAATTGGTTCAATAGAATTGGAGCTAGTCACTGAAGATTAACAGTGGGGGGGACCACAAAGGAATGTGGGCTTATGTGCATAGCATTAGAGAAAGATACCACAACTCCTCAGGGATACCCCTAGAACCGTGAGGAGGAGTGTAGGTAGCCTTACTCTAGGAGAATGAGGCCAGAGAGTGCTCCTATGAAACAATAAGTCCAGTTTGGGCTATTAATCCTCCTTTTGATCCCATATCAGGAGAGAAAAATAAAGAAAGGAAAAGATTCAACTTCAATGACTTATGTCTACGTAGAGTGTTAAAGTTGGCAGAGTACATGAAACATATCAATGTCAATCAACAAGGAAATGATAAGGGAGCAGGGAGAGGAAAAGGCATGAGATCCTACAATCACAGTTTTTGAGTTGGAAGAGACCTCAGCAGCCATTTAATGCAAGTGATATTTAAAAGGAATCCCTTTTATACCACACCTGACTAGTGGTCCTACAGCCTCTGTCTGAAGTCCTTCCGTGAAGCAGGAGGTGAAAGGGGCAGGTGAAGTAGGATTCAGCAAGCACTTACTCTCAAAGACCTTACATTCTTACACTCTATGTTCATAGATAGAGGATGTGTAAAAAAAAATACAAAGGGATGGAGGTGAGGCACCAACAATTGGCCATTTGGTTCTACACTGTATGTCCTCAGTAAAATAAGATCTTGACAATATTTCTGCATGAAAAATGTTATTTTTAAGAAGAGATTTTCCTCTTCTCTTAACATTATGATGGAGCATGAGGGAAGGCAAAAGATAGGTGGACAAAGAAACTTCAACTTTAACTCTTTGCTGAGGTTGGACTTATTTGGACTACACAATGCAAAGGGAGAAAGCCCCTGGAAGAAATCTCAGAAGTCCAGAAGGAGGTAGAGACAACATAAGAAACTGAGGGATGAGATTTGGCTTTGACCTTGAGTCCAGGGTTTACCTAATTTGACTCTTGTGCACTATTGTTTTTGTATTAGAAAGCTGAAAAATGAACAAAATCTGGAATCTGATCATTAATCTCTGGTGCTCAGTTTTGTCATCTATAAAATGAGACAGGGAAGGAAGGAAATCAATACCTACTATGATTGAGGCACCATGCTAAATGCTTTGCCTTTTTCTTTTCTTTTCTTTTTTTGTGGGGCAATGAGGGTTAAGTGATTTGCCCAGAGTCACACAGCTAGTAAGTGTCAAGTGTCTGAGGTCGGATTTGAACTCAGGTCCTCCTGAATCCAGGGCCAGTGCTCTATCCACTGTGCCACCTAGCTGCCCCAACCAGGTCTTTTCTGTTTATAAATATCTGTCATCCTAAAATACAATAATCCTTCTTTACTGCTGTTGTCAATAACCTCTCTTGTTCTCCCTGAGTGGAATTCTCTTCTTCTGGTCCATGGGAAAATAACATTAAGGGAAGGAAAAAGGGGATATCTGAAATTCTGGGGTTGGAGACCTTGAAATCTTCAAGTTCTTATTATATCTCCTTGATGATTCTGTCCCAAATATCTGAGGGAAAAAAATTTGGGGGTCCTTGAAGTGGCCGCTAGCTGTCATCAAATCATCCCACTAATTCTCCCAGGAGGGTCTGCATGCATGTGTCAAATCCTATCCCTCAAAGAAAGGGCAATGGAGAGTGGCCAATCTTTAATTTCAAGGTCAAATCCTCTTCCCTGATGTGCTGGACAGGCTTCAGACTAATATCCAAATCTCCTGTAATTCTCCGCTGGCACATGAATGTTGGTGGAAGTCACATGAATGTCTTGGGATGGAAATTTATCTTGGTATTTTCTCGTAAGCCAAGTGGAAGCAATTGGCATTGGTGGGATCTTCATTCTGAGAGATCTTCCCATACCTTTTGAAGATGAAAGTTGATTTTTTTTATTGGTGTGCTGGGAGCTGGGCTGGAGTCTGAGGTGGTCAAGAGCCTCTTCTTCAGGAGGAGAGACTCTTGGCTTTCATTAGTCTCCCCTCTCACCCTTTGAGGCTTGAATTACATTTCAGTCATTTTATTCAATTCTTTCTGACTGCAGGTGACTTTCTCTTTGTAAGGAAAACAAACAAATAAACACTACTCTTCAACAAAGACTCTTAGGACCTTTTGAACTTCAATCAAACAGGTCTTAGAGACTTTTCCATGAGGATAGATAAATGGAACAAACATAGGGGTCATATTTCTATTAAACTCCACAGGGGCCCAGAAATTAAACGGGAGCATATTGGGCAAGGTCTTGTCTCTGTTTTGCTTTCTTCAGATGTGTTTGGGCAAAGTTTGGAGGTATTTGATTACTCTGAAATGTAGAGGGACCAACCTGTCCCTCTCCATCCTATGTTGTATGAGGAAAGGAGGAAAAAAAACATCTCACAAATGGCAATTCTTGGAAAGGTTTCTAGGGTCTCATTCAATGACACAGTTCTATGATGTGCATTTTTTGTGAGTCAATCAATAAATCAATGAACAAAAATTGATAAAGCATCTTCATTCCCAAGGTGCTAAGAACTGTGTTAGACCCTGGAGTCAGGGATAGGGATTGGACTCTGCCAATGCAGGTTGGCACCTTCTCTGCAACTTAGTGTCTTAGAGAGTTTCTCAGAGCAATGAGAGACTTACCAAGGATCACATAGCCTATATATGTCAGAGGCTGGACTTGCACCTAGGTTGTTATGGTTTTAAGACTGCCTGTAAAAAACAGTATAATGTTGGTTTGGCCCATGCCAAGATCACCTACGGCAGCTGGGTGATATGGTGGGTAGAGTGCCAGGCTTTGAGTCAGGAAGACCTGAATTCAAATCCAAGGTTGGATACTTACTAGCTGTGTGACCTGTGTGACTGGAAAAGTCACTTCACCCTGTTTGCCTCAGTTTGCTCATCTGTAAAAAGCTGGAGAAGGAAATGGTAAACCACTCCAGTATCTTTGCCAAGAAAACCTCAAATGGGGTCACAAAGAGTTGTACACAACGGAAAATGAAATGACTGAAAAACAACAAAAGATGACCTAAGATGATGTCATCCACATGGAAGACTCTAGGGAGCTACTCCCAGGAGATTGAGGACTGGAGCATATGTGAATATTATGCATTAGTCCACTTGATCAGGAATAACCTTTTCCCATTGATTGCACAGCCAGAATTCTTGGCATCTTTGAAATGGCATGATTCAGTATTGTCTGCAGCTTTATTGCCAGCTGAGGGATAATGTATGTCTAGGACTTCCATCTTCCCTTTCTTCCACCTCCACCCCAGGCTACCACGGCCCCAAGAAATGGACGCGGGTGCTTGGACTTTTTGTTTGTTCTTTTCTGTTCTAGGTGCCAGGAGTGGAGCCTCCTGGGAGCCTAAGCCATGGGGATCTAGGAGTGCTAGAATCCAGGATGGAGGTTGTAAATAGCTCAATAGAAACCAGCACTGATGGCTTTGGGTTTGAATTTGGTGAGATTAATGCTATGTAGGAACTGAGCTACACTGTGAGCCTACCACCTACCCCCAGATAGAGGTTGTGTAGAGAAGATTATGCCTCATATGTAAGTGCTTGTACATTGGTCTTGCTATATCTTTCTTTGTTTTTGTTTGTTTTTTGTGGGGTAATGAGGATTAAGTGACTTGCATAGGGTCACACTGCTAGTAAGTGTCAAATGTCAAATGAGATAATATCTGGAACACAGGAGTTATTTAATAGATGCTTGTTCTCTTCCTCCCTTCCTCTGAGAAAATGAGGTGAGAATGACTACGGTGTCCCAGAAGTAGGCACAAAAGAGCAGTCGATCCTGGACAATGTGCTACTTTTCCAACTTTCTCAAATTGAATTTCGTACCTATTTAGCAACCTTGTGTCCCAGACTCTCAAGGATTCAATTCAATTCACCAAGTCAATATTAGGGACGACTATGTAGGAGTCACTTGTGCTAGGCACCGAGGACACAGACCAAAAGAAAATATCCCTGCCTTTGAGGAGTTCACACTGGGAGGGGGAGAGGGAGGCAAAGGATGATAAGCTTGACTTTCAATTCCAGGCTAGACAGGTCATGCTTATGTAAAACTCTGCACCATCTCTCTCCTTCCTAGTCCTTTTTGTCCTACTCTGCTTTCTAGCTAAATGGACCTACTCACTATTCTTTGAACTGAGACTTAGATTTTCCAGCCACCACATGTTTACCCAGTCTTTTCTCTATTCTTGGCATCTACTCCTTCACATCTTTTAAAATCCATCTTTTCCCTTCTAAGTTCTGCTCATATACCAACCCCTCCACAGAGTCTTCCTTGATTTCCTCCCTTCTTAGTTCTCTGTCATCTGGAATTGTCTTGTATTTACTTACCTGTTTACAAGCGACGTCTGGCACTAAAATGTCCCCCAAATGCTTGAATATAGGGGCTATTTCTCTTTTTTGTCTTGTGCCTAGCACACGTACTTTGAACATAGTAAATGCTTGTGGAATGCAATGTAACCCCTGGAAACATGGGACTGAAGGATGCTGGGTACACATAAAACTCAATTTGGAAATTACCATTCAGGAAGGAACAAAATGCAGCTAATGAGAATTGCCCGTGATTGGCTGTTCTTCACACCCACTTTTGGTTGGCATGTGGAGGGACCAAAAACCTAGACAGAGTTACATTGTGCCAAGGCAATATTCTCATTTGCTTTAAGCTCAGTTGTTCTGTATCAATTTAAGGACAAAATGTGACCAAATGGTTACATCCTTAGTCGTTCCAGTACTATCACATGAGAAAGGAAAGGAAGGAAAAGAAATAAATTCCTTTGGAACAAAAATTTTTACACAGGGAAAGACCAAACTAGAAATGGATAGGATGCAAAAAGAGAAGCTTTTGTTTTCTAAAATGGTCTGAGATGAAATGGATGACAAAATGTAAGGAAACATTGTAAAGATTATGACTCAGCTCCCTATTAATTTCTAATGTGACTCCATGATCCCCAACCCCAGGAGACTGAAAGGATAAGAGACCAGTGGTTTAGGAGAAGAGCCACAGGCAATGGACTTGGGGCAGAAAAGGAAGGGAGAAAATTGGTTTTCTCTATGAAATGTATTTTTTAGTTCTCTAGGCAAAGGGAGTTCTGACTCACAGCCACAGGGAATGTGGGCAAATGGCAGGCCTGTGATGATCCTCTGGCTATGCCACAGGCCAGGAATACTCACACACATCCTCAGAGCCACTCTCCTCTGGGATTTAGTAGCAGAGAGGTGGAGGATAGGACTTTTGCTACTAAGACAATTCATTTCACAGAATGTGCAGGAGTATGCATATTGAGAAATATGAGCTCTTAGAAAGAATTCCTGCAAAACTCTATCAGCCGAAATAGACAGGGAACCTCTCAGGAACTGCACTTGGGAATTTGGATATCACTCAGTCTCTGAATTTATTGACTTGCTCCATTAAATCATTCCCAGAGTCCTCTCTGTCCCTAGGGCCAAGGAAGGAGAGTAGATTTTTGCTGTGAACACAGGGAACTTGTGAGCAGCTGGGGGTGGGGTGGGGATGGGGTGGTGAGCTCACTTCTCACCCATTTTGAGGAAATTTGAGAGCTTTTCTCCCGTTTCTAAGCCAATCCTTTCACCATTCATCACACTTGGTTTCCAGACCTATTAACTAGTGGCTAGACCCATTAACTAGTGACTAGCTTTGGAATCTGTGAAGTTGCCTTCCTATGTTGTCAACATGGTGGGAGTGCTTAGTGAAGTGAGGATAGAACATTCCAACCATGGTGGGATATATGTGCAAAAACATGGAGGGAGGAGATGTTAGGACCAGACTAAGGAATGGATAAGTTGTCCAGTTTAGTTGCACTGTTGTTGCTCAGTTGTTCAGTTGTCATGTCCAACTTTTTGTGACCCTATGGACCATGCCATCCTTGGTTTTTTTTTGACTCAGATTCTGGAATAGTTTGCCATTTCCTTCTATAGTAGATTAAGGCAAACAGAGGTTAAGTGACTTGACCAGGTTCATACCACTAGTGTCTGAGGCTAGATTTGAACTCCCGTCTTCTTAACTTCAGGCCCAGTTCTCTATCCACTGAGTCACCTAGTTGCTTCCTTAGGTGGACTATGGAATGCCTCAAAGTGGGAAAAATAAGTTGGAGCCAGATAGTGGAGGGTCTTGAGATCTTGGTTAGGGTATTTTTACTTTATCCTCTAGGCAATTGGAGTCACTTAGAATCCTTACCTTTCTTCAAAATTCAGCCCAATTGCTACTTTCTAAATGAAACTTTCCCCAATTCCCCCAGGTGCTCATACCTTTCTACTTCTCTCCCAAATTACTTTGTATCTACTTCTGCAGAACCTGATCTGGGCTCATTCCCCAAATCTACATTGGCACTGATTAAGTTCCCAGAAAGCAGCTAACTACTTCTTTCCTCAGGTACTGGAGCTTCTAGTACTGTCATTCACAAGCCCCCACTAGTATACTTCCCATTAATTATTAGCCAGATGTAGTTAGCTTTTCTGAAGAAAGGCATTTACTAAGCATGTATAGTAATAGCAGTTGGTACAAAACATTTCCTTCCCCACTCCCCTGACCCTCACCCAAACCAGAGGCACATTTTTCCCTTACATACACTAAGTCTTTGGAGAGGATGGCCTCAAATTGTGACAAAGTGGTTCCAAATGACAAAGGGTACCTACTGATTCCTGGTTGTAGAATTACCTGAAAAATTTTTTTTTCTTCATGGAATTTTCATGGTTTCCCTTAGGCATAGTTCTTTGCTCAGCTCTGAGAATCAATGCCTTCCTAGAGTCCATGGTTGACACTTTTGTTCCCAAGGATAATGCTCCCTCAAGCCACAAAAGTCCTCTAGCAACTGTCTTTTTTTCCCTTTCTTTCCTTCTTTCCTTCCTTCCTTCCTTCCTTCCTTCCTTCCTTCCTTCCTTCCTTCCTTCCTTCCTTCCTTCCTTCCTTCCTTCCTTCCTTCCTTCCTTCCTTCCTTCCTTCCTTCCTTCCTTCCTTCTTTCTTTCTTTTTGCAACTGTCTTTCTATATACACCTGTAGATGTTTTCATTTATATTGGCCACTAACACTGGTAGTTACTGCTAACTTCTTCTTACCCTACAAAGTCATTACCATGAAATGTCTTCCTCAGAATACTGGTTTACCTAAGATCAAGAAAGAACAAACATTGGAGACAGAGGTGGCCGTGTTCTCACAGCCACCAAGGCTAGGTGGCAATAACATAAACACACTTCCCCTTTACCAGCTTTTGGAGCTTGCCCAAAGTAGTCTTGCTTCCTTGAAGGTACAAAGAAAGAGAATGATGGGGAATAGAACTGCCCCTTTTGCATACCCACTCACTTCTAGCTCTGAAACCTAAGCTATCAGTTCATATATCTCTACAGCCAATTAGAGGACTTTTTATCATCTCACAGTACCAATCCTTGAGTCATCACAGCTGGGAATGGGTTCCCTCCATTTCCACATGTCACTTGGGATGAAACCAACTGGAGGATATCTGCATTTGTTTCAAAGATCAGTCCTTAAAGGACCAGTTCGCCCCATTACATTTATACATATATGTATGTATGTGTACGCACACATGCACATACATACACATGTACACACATACATATGAAGGTAAGTTCCCTTCGAGTCAGGGACAATTTGAGTTTTATCTTTTCATTCCAGTGCCCAGCACATAGTAGGTGTCTATCTGAGGCTTGTTGATTGATAAGTTGAATTCCGAACTTTGATGATTAGTTACAATTGTTATTTCTTCCAGCAGGGACCTCACCCTGGTCCTTAGGCTCCAGCATTTAGGAAACTGACTATTTTGTGTTTGTAGGGCACACACTAGTTGGGTGCCAATCTCAGGTACAGGAAGGAAATGGGGCTGGGCTAGGGCTAGTCATCTGTGATTTTTTTCTCCAACTCTTTAAATTAAAAAAAAAAATAATTCCTCACCCTTCATCATCAGGGGCAGCCTGTTTTCCCTCCAGCTGGCAACCCCCAGCTGCTGGCGAGGACCTTAGCACATGCTGCTAGGACCTGAAAGCGGCTGTTTCTTTCACTTACTCCTGCCTTCCCATTCATTTCCCTGAAGTCTGTTACAGACATGGAGGGGCCATCTCAGAGAATTGCTCTGGGCTTGGATTTTTATCCCTGTCTTTCCCATTCATTCCTCCTTTATAACTTTTTTTTGCTGTTTCATTTGTTTTTCTTTTCTTCCTGTTTTCTATCCTTTCCTGGACTATTTTGGAGTTTGAGTCTTGGGGTGATCTCAAACACATCTTTCCTTTATCTGTCCCTAAGTGCCAGTTTGGATTTAGATGGACACCCAGGAGCAGGGTGGTGTGTGTGTGTGTGTGTGTGTGTGTGTGTGTAGGGGAGGATCTCTTTTCATGGGGTTTCTTATGCTTGTATTTGCTTTGATCTCAAGCTGAGTTTGCCAAGTGGACAGGGCCACCCACTGATCCTATTCAGCCTTGTTGAAAGGAAATGTTTTCCTCTCCTTGCTAGCCTCCAGTGCTGCATACAAAGGGGGTAAAGGCTCCCGTCTGCCATGGGAGCCAGCTTCACTTTGCAAATTGAATATGCTGGCAGCTTTAGTCCCAGTCATGATGAGCTGGCCAGTGAAGATGGTGGCTGGAGGGTTGCTGGGGCTTAGGGTTTTTTGGTGGTGGTGGTGGTGGTGGGATGCAGAGGAATAGTCTTTAAGGCTCTTAGGGATACATTCCTGGCTTAATCAGAAGGGATTCTCAGTGACTGTTATCTGCCAATTTCCCAGCCTGGTCCAGTGGAAATTGATCAATTAATCATCAACTAGAATTTTTAAAGAACCTACTAAGCACAAGAGACAGCATGGGTGCAGTGGAGAGAATGTTGGATCAGTGGTCAGGGGACCAGATCTTAGCTCTGCCACTTGCTTCCTCTGTGATTTTGGGCATGCTTCTTGATCTCTCTGGCCCTCCACTGTAAACCAGGGAAGCGGACCAGATCATCTCTGAGGTTCCTTCCAGCTCTAAATTGGTGGTGAGCCTGTGAATCCAGCACCTCCATTTGGGTAGGCTAGCTTGAAGTGAGAGGTATTCATTACCAAGGAGCATAGCACATGTTCCAGCCCCTGCACTAGGTGTTGGGAATGGGAGGTTCCCTAATGGACAGGTGATTTCACCACCACAGGAAACTCCTTCTACCAGGGAGGGCTGTCGCCTTCTCTGCCTCTTCTGGTCATAGAGAGCACAGCAAGATTTAGCGATTGTCCCAAGATCACACAGCTAGCATAGGTCGGAAGTGGGATGTAAGTCCAGGCTTTTGTGGCTGGCTGTACTGGGGCAGACATACAAAAATGGAGATGCTTCCTGCCCTCTAGGTGCTTATGTTCGACTAAAGCTAGTACTGGTGACTGGTGGTGTCAGAGCCCCTGTATTTAAATTCCAACTCAACTGCTTAGTAGCTGTGCAACTGTGGACAAGTTGCTTTGTCCCTGTGAGACTGAGTCTTCTCATCTGTAGGTCGAGGGGTTACAGTGACTAGCCTTTGAAGTCCCTTTGAGATTGAAGTCTGTGATATAGAGTTCAATGGAAAGAGTCTTGAATTTACAGTTAGGAGTCCAGGCTCAAGTCGCAACTTTGTCCCGTTTCACACTAGTGTCCTTCTTGCCTGAAATTCTGTCATCCTTTAAGTGAAGCTTCAGACCCCTGAGTTTCCTGTCAGTCCCTGGGTAGATTTTCAAATAAAAGATGTATTTTGCTTTTTACCCTGAGGGATAAACAGAAGCAACCAGAAGTCACTTACCCTGCATGGGGACATAGGCAAGATCAATGACCACATAGATGTGCACTCCCTCTATGGGGTCCTCTGCTATCTCTTCCCCCTAACCGTCAATACCCTCCCACCCCCTTTCCTCTTGATTTCTCTCCTACTCCCTAATCTTCTTTCACAACCCATTCATCTCACATATACCCCCTTGTCCTCCATCCTGGGATAGGTGATCCAGGATTTGATATCAATTCAACTCAAGTCATTTATTAGAATTGCATTTATTAGGTGTCAGACACTGTGCTAGGTACTGAGGATACAACCCCCCCCCCCCAATCTCCCCAGAAAAGATCAATGACTACAGCCATGTGGCAGGGCATAGCCAACCAGTTACTATCCTGCTCATGGATGCTTTCCAGCAGTTTGCTAAGGTTTGTCCTGAAAAGTCCTTTCTTCCTCTCCAATCACTCAGTCACACTGTATTTGTGGGTTGCCATGGGCTGTCCAATCACAATCATTAATTACCCTGGCAGTATCTTTTACCAGCCGTCTGTACGTCTTGGCAGTCCCCATCACTTCAAGTTAGCCTGCCCAAATGAGGGGCAAGGGGAGGGGGTGTGGCCCATTGGCTGTGCTGCCTTAGATGTTTGGGGCTGTTTTTGTTGATATAGGCTCCACTTCAGGGCATGAATCCACAAATGTGGTTAACTTGGAAGGAAGAGGGAAACAGTGAAAAGGGAAATGGGGGAAAGCTATTGGGGACAAATCCAATTCAATCAGTTCGGACTTGAACTTTTCTAGTTAGAAAATGTGAGTTAACTGTCTGGTTTTTCCTCCCTCTCTTCCTCCACTTTTCTCCATTTCCTTTTTTCAGATATCTGTCCTTCCATCTCTTTCTCCTCCTCTTCCTCCTTTTCTTTTCCTTTCCCTCCTCCATCCACCTCTCTTCCTCCCTTCTTCCTTCTCTTTTACTCTCCTTCCTCCTCCTTTTTCTTCTTCCTTTACCCTTTCCCTCTTATTCTATTCTTTTCTCTGCCTTGCCCTGTTCCTCTCTCTCCTCCACTATCCCCTGTCCCCTTCCTCCTTTACATCCTCTTCCTTTTTCTCTTCCCATTCCTTTTCCCGTCTCCTGAGTGTTTTGTGTACTTCTACCCTCAGAGCACACATCACTGGGGGCGGTTTGGGCTCAAATTAGAAAGTCTTGACTCTGATATGAGCCCTACAAGACTCACCAACCGCCAATTTCCAGGCCAGTTGTGGGGGCTGGTGGAGCTCATCTGCCTTTCTGAATTTCCCAACTCCTTGGGACTCATGGGTCCCTAATGAGAGGAGACAGATGAGAAAGGCAGCAGATTTGACAGATAGATGACTTCCCCGTTACAGTTCAGACTTTCACCTGTCAGATAAAATGGATCCCAATTAGCTTCCTCTGCACGGAGGAGCTCATCCTCCGAGCTGAGCCTGTCACCTGCCTCCCAGGCAGTAGAAGTAGCATCAGCCACATCACTTGTAGAGACCTCACAGCCCCCAGTATAGGGGTTGTCTTTTAAGCTTTGCTTCCTCTCCCTTCCCCTTGGGCTTTCCTAGACTGCAGTGACCCAGAATGCAGCAGACCCTGGGGAGACTCCAAGGAGATTCTCTGCTGTTAAGCTACCACCCTGGAAGATTGCTATCAAGAGGGCAATGGAAGCTGCCTTGGGCAGGAGAGGAGAGGAGAGGAGAGGGGAGGAGAGCAGAGCAGAGGGATAGGAGAGCAGAGGAGGGGAGGGGAGAGAAGAGGAGAGCAGAGGGATAGGAGGGGAGAGGAGAGCAGAGGGATAGGAGAGGAGAGGAGGGGAGGGGAGAGGAGAGGAGAGGGATAGGAGAGGAGAGGAGGAGAAAGGAGAGGGAGAGGAGAGGAGAGGAGGGGAGAGGAAATCAGAGCAATAGGAGAGGAGAGGAGGGGGAGGGGAGGGAAGGGGAGAGGAGAGGAGGGGAGGGGAGAGCAGAGGGATAGGAGAGGAGAGGAGGGGAGGGGAGAGGAGATCAGAGGAATAGGAGAGGAGAGGAGGGGAGGAGAGAGGAGAGGAAGGAAGAGGAAAGGAGAGGAGGAGAGAGGAAAGCAGAAGGATAGGAGAGGAGAGGAGGGGAAAGGAGAGGGAGAGGGAGAGGAAGAGGGAGAGGAGAGGAGAGAAGCTCCTTCCTGATCACCTCCCCCCACCCCTTGCCTCCTCCCCCATTATTCCTGCAGCTGGCTCCCATTCCTTCTGGGGTTCAGGTTGTTTTTCTTCTTTTCATTGGGGGAGGCATGTGCAGCCCTGCCCCTGGCTACATCTGCCAAATGCAAATACTTGCTAAAGTTATTTAGTGTGTCCTCACGTCTCCTTCATGTCACTGGTGTTCCCTAGGCAACTGCTGTTGGAATGCAGTCAACTTCCAGAGGGTTGGAACAAATAGGGACATAAAATGGCTCTGGCTCACTTCTGGCTTCTTTCAAGGCTTTGGGGGGGGGTGTCTTCATATCTCATTATTGGCTATAATGATTGCTTTTATTGATTTTTAAGGACAGCAGCAGCAATTAAGCCGGTGGGCCGAATGGCACAACTGGAGGAAGAGAAAACCTGAGCATCCTTGGCTGAATTGGGGCCTCAGGAATGGTCCTGTGTTGGCACAAAATGGCCTTCTCATCTTTCCTCCCCATTACCCCCCCCCCTTCACCCTTTTCCTTAGGAAGTGGCCCCAAGAATAGACAGGCTGAGTTTTTATATGGAGTGTGTGTTTCTCTGATCACCAGTGACAATAATGGCTAAGTCAATCATTTGTCAAAATGGTCTCATTAGAGTCCAGTGTAGACAAGGACAGGACCCCTCAATGGCCACTCTGTTCAGCAGGGGGGCAGGTGGTGGACAATTAACTCTTTGGCTCCCTTCAGCTCTTCAGTATTCTCTCTTCCAAATAGCCCTGGAGTGCATGTAACCACTTGGGGTATTTTTAGTGGCTGCTGTGAATTGATTGCTTCTAAGGAGGAGCTTAGATAGAAGATGCAGCTTTATTCAAGCCTGCTGAATAAAGTCACTTGTACATTTCCAGCCCTTCATTGGCCTTGTTTTATGTGATGAAATGATGTTGCCCCACCCCCACCCTGAATTAGGTGGTTGGGCAGTAGAGGAGGGGGTTGGGGTGGGGAGATGAACAGAGCATCATGGGGTGAGAAAATGTGATTAGTTTTATAAGGGCTGAATTTTGAGTCAGAGGACCTGGGTTCAAATTCTGGTTCTATAACTTCCTGCTTTTATAGCTTTGGGTGGTGCAGCTAGGTGGTACAGTGGATAGAGTAGCTGGCCTGGAGTCAGGAGGACCTGAGTTCAAAGCTCACCTCAGACACTTATTAGCTGTGTGATTCTGGGCAAGTCACTTAACCCTGATTGCCTCAAACATCCAGGGCCATCTTTAGTCATCCTGATGTATATCTTGCTGTTGGACCCAGATGACTCTGGAGGGAAAGAGTGAGGTTAGTGACTTTGCACAGCCCTCCCTCACCTAAATCCAATTCACTGCAAGTTATGACATCGCCTCCTGATGTCATGGTCCTCTTTGAGAATGAAGGACAAACAACCACAATAACATTGGATAAGTTATTTAGGCTTTCTAGAATTCATTTTTCTTACTACTAAAATGAGTGGGTTGAGCTAGATGACCTATGAAGCGCCTTCTAACTTCATATCTATGATAATATGATATACCCATGAAATGTGTATGTGTAATTAGGGTTAAAATAAGCAAGAAATAATGATCTGTGGAGTCTTCTAATCTACCGGTAGTGGGGATGTATAAGAAGCTAGAGACATAGCCTCAGGCACGCCCACTAGAATGCTTGTTTCACAAATTTCCTTCCATTCCTTTCATCTTCTGGCTCTCATTGAAAGCTGTCTCTCTCCCTATAGCACTGCTTTCCTCATTGCCACTTCTAGATTCTCTATCACCTTCATGCAGCAACTTCTCCTTCTATGAGGTTCACAACATCCAAATTTATCATTCAATCCAGATCCTAGTGTCTGTTATCTCTCTACTATCAGAATATTCTTTTTCCTTTCTCAATGAGTTCAGTGCCCAACTCAGAATCTTTTCTTTCCCTGCCATCTCATATCTTCATACCTTCAATCGTAATATTCATGCTTGCTCAGGTACTCTGACTTCTCACTTCCTCAATCTACTCAATTCCCATGACCTACACCTCCATTTCACCTCAACATCTTTGATCTTGCCATCACCCACAAGGCTTCTACTTCCTCATTCATAAATTCTGAAATTTCTTTATTAATTCATAATCTTACCATTCATTCCATCTTCTCCTCTGCCATTTGACTTCTAATCTTGTTCTTCATCTACAGCATGACTTCCATTCCCTGGGGAAGTTTTTCCCAAAGACAACACTGGCTATAATCTCCTCCCTAACCCAACCCTTTGGTGAATTTTTGTTGTTCAATTGTTTCACTCATGTCTGCCTGTTTGTGACCCCATTTGGGATTTTTAGGGCAAAGGTACTGGAGTGGTTTGCCATTTCCTTCTCCAGCTCATTTTATAGATGAGGAAACTGAGGCAAATGGATAAGTGATTTGCCCAGGGTCACACAGCTAATAAGTGTCTGAGGCTGGATTTGAACTCAGGTCCTCCTGACTCCAGGGCCAATGTTCTGTGCACTGTGACATCTAGCTACCCTTTGGTGAATTGACTCAACTATAATTATCATCCCTTCTAGGATCTCTTCTCTCTGTTTGACAAGTCCCAACCCAGGAGCACTTCCACCTTCCACTTCCTTCACTCCTATTGATCCGTTGCTGAATTGAGCTGAAGAAAGTCATTAAACCTTGCTGATTAGGTCCACTATGGAATTGTTATTTAATCTCAAATGGGTCCTAACTGCAGTGATGCCAACATTCTGTTCTGCCCTAATTTATTCACCATCCCACTTTCCACAGTGGCTATTCAAAACCGTTTAATCTCCTCAAGGCTCCCATGGCACTCCCACACTTTACCCTCTCAGCAAAGGACCTTATTTCACCAAAAAATTGGGGCTTCCCCTTTTCCCCTCCTCTTAATTTTATTTTACTCAGACAACTTCCCCTACTCTTCCTTTACTCTGGTATCAAAAGAAGAGTTGGCTGTTCTTACCAAAGCAAACTCCTCTGTATATACTTTTTTTTTTTTTTTTTGCGAGGCAATTGGGATTAAGTGACTTGCCCAGGGTCACACAGCTAGTAAGTACCAAGTGTCTGAGGTTGGATTTGAACTCGGGTCCTCCCGACTCCAGGGCCAGTGCTCTATCCACTGTGCCACCTAGCTGCCCCATAACTTCCTTTTATATATTATTTTCTCTCATTAGATTGTAAATTCCTTAAGGGTAGGAACTATCTTATTGCCTGATACATAGGAAGAACTTAATGTTTAATGACTTGTTGGTTTGACTGCGTGAACAGATGAGAACTAGAAAACTATGCTGGTGTGTATTGGCCTTTCCATTACTTTGTCAGCTCAGCTGAGTAAATAGTGGTGAGCTAGGGTGGTCCCAGTTGGTAGCCTGAATTTGAATCCTGAGAATTAGTCTAGTTAGGTTCTTAACCTGGGCTCCATGGACTTTTTTCTTTGAAGAAATGTTTTGATAACTATATTTCAATATAGTTTGTTTCCTTTGTAAAGTTATATACTCTATGCATTTAAAATAATTATTTTTAGAGAGGTTTCATCAGATTGCCAAAGGGGACCGTGATCCAATAAAGGTTATGGACATTTAGTCTAGAGAAGCAGATTTTCTGAGTCCTTGAATATGGAAGTGAAACATTTGTAGGTACTGGCAAGGTGAAGGATATGGCTTCTCTGTCTCTGGTTGTGGTGGACTGAAGGAGCAGGACATGGAAATTAAGTAGATTAGGCAACTGGGAAATTAGAGTATTTAAGAGAACATCAATATGCACATGGAAGTCCCCTAATATAGGGCAGAAATTGAGAGATTGGCAAAAAATTGATTGAGGAAGAAGAGGGAATGTTTCAATAGTCAATAGAAAATGGCCACAGTGAGCTCAATTGTGTGACAAATTTAGAATTTGTGAATTGCAAATAAGGAAAGGTTACTGAATGATGGTGATAGAGGGAGAATATGGAATTGGCAATTGGGAGCAAGGAGTTCTCCACTCACCAGTGAGTAAGGGGGTAATGAGAGAATGTATAGTCAGTATTGGAAAGAGTGGCCAGGGAAGAAATGTCATTGGGGAGAGCCAAGACTCAACGAAACCCAAAAGATGGATGCCATGAGAGAAGAAGAGGTTTAAGATGAAAGGAAATTTATTCATTATGGAGCAGGCATTACAGAGGGAACAACTGAAGAGGCAGGAAGTCTGAGGTAAAATATTTGGAAGGTATGGTCAGGGTGACTGGGAGTAAAGAAATGGCAATTGGCAATAGGGAATGGGATTTGTTCATTGACACTTGGGTGTTCAGAATCACTGGGATAAGGAGAATATAAAAGGGTGGAAGTATGCTATCCACAGAATTGGTGTGCTGTAATTCCGAATTGAAAGAGGAATGAGGATGGAAGAAAATCCCACAAGTCTCCTTCCTGGAGAACATTTGGGATTTGGAAAAGGTCATAAAGATAAGGGAAGAAATGAAATCTTGCATCTTGACTGTAGGCGCCAGTGAGCCAAGACCTAGGTTTGCTGGTTAGGAAAAAATAGTGGGATTGTAGGGAATAGGGAGTTTTTTTGTACCAATGTAACTATGACTTTTCATTAGAATCTAAGATTCACTTGGTTTTCTCCCACTTATAAGAGTACTGATATTGGTAGAATCTAGAAACCTAGAAATATAGGAGAGACCCATTTCCTGGTTGTTAGACAATGATGACAAATTGTAGCCATCACCAGAATAGATAGTATGATTTAAGAATTTCTAATGTTCATGGGGGCAGGTAGGTGACGCAGTGGATAAAGCACCGGCCCTGGATTCAGAAGTACCTGAGTTCAAATCCAGCCTCAGACACTTGATACTTTCTAGCTGGGTGACCCTGGGCAAGTCACTTAACCCTCATTGCCCCCCCCCCAAAGAATTTCTAATGTTCAGCCTCACTCTTTCCCCTTCCCATACCCATATTTCTGAAATTCTTTTTGTTGTTGCTGGTCATTTGTTTCAGTCATGTCTTCATGTAAGTCTTCATGACACTATTTGGAGTTTTATTGGTAAAGATACTAGGTTGGTTTGCCATTTCCTTCTTCAGCTCATTTCTACACAAGAGGAAACTGAGGTAAACAGGGTGAAGTGATTTGCCCAGAGTCACATAGCTAGTATGTCTGAGACCAGGTTTGAACTCAGGAAGATGAATCTTTCTGACTTCAGGCCTGACACTCTATCTACTATGGTACCACCTCACTGCCTGTTCTGAAATTCTATTGTTAGAAAAGATTGAATACAAGATAGCTACATGGTCATGTCTAAACTGAATTTTCTTTTGCCACCTCAAAATAGCAAGACATTCACCCCATAAAGAAAAATAGGGATAGGGACTGGACCTGTGACTCTGAGTTAGCCACTTGACCTCTGTCTGCCTCAGTTTCCTCAACTGTAAAATGAGAATAATAATAATAATAACACTACCCACCTCAAAGGGTTGTTGTGAGAATCAGTAGATATACTGTTTGTAAAGTATCTGGGGCATAGTGAGCACTTTCATAGATGTTTATTCCCCCTTTCCTCTAGCTATCACAATTAGATCCACAAAAATAAATTCTGGGAATAAGCAAGGGCAAAGAGGAGGTAAAGTTGTTTCTTTTTGTGGATATTATGGTTTACTTAGAAAAACCCAGAGAGCCATAAAAAATTAATTGAGTAAATAGCTTTAGCAAAGTAGCAAGTTACAAAATAAATCCACAAAAGTCATTAAAATCTCTGTCTATTACTAACAACAACCAGGAAGAAGAGAAAGCAAGAGAAAGCCCCTTTAAAGTAATGATTTTAAAAATTGATTAAATATCTGGGAGTTAACTTACTGAGACATACAGAGATCTTATATAAGTAATAATCATACGTATACAAAACAATTTCCAAAGGAATAAAGGAATACCTTTATTTGGTAGAAATAGTCAACCTACGTTCATTGTTGGCTATGTTAGTATAGGAAAAAAATGATGATACTCCTGAAGTTAATTATTAGAATTATCACCAGGTCGACCAAATGACCAAGAGGATATTTTATAGTTAGGTAGAATAAAATAAATCTCATAATCAAAAAAGTGGGGAAGAAGCAACTTTGGCCTTACCATACCTCAATTTATGTTACAAGTCAGTAATTATTAAAACCATCTGATTCTGAATAAGAAATAGAAAAATATATTAGTGTAACAGATCAGATAAAAGAGAATTAGAAGCAAATGTGTACAATAGACTACTGCCCAATAAATCCAAGAACATTAACTACTTGGGAAAGAGCTTTTCATTTGATAAGATCTAGTGGAAAATTTGGATATGTTTGATGAAGGATGGGTTTAGATCAGTATCTTACCTGTATACCTTAATAAATTCCAAATGGATAAAAGCTGAACATAAAATAAGTCTTACCATTAAAAAGTTAGGAGAGGGGCAGCTAGGTGGTGCAGTGGATAGAGCACCGGCCCTGAATTCAGGAGGACCTGAGTTCAAATTTGGCCTCAGACACTTAACACTTACTAGCTGTGTGACCCTGGGCAAGTCACTTGACCCCAATTGCCCTGCAAAACCAAAACAAAACCAAAACAAAACAAAAGTTAGGAGAAAAGAAAGTTTTATCTCTCGCAACTGTGGATCATAACCAGAAATATGATGAACTTTATCATTTTGAGTATGTAAAAATGAAAACTTTTGCACGAATGAAATCATTATATTCATAATTAGAAGAAAAGTTATAGATGGGAAGAAAAATTTGCATTAAATATCTCTGATTAAAAATCTGTCATCTAAAATCTACTAGGAATTGATGAAATCTCTAACAGTCACAGTCACTCCCCACTAGATAAATCATCAAAAGACATGAACAAATAGTTTTTAAAAGAAGAAAAAACTATCAATGATCATCTTAGAAAAATCTAAAATCTAATCTAATATAAACATTTGTTAAAAACTAGAGGAATGCAAATTAAATCAACTATGAGGCATTACTTCACATGAATCAAATTTGCAAAGTTGAAAAATATGGAAGAATTCAATGTTGGAGGGTCTGTGGGAAGACAACCATGCTTATTCATGGCTGGAAGAGTTATGAATTGGTCCATTCCTTCTGGAAAACTAGTTATATGAAATGAAGCAAATTTGGTCCATGTGTCCCACAACTGGGCTTTTATATCAAGGTCTATGAAACAAGAGAGATCCCATATGTATACACATATCCATAGCAAAGTTATTTGTAAAAGCAAGAAGAGAAGAGAGAAGGGAAAGTAGGGACTGCTAGGTGATACAGTGGATACAGCACTGGTCCTGGAGTCAGGAAAACCTGAGTTCAAATCTAGCCTCAAGACACTTGACACTACTAGCTGTGTCACTTAACCCCAATTGCCTCAAACATCTGGGACCATCTCCAGTTGTCCTGATGTATGTCTTGCCACTGGACCCAGATGGCTTTGGAGGATAGAGTAAGACTGATAAATTTGCACAACCCTCCCTCACTTAAATCCTATTGACTGCAAGTCATGACATCACCTCCTGATGTAAGGGTCCTCTTTTAGAGGGAAGGACAAACAACAACAACAACAACAACATTAGTAAAATATTTATTTCTTACTATTCCCCCAAATCCTGGAAACAAATTATGTGCTCAAGAGTTGATGAATGGCAGAACAATTCTCGGCAAATCAATATAATGAACATTATTGGATTAAGAAGAAAAAAAAGAATATTTGCAATTTAGAAAAAAATATATCTTGTATGAAGGGACACAGTAAAAAAAGGAGAATCAAAAGAACAATTTGGGCAATGATTACAGTGATATAAATGAAGCCAACACTAAAAGCCTATAAAACTCAGGTCAAATACAATGGACAAAGTAGCTACCAAGGGATTAATGTTGAAGCAAATATCCCTTTTTTGTTCACAAATGGCAGACCACAAAATGGAAAGTGAAATGATCAGTCACAATTACTTTATTAGGAGACTTTGTTTAGCTTGTTGGAGGGTACTTTGGGGGGAGTTTTTCACAGAAAATGACTTCTGTGTCAAAG
The DNA here is from genome assembly GCF_019393635.1 of Dromiciops gliroides. Taxonomy (NCBI): domain Eukaryota; kingdom Metazoa; phylum Chordata; class Mammalia; order Microbiotheria; family Microbiotheriidae; genus Dromiciops; species Dromiciops gliroides. The sequence continues at coordinate 725,915,878 of NC_057861.1, forward strand.
CAAAATGGATGATTGAAAAAAGCTCCCCTTAGGGATTCATTTCTTTGAGTTCTTCCACCTAGTTCCTTCTTTAAAATGCAAAAACTCCTGGTAGGGAATAACACATTAAACTAATTTACACCAGGGCGTTAAATGACTTCTCAAATGTTTTCCTCCAACATTAGGGGCTGGGGTCTGCAGTGCTGGGTCTAGGGGGAGAGGGTACAACCTTGGAAAAGACTTGTCTGGCCCTAGATGCAGAACTGCTGGAAATAGATTTGGAAACTTGATCTCCTCACGAATGAGAGTGTTTCAAATCAATCTTTTGTTCCAAACTTTACTTGCATTCATTCATTAGCCTCGGGTAACTCATTTAACTTCTATAAGGACACACTCCCCTAAGCTCTAATATGAGAGAATTGTATTGGATGCCCTCTAAGTTCCCTTCCAGTTATGATATTCTGAGAGTCATTGAAATATTTATAGAGACCTTCTAAAACAAAAGTTAAAATAATAATAGCTGACACTTGACACTGAGGTTTGCCAAGTATTTTCTATATATTATCTCCTTTCAATCTTATAGCATCCTGAGAGGAAGTTACTGAAGGTATTATTAGCCTCATTTTTCAAGTGAAGAAACTGAGTTTCAGAGAAAAAAAGGGATTACACATGGCTGAGGCTATTGTGATGAAGGTCTGTGCATGTCCTGAGCATCTGGGATGGCATCTCTCCACGCAGAGAATGTTGGGGCACTTGCTTCCAAGAGGAAGAATTGTGATTTCCTGGTAGGAAAGTCTCTTACAGAGAATACAAAGTATTCTAGGGCACTTTGTAACTGATTCTAGTCAGTTAACTATGTGCTGAAGAGAAGACTCTTTGATGGCCTGGGGAGGTATTCAGGAGGGCCTGCCATCTCCAGCTACTTTCTCTTTGTTTTATTTACTTTTGGAGGATCTTGGTTAGATAAGAGACCAGAAGGCCTTCACCCATCTGTGGCCAAGAAACAGGCCTTAGTCTTTTTGTTTGTTATTTTTTGTTCCAGTTGAAGGGGAGTGGATTCTCTGACCTTGGGAGTTTTGATAGGTGGGGCAAGTGAAACACAGGAATCCTGTAGTTGGAGTCTGGGTTGGGTTTTGCAGACAGTTCAAGGAGCAAGGCTAGACCTATGGAAGTGTTCTTTGGGATCCCAGCCCAGCAGTGAATGAGATAAAGACTTACACAACAGAGATGCTACCTTTGGACAAGAATTTAGCAGGACTGATGCTCTGAAGAGATTGAAGGAAGTAAGGTTTCTGCCTTCTTCTCCAGATAGTGAGGTGGTTCAAGGAAGAATATCCTCCCAAATTGTTTGGGGGAGAGGGATTTTTCTACTTCTGTTTTTGCTCTATCTTTGAAGTCCTTATCTCTCTGTAAAAGCTCATCGAAGCTGGGATGCTAGTCACTGGCTCCTAACTGGGGGTGGGACACTGCTGGTAAGTGTGTGAGCTGATAGCCCAAGAAAAAAAAGAGATATCCTAACTCCTCTGAATACCCTAGAACCCACGTGGAGGGGCGGGGAGTAGCAGCTTGCCTCAGGGAGAGACAGCCACATCAGACATGCTGCTCTAATAAGCAGCAGAAAATAGAATTCAAACCCACTTTTTTCTAACTCCAGATTCAATTGACTCTCTTGGACTCTGTCACCCCATAAATGGCACTGTACCACGAGCCGAGGTGGCTACAAAGAGGAAGGACAGTGATCCATGCCCTTTATTTCTCACTACTCCCCAACATGAATCCTAGGCTCCAGCTGACTATACCTAAATTACCTTTCCCATGTCTCCATGCTCCCAAAACAGAAACTCTCTCCATCAGAGAAAAATAGATCTAAAACTGCAAAGGATCTCTGAGGCCATCCAGTTCAACTTTCTTTTACAGATGAGAAAACTACCCAGAGAGCTGGAAAGCGACTTGCCCAAGGTCACAAAGGCAGCAAGCATCAGAACCAGTGTTTGAATCCATAACCTCTGACCTCCAGTCCAGTGCCCTTTCAAGCCTACCATGTTGCTTCTTCCATAGGATCCCTTTTGAATCTACATCCTTCGTGAAATCTTCCTTGATCCCTCTAGCCAGAATGGATTTCCCCTTCTTGGTAACAAAACTTCTGGAAGGCATGTAACTTTGTGTCCTTATGTGGTACATTGGTGTTCAGTAGATATTTGGGCTTATTCACAAATTGTTGTACAATGTAGCTATTTGTGAACATGAATTACACCCCTCCCCCAACTAACTATAAATGGAAGTTTCTTGATTAAATACAATTCCATTCAAGTCAATTCATTTTATTAGGTGTCTTCCTTCTAGGTACTAGAGATTCAAAGACAATATGAAGTGATTCCTGCTTTCGAGGAGCTAGTATTCTGCTGAGGGAAAGAGGATGTAAACAGATAAGTAAATACAAACTATATACAGTTATTGAGGACACTTACAATAGGGTTGGGGATCAGGAAGGGTCTTGTGCAGAAGGTGGCCATTGAGCTGAGCTTTGAAGGGTGATGTTTTCCAAGAAATGGAAATGAGGAAAGAAAGCATTTTAGCCATGCAGGCCAGCCAGCAGAAAGATAAGGATGTGGGAGATGGAATGCTACATACAGCAAATGCTGAATAAGCCAGTGCAGTGTATGAGAATGTTTTGAAAATTGAGGTATTATTATTGTTGCTGTTATATACCTGTTTCAAGAGCCGATTACGTATTGCAATGGGATGAAGATCATCTGTCTGTGTATATATCTTGGATGGGCCCTGCAGATGGTTAATAAATTGCAGAGGAGAAGGGTTGGCCCAATTGCAATGAACTATTCAACCCTTTCAATGACCCTTGATGCTTTCTGCTGCCAGAGTCCATTTAAAAACATCTGTATTCCCCCTGGGGATGCTAAATACAGATGCAAATCATTGAATGCCACTGTTTCTTAGCAGTCAATTAATTTAAGGAGCATTTATTAAGCACCCACTATGTGACAGGTACAGTACTACTAGGCACTGGGGATACTTACTTCTGTGGGGGGAGGTAAATATTCACATAAATAAGGGTAAAGGAGGGAGGAGATTTGGTCCTGCCCCTGCCACTCTAAGATTCCCAGATAGTGATAGGATATAACTATAGATGATGAGATTTTATTGTGTTAATAAGTATAATATCTTTATATCTCTCTCTGTTTGAATCAGAAAAAAAACCCAATGTCACTAGAGATTAAAAAATAAAACAAAACAAAACTGACACCCCTTTGTGGGGCTTTAACTATTTAAGCCCTGGAGACAGTTCAGCAGTTTGAGTAAATGAAGATTTAAGAAGTTGGGAAGTATGACCACTGCAAATGGAGAAGAGAAAAATTTTTTCCCTCTTCTTCCCCATCAGCTATTAACAGACCCCCATGGCATTTGACAGAAGAGCTACTCACCCAGTAGGAGCTGGTTCATCCATGGGTTTGAGAGTTCCGGGTATACTTGAAATGCAGCTGTGACACATGTACTCTTCAAACATACATGGATACAGAGAGATCAGAAGTTTCCAGGAATGGAACCCTTGGCAGCAGAGAATAGAGCTGGGTATAGACTCAAGAGAGAGCTAGCCCTGGAAAGCAATCGTTGAGCATCAGGGAGAACTGCCTGAGGGGAGAAGGACTTTGAGACTCTGCAGTTTCAGAGTTGTGACTAGTCTTGCCGGAATGTATTTCCCATGAATGTGCCTTACTACCATTCTACCCTAAGTTTGAGGCTGCTCTTTCCCGACATGTTATGTGTGATTGTGGGAGAGTGTGTCTCAGGTTTATGGTGGAATGTTTTGTAGCTACTGTTTTTACTATGTAAATACCTTTTACATGCCTCTGTTAAGAGCTAATGATATCTACTGGCTGATTGTGTTAATGCTAAATACACTGGTGGTGCTGGTGAGCCATATTTATAGAAATACTGATCCACAGTCAACCCACAGCACTTTGGGTAGTAGTGGCTCAGTAAGGACCCAACCTACTACTCCCAGTATAAGTTGGGGGGAGTGTGTAGCCTCGAGGGGTACTTCATAGATATACCAAAGTATATACAGGATAGATGGAAGGTAATTGGGGGGGGGGAGGAAGGGAGCACTAGCAATTGGGAGATAGGAATGGGGATCAAGAAAGGCTTCAGTTAGAAGACGGAATTTGAGATGAGTCTTGGAGGAAACTAGAAACTCTATGAGGTAGGAGGTGGGGGGAGGGAATGCATTCCACAAAGGAAGGTAGTCGGTGCTGAGGGACATAGTAGAGGAAGTGTATTGTTTGAGGAATAGTAAGAAGGCCAGCCTGGCTGGATTATAGAGTGCATGTGTAATAGTGCTGACAAAGTAAGATGAGCCCAAGTTATAAAGAAACTTGGACTCTTTATTTTTGATTTTAAGGAACCGAAATGACATTTGATTTTAGAGAATCTAAATTTCAGATAATAATAGCTAGCATACATATAGTGATAAACATTTTGCAAAGCACTTTATAAATATTATCTCAATTGATTTTTGCAAAAAACCTGGGAGTTTTATTATCCCCATTTTACCAACGAGGAAACTGAGGGTGACAGAGGTTAAGTAACTTGCCTAGGTTCATCTAGCTAAGAAATGTCTGGGGCAGGATTTGAACTCAGGTCTTTTCAGCTCCAGGTGAAGTTCTCTATCCGTCGGGCCACCTAGCTGCAATGAAGATTCACATGGTGAGTGTTAAATTTGTTGTAGAATAATGCTGACTTGCATGTAAGAAATAGCATGAGGGATATAATCTATGATTTTCCTGGAAGAGAAGGTATAGAGATAGGGAGGAATAAATGATGGCTATCCTTTCTGTTAGCCTTGCACCCACAAGATTTCCTCTTGTTGGAGGACACTGTAGAGAGAATTTATGTAAATACATGGACAAGAAGTCCATAGGATAAATAGGCTTTGAAGGGCGGAGATCTGCGCTGGTGAAGGGAGTACCAATGAGGATGAAAGGTCATGGCCAGATCTATTGGATAAAATAAATACTATTTTCTAAGCTAGTTCTCACTTCTTAGTTTCCTATAGGCCGGGGATGCATTCCACTCTCTTTTTTATTCCTTACAGGACTGCATGCTGGAAACATCACCATCAGTTCGAGTGGGTGTTTGCAAGGTGTTTTTCCCCCAGTCTTTAAAAGAAAATTTAAAAAAAAAAATTTTTTT